>NC_043712.1:32573068-32639908 GCF_006229205.1 Suricata suricatta | reverse complement strand
TGGGCGGGCGCGGCCTGGCGCGCGCGGAGCGGGGGAGGGGCGAGCCGGGCGGCGGAGGTGGCGCAACTGCCGCCCCTCCCGAGGCCAAGTTTGAAAAAAGGACGCCGTTCCCGCCATTTTTCAAGCCTAAAAATAAAACTTTCTCCCCCGTTTCTTTCACTCCCCTTTCGTCCTCCGGGCCTTCCCGACTCCCGGCCTTCCGGGACGCGCCCCGTTCGGGCCAGGCCAGCCGAAGTAGCGACGGCGACGGCTTCGCCTTTCCTCCGCACCGCGGTGGCGCAGCCTGAGGCCCCTGCCCGGAGTCTGGCCCCTCGGTGTGGGCGGGCTGCGGCTCCTCGCGCCAGCCGGGGCGCGCCACGGTCCGACGCAGCGCCATGTTGGCAGGCGCCCGTCTCCCTCCGCCGCGTAAATCCGGCCTGTGGGTTCGGGCCGCCGCTCCCGGGCCCAGCCCGTGGCTTGCTTTGCGCCTGCCTCGCCGGGGTTCGGCTCGCACTGGCGGGAGCCGCGCGCTCCGGCCGCCGCCGACTCCTCTGGCTCGACTCCTGTCGGCCGCGCTGCCGTCCCCCTCCCCCGTTCTTAAAAGGGCAACGCCAGACGGCCGCCTCCGCCCGGGCTGGGCAGCAGGGGTGCGGGCGGGCCTCGGCTGGGTTCTCGGTCCCGGCGGCCGCTGCCCCCGCACGTGCTCCGGGGAGGCCGGCGCTTGCCGCCGCGGCTGCGTGAGCGGCGAGCGAGCCTTTGAGAATCGCCTCTTTCTTCTCCACCCCTGCCCTCGCGGTGATCGGGCGCGGGGCCATGTTCCCCGGCGCCCGCGCGGTGTGGCCGTGCCTCCGCCAGACCGGGGCCTCGGGTGAGTGGCGTTCTCTGGCCCTGGGGAAGCCCAGGGGAAGTCCTCCGACCCCGCCCCAGTCGAGCGATGGGCGCGCTTCGTGGAGTCAGGTAGCTGTGGGTAATAAGTTGCTAAGTTGTGGACATTTATCAACGAGGGTTCGCCTGGTGTCACCACAAATGGGGACCAGGTGGGCCACCCCGCAAGAACCCCACGTGCGTCCTCGGAGGACCCGAGGGGGATGGGTGTCTCGGCTCTGCACTCTGGGTTTTAAGATTAAGGTTTGACCAGGGCCGTCCCTTCCGTCCACAGTCAGACATTTTGTGTCGGCCACGTGCTAGTGTAATGAATGGTTAAGCCTCCTCGCACCCTAAAACTTGAAGAGTTGTGTTCCCATTTTGAAGAGTTGTTCATTTCATACCTTTGCGCAATTACTGCGTAGCTGTCCCGTCGGTGCACTGTGGAGTAGTTAGATTTAGCCAAAATTTTCAAAAGTATGCACATGGATCTTTAAAGTCTAGAATTTGAATTCTTTGTCCGCAAGCTAAAGGGCTATTAAGGTACTCTGTAAGAGTAGTGTTCCTCCCAGCAGGGAAGCACAGCTGGGGTGATCCCACTACATGGAATTTTTTCCACAAATGCGATATCTGATCTGTTCCTTTTTTGAAGTAGGTATATAGGTGCAGGTTTTAACTTTTCAAGTAATCCGTTTAGGCCTTACACTCTTGCCAAAGACAGGTCAGAGTCATGTGATTATTTCATTAACATTAAAAGTCTGTTTTCCTTGGCACTTCCACGTTGCAAGTGCTCAAAAGCAGCAGGTGATTAGTGGCCACTGTATTGGACAGGACTAGCCTCCAGCAGTCCACTGGTTTACTAAATAAATATTTGAGTACCAATATTACAGCAGGCCTGGAAAAGCAGGGTGAACTAGACAAAGAGCAGCCCCTTCCATTCTGAAGCCTCAACCCGGGGGTGCCTATTGCACTGGTGCAATTTAGGGGCCTTGGGAGCCTGCTGGGAGCCTGCCAAGGTTGGGGAATAGGTAAAGAAAGCCTGCCCTAGGGAACCTGAGGAGGAGACCGAGACAGCAGGAGTCAGGTTCTTAAGCAAGGAAAGCTTTGACCTTAAACTGAAGGCTTTTCAGGGGGAAAAAAATGCTGTGGATTTTGAAGGAATTGTAAAAGAGGAGTTAAACACTATTTTGCTTCCTTGAAGCAAATGAAAAGTTTGAAGGTGATGCCTTTAAAACCAAACTCAGTCACATGGCGACTTACAGTTGGTTGTGGGGCCAGCAGTTACAAGCTAGGCTTGGCCTCTGGGATCCAGCTGGCCTTAGTCATTTGGGAAAAGAAAAAGAACGCTTTCTTCGTCTCCTCCTTTCATGTTCCGTGATATGGACTGGAGGCTCTTAAATGCATACATGGCATCCCATGGTTGACTTTAATATCAAGCGAGAACTAAGACTTTGAGGAGGGTGAAGGTTTACTCACAAATGTTTTTTGGAGATTTTTTTTTCTCCCTTTAGACCAGATGGGCTTTTATTTGTGTGTGGTTTTTTCGGTTTGGTTTGGTTTGTTTGTTTGTTTTGTTTTGTTTTGTTTGAGGTTTGAGCATGACCCTGGTAACACTTAACCTTCTTGTGTTCCTTGGCCAGAGTACATGAGACCAAGATCTAGTAATATATCCTTATTCCTTATAAATCAAGTATGCACATTTCTTTAAGAGGGGACTTGCAAAGAAATGTATACTTAAGGGTTTTTTTCTAAGACCAAAGCAGTTCTTCATCTCAGACGTATTTTCTTAGTGGACAAAATGGCCTAAGATAGCATTTAGAAATGATCTATATGAAGAATGGAGATCCCCATTTAAAACTATACTCAAAGGTAAGAAATACTTTATACAAAATATTTGTGTTGTCAGTTACTTAGAGCAAATTGTGCAGTGCTAGAACATAACATATACACTACAGAAATTGGTAATATTTTCAGATGTGAAATGAGACACTGGCATTCAGTAGTGAGGTCTAATTTAGTTATGTTCCAGACTGGGAAAGATGTGTGTTCTTCATGTGAGGCTCTCATCCTTCCATGACACCAAACATGGCACTCTTTTCCAGCACTTCATTAACTATGCATCTAGGGACAGTTTAGCTGTGATGTTAGTTAGCTGTTTGAGTTTTCCATTCAAAGTTAGAAAGCCTGGCAGGTCTGTGATTCACAGTGGATGCCCATGCTCCAGTGGGCCAGTGCAAAGACTAGGCACTTCTTGCCCATTGTAGGAGTAGTCTTTCCTTAAGAGACATATTTCCGTTTTCCCCACTTTTATGCCTTTTAAAATGTTTTCCCCAACTTTTACCATCTTGTGTCTACTAATGTAATTTTGAGCACAATGGGGATATTCTGATTGGTTGCATAGCAACTAACTGGTTTTTTCATGTTATAAGTATTGTATCTAAATTGAAGAGATTAGGTACAGATAAACCAAAAATACTAGATTTAGATAAACAAAAATAGGATGGGCATGTGTGTGTGGGATTTTTATCATCTAGACATTCTCGTGTACAGTCTACCAGAATGTTTATTTTCTTCCAAAATCAAATTCTATTAATAATGTTTGTATTACCTTACATAAATGGAGTAAACTTCTTTATCTCCTATGTCACTATTATTGTACAGTCTTATTGTTAATGTCTGCATAAATCATAATTTATTGGGTGGTTAGAGGGTTTTTTGCCATTTTAAATAGTACTGAAATGAACTTCTTGTAATGTGAATTTTAGTCATCTGTAAAATTGCTGTTTATAATGGTTCCTTTCTTTACCTACCCACCAATAGGATATGGGTTTTCCTTCTTTCATGTTGACAGTTCTGTCACCTAAACACAATTAAGAACCACTAATGTGAATTTGCTCTGTCATTTTGAAAGCATTTTAAAATAATGGTCAGGTAGAAGGTTTGAACGGTGGTTAAGTCAGAAGAATGGAAATTGGCAAGGATGGCAGAAGTTACTTTTTTTACGTTTTTGGATTATTTCGCTTACTGCAAAAACCAGGTATTCTAATTAAACGAATTGATAACTGTAATTCTTCCATATCTTTACCCCTCCTAACTGTTGTAATTAGAGAAGATCACCCAAGCAATTTAAACCTGGTAGGTTCTGTTCTGTTTTGTTTTGTTTGAGTACCAGGAGAGTGGGAAGTGAGAGCAAGTTGGAGAGCGTGAAAGGAAAATTGCTTGATATTTCTCTGTGGCCCCTAGCACTAATTGCCGTAACTTTGCTACAGTTTAGTTCAGATTTTCCAGTGAAAAAGTACTAGAAAACAGTACTGTTTTTCTGACAGTTGCAGAAAACAAAAACAAGAGTTAAATAGGAAATAATATGGATTACTTTCAGTTCAGTGTTTATCCTGAATTCATCTTTGAATAAAGAATCTAGTTTAATTAGAAAATGGTGGATGACGAGTGAATTGGCCTTAAAAATCCACCTATCTTCAAGCAGAAGGCCAGTTAACTTTATCTTGGACCAAACAGCTCGCTGACTTGTACGCACAAATGTACAAGTGCCTGCCCAACCTTACTTCCTTAGATAGTAGCTCTGGGAGGGTTTGGAACATCAAAAGGAGAAGCTGGGACCATTTTTTTTTTCTTTATAGAGTCCCTCGTTTACTCTGAACCTAGATTGAGGGGCCACAGGGTTATCTATCCCCAACTCCCTGCCCAGGGCCACCCTCTCTTCCACAGTTATCTCCCTTGCAAGTGAGTCAGGATCCCTTCATAGTCAGCAAGGTGTTGGGGTGGGGGAGGCTTAGTTTTCTCAAATGCTGCTGGCCCCATGCCTGAGAGCAGACACCTTTTACCATGCTCCTGTTTAGAACTTTAAACAGGCTGGAACAAGGCTGCTGGGGGTTGGCTTTCTAGACCTGTCATTTTTGGGCACAGCCCCAGGTGGAACGCTCCTGTGGCCTCTGCTTTTCCTCAGTAATTCTCCCTCTGCTCTGTGCACATTCGTCAATGGCTGGTCCTGCTACTGTGCCTGTGGTGCTCTGTTCTGGTGGATAGCACGCTTTACTACATCTTCAGCTTCCTGGAAAGGTCAAGGGGCATGCCTTCTCTGCTGAGCCATATAATCCTCTGCCCTGCTCACCTTAGTAAATTCTCTTACCTTCTTCTCAAGGAGAAAATTAAAGATCTCTCTCAGGTGTGCATTCCCTGAGCTTCTTGCTCTCCCGCTTACAAACTAACCTACACGTGTATCCATCCTGGCCTTCTCCATGGGGAAAGCTCCCTCCCTCCAACAAGATAGATAGAACGATCTGTCTCATTTTTAATACGTAGTCCTTAGTGTTGTGGTTGAACATCAGCTTTTGTAATGTGATCATCTGGTTTTATTTTTGTTTGTTTTTAATGGCTTGTCTGTTTTTTTTTGTCCATGCTTTTGGGTTATTTTTTCTCACTTAGGGTAAAAATGGTATCCTCCAGCAAAAGATAAATAAATGCAAATACCTAAAATTTTCATATATCCAGAAAGATCACTTTCTGAACATATGTTTAAATACTTAAAAAAGTGATTAACATGTTAGTTGCTATTTTAAGTAAGGAACTCAACTCAGTAAGAGACTCAAATGTCTGTATTCTTTCATCTAGCAGTAGATTGTGAGAAGAGAATCCTAATTACAAAAGAAATTTTACATGAAGGTATTGTGCCATTATTATGATAGGGAAAATTAGAAATCAACAGGATTGTAAAGTAATTTGTGGTACATCCATATACTTTAATGTTTTTAGCCATTTAAAAATATCGAGTTGTTTAAAGTATGCTAAGTAATAGAGTTTTATCTCACTATATTTGAAATATTTACAAAGACTGAACTCACATACCAAAACGTTAATACCGACAAACATAAATATTCCTTGCATTGATAGGATTGTGCTTGTGATTAGAAAGAGGTTCTCCTCATATCCAGGTTTTCTCTATCATCTGCTCTGTCCCCGACATTCCTGACACAAATCCTGGTACAGTACTCTGACAAGCCTGTGACCCGTTTTCCTCATTTAACAGTTGTGAAAGCTCTTTCTCATACTGAGATATAGTGGTAACTAAAATAGACATGACCCTACCTATCATGAAAATTGAAGTCTAGCAATGACTTTTAAAATCTTTATTCTTTTAATAAATTAACATTATCGTAATTGAAATGCTAAATAAGGTTATAGAGCAAGGTCTCCCAGCCACTCGCTTTCTCTTCCTGAGAGATTTTCTATACATACAAGAAAGTGAATGTTGGTCTATTACATAAATGATAATGCCCATCCTGCACATTTTTCATCCCACAGTGTTTCCTGGAAATAAGTCCCTTGCTGATGAGCATTTATTTAAGTTGTTCTCTAATTTTTCAGTCTTTTCTTTCAATAACTTCTCATGCCTTATTTCATAAGCCTTTATACATGTTTGAAACTAATACTTTACCATTGGTACCACTCCCAGTTTTTCTGGGGTCTTTGTTGCAGGTTTCTCAGGGTTCTGTCGTCCTTGGCCCTCTTTTCAGGAATTCCATCCTTCCACTATTGTTTCTGTCCTGATGACTTCAAATACAGAACTGACAACCTGCTTCCACTCCAGACCACATTCCCAAGAGAACCTTAAACTTAGGGTTCAGCCCTCAGGGCATTCATTACATCCACCCCTCAGAAAGCTGTTCTGTTTATTTCTGTAGAGCTGCATGGCTCCCATTTCTGTAAGCCAGAACCTCAACTCCCCTCCATCATCTTCCATACCCAGCAAGTAAACCTGCAGATTTGAACCTTTAACATTTTTTTTCCTCCCAGTTCCTTCCCCTTGATTCCTGTTCTGCTGTTTGGTTCAGCAAACATGTTTTAACTCACATTTGAATCTTCATGGTAGTTTTTGATGACCCTAGTTAGGGTAGAATTTTACCAGTTGAAAGAAATGTCCAAGAGGTTATTCACCCAGTGACCTGGGAGGCAATATGACTAATTTCTAATTCTTCTTCACTTGGCTTTTGTCATGTAAGTGTCATTCTGTATAATTTGGATCCTCTGTCAGATATAGTCATAGAAAATTTCCCCAAACCAAGTGAGAACATTTTAGTTGTAGTGCTGTGTTAGTTGTGTGGGCAATTGCAGTTGACTATTTTTATGGTTTGTTGGTTTTACTTAAAAAAAAAAAAAAGAAATACATGCTTATAAAAAGCTCAGTAGAAATATGAATAAACAGCCGAGATAGGTTCCTGTCATACCCCTCTCCCTTTCCCCAGAGATTACTTTTTTTTTTTTTTTTAGCATTTATTAATGTTCCAGGTGCCATTCCCCTGCAACTCCCATGCTGTGGGTACTGTTATCTCCACTTTGCAGATGAGGAACTTGAGGCACAGAGAGGCTAAGTGAGTTTTCTGAGGTCACAGAGCTTGTAAGTGGTAGAGCCAGAATATGACCTCGGGCATCTGTTTGTAGAGCCCACCCCTCCTCATTTGACACCTTAAGTTTTCAGAAATGCTTATTTTCCTTAAAAAAAAAAAGTGTGGGGGGGGGGAAATGGCAGAGATGTATGAAGAAAAAAAGACTTAAAGGTGTAATACGCCTGCATGCATCCTAACTGAAGCCAGGGCTTGCGAGGAGGAAGTAGACAGGGTAGTGAGAAGTAGTGAAGAAGCAAGTGAGAAGTTGTGGTGTTGTGGGTATCATGACTCTAAATCTGTTTCCTTCTCTGTAAATGGGGGGAGGGTGTTGTGGTGCAAAGAATAATGAGTAAGTTCTCTGTAAATGATAGCAATTACCAGAGTACTATCCTTGGATTTTGCACTGGAGGATGGAGACTCATCTTCTCATTTTAGAACTATGAGCATCTTACTTCCATATATCTGCTTGATTAATGCTATCAAACATGGTAGATTTACCGCAAGAATGCCTTTGACCGTTACTTTGCCGTTAATTCTAATTTGCATCACTGTAAATTGACCAAAACGTGTTAAAAGTTACAAGTTTCAGAGTCAACCACAGAGCAGGAATGGAATAGGGATTATCATGGTAGATAGTCACAGACTCTTTATTAATCGATCAATATTTAAAATCATGGGGCACCTGGCTGGCTCACATGTGACCTTTGATCTCTGGGTCATGAGTTCAAGCTCCACATCAAGCCCCACGTTGGGCTTAGAGAAGTAAATAAAACTAAAATCTTCAGATGTGATACCTTTGGAGGGATTGGAATTCTGAATTTCAGGATCCACAAAGGAAATTTTATGGCCTGAAAAAGAAATCTAATGTTTAACAGTTTTCTCCCCTGAAAATATCTTTTTCACATGTAACCCAAATTGATCTTTGTTTTGAATTAAGGCCTTTTGCGTCTTGACCCCTTCCTAATGTCAAGATAATCTAAGTAAAGATGAATAAACATATAGTGCAGAAACCTATTGCCAAAAATCTTAGTGATCTTGCTGGGAAAAGTAACTGTTTCGTCTTTGCCTTGTGTCCATCTCCTGGGCCTTGAGGGAAACTCAGCCCTGGAAGGGGTGAGGCGATCTTTGCATTTGTAGTTAAAGCCGCATCTTGGGGAATAGACTTGGGAAAAGGAATGAGGTAGATACAGTTTCTTCACTTGTATCTTAAGAACTATAGTTTCTGTCTCTGGAAAGCCAAGCGTTTAAATCTTTATTTATACCATGGAGTAACATTCTATCCTTGGTATCTATTAGTATATTGTTACTAAAGGCTTAATCATTTTTCATTTATTTATAACTCTGATCTCGGTCTAAATGGAGGCTGCCCCTGTATGTGGGTGTTTTTGCTGGGTGTTTATGGTTGTAGTTTTTGCTTTGTTCTTTGTTTTATGTATGTTTTTGAAAGCTTTTCTTTTCTTTTTCTTTTTTTTCCCTTTGTCATTCACAGGTTCGAGAACTTGTTCTGGACAATTGCAAATCAAATGATGGGAAAATTGAGGGATTAACAGCTGAATTTGTGAATTTAGAGTTCCTCAGTTTAATAAATGTAGGCTTGATTTCAGTTTCAAATCTTCCCAAACTACCTAAATTGAAAAAGGTAAGTGCTTTTTCTTTAGCAGTAAAAGAACAGTCTGAGAAGGGAATCTGTATGATTTTACTTGTAAGGAAGCATGTAGTGTAGCAGAAAGCACATGGCCTTTGGAACTGGGCATGTCTGGGATTGAATTCCAGCTCTGTCATTTCCCTGATGGGTAATCTTCTGCAAGTTACTTAATCTCTCTAAGGCTCAATTTCCTCACCTGTAAACTCGCGCAACCACTTGACTTTACAGAATTGCTGTGATGTTTGGAAATAATACATGTTGGATGATCAATAAATAGTTACAAAGAATCATTATTTTCTGAATAAGTTACTAATTAATTGCTATAAATTTGATAAAATGTTAGCTGTGTTTTTTTCTCCCTTAGTATGCTCTGGTTTAGGAACCACAGGTGCCTCTCATTCTTCATGTTTTATGCTTTGTTGATTATGGGTGAGTTTCTGTAAAGACTTCATATTTGTAGTCTGTGATAGTTCAAAACCATTATATATTCTTAATGATGAGAAAGAAAGTTTAAAATGTGATTGGGGCACCTGTGTGGCTCAGTTGGTTAAGCATCTGACTCTTGATTTTTGGCTCAGGTCATGATCTCACAGTTTATGGGTTCAAGCCCCACATCAGTCTCTGTGCTAACATTGAGAACCTGGTTGGGATTCCTTCTCTCCGTCTCTGCGTGTGTGCCCTGCTTGCATGAGCACATGTGCACTCTTCTCTTTCTCTCCTTCAACAAAAAAAAATTTAAAAACAAATGTGTTGTGACTGCAAGAATTCACTGTAATGAAGCTACTGTATCTCCCTATCCTAATTGATGGCTCATTGTTCATACTTTATTGGTCTAGTTATAAACGAATCACTGTCTCCTTCCCCCTCCCCCCAATTAAAAAAAAACTCTCAAGAAAAATGTTTTCTCATGTCCTGGTCCATGTAGCTGTCATGGAGGTCCAGAATGTCAAAACTGGAAGAAACTTTGCTCTTCTAGTCTGGTCCGTTACTTTATCAGCACAGCAATAGACCCAACCCAGAAAGGCATAGTAATTGGCCTAAAGCCATCTACAAAAGAGGTTTTTACTAGAGCCAAAACTAGAACCCGTATCTCCTATTTTCCTAAACCCCTAAACCGTGCCTTTTATATTATATAATAAAAGATATGTGGTCATGTAAATATTGCAGAATTTTCTGCTGCTTTCATGGTCACTTTATTAGGGAGTTTAAGCAGAATTTTCATCCAAAAGTACACATAGAAATCTGTAATCAGATTTAGGCAAAATGCAGATAGGCTGTTCCTGTAGCCTGTTTGAGTCCTGAGAGGAACTTGTTTTGGGTTAAGTGCATGAATTAAAAGCCAGAAATGTTTTTTACTTATTTGCCTTATTTAGGTAGTAAGTGCTCAGGCAGTCCTCATGAGTTTCAGGTAACTTAGCATCCTATCAGAAAGAATAATCCTGTTATATTTAAATTGATAAGTTGTTCCCTTCTGCTAAGCATCTACTTTAATGGTTTAAGGGTAATCCGTTTATATTTACATGGGTTATTGGTGACATTGGGAGCTCTGATTCACCCATTACAAGTGATGGCTTTCTGGCATGTATCTACATAAACTTGATGCTAGTATGATTCTAGTGTGTATTTTGTGTTCTGTTTTCCTAGCATCCTGGTACATTTTCCTGATGTACTATGGTCTGTGTGCTGTCAGACTTATTCAGAAGAGAACTAAATCAGTGACCATCTATATAGGCTTTATCAAATCCTTCTGAAGTCTTGTTAATCACTTCCTTGCAGAGTTAGGGAGGAATGGAGAGATTTACAACTCAAACTTAAAGGCAGATAAAATGTTCTTAAAACTGATACAGACTTTATTTTTTTTCTGTCCTAGAGCACAGATTATTTTTTAACAAGAAACAAGTTCTGAAAGAAATTTTGTTGTATAACTGTCACAGGTTTCCTAAATTTACACATTGATTTCATTTCAAAATAAACATGTCACTAAATGCTTTGGCAGATTGCCTTGTTTCTCTGCTTCCTAAGATAGTCATGTTGAAAGGATACGAACATTACATAATGTGTGATATTCCAACCAATCAAGAGAAGTGGTCACTGTTACTGTTTTGATTTACTAAAAGCTCAGTAAAGCTAACACTTGAGTCTTAGTTGATTATAGACTTATATTTTTAAATCTAGACCATGACTAGATAATTTGACTGGAATATCCCATGGGAAGGAAAAAATGTTTTGAAATGTTGCATTTCCTCTTCTGAAATATTATTTAATAACACCTAAGTTGCAGACTTGAGTTTTCTTTTAAACTCATTCTTTCAACAAATATTTAAGTTTTTAAAACTTCTCTGTTTTGCATCATTTAGTTTATTTCATTGCATGCCAAAGACCCAGTTACACGAAGTTTTCTTGCTATTCTTTGTACATAACATGGTGGGAAAGGCAAATTCTTCTGAAGCTTCAGAATCCTGGCTTCAGAATCCTCAGTCACCACCATAACTTGCTTTGTGGTCTTGGTTATAACTTAGTTATAAAGTTGCCTTTGTAGTTCATTTTTCCTCATCTGTAAATGCGGATAATAATTTTGCCTACCCTGTAGAGTTATTGTAAAGCAAATGAGTTCATGTATCTCGAGTGTTTCAAACATTGCCCGGTGCTTAAATACTGTGTGAAAATTAGATGTGGTTACCATTGTTGTTGGCCCTTAAAATAAGAGAATTGAAACCAGTTGTACAGCCTAAGTTTTCTCATCTACAAAGTTAAGAGTTTGAATTATATGCTCTCAACTGCCCAACTTTTCCAGGCTCCAATTTCTTTCGCTTCAGATTCTGATTCATTGGTGAAGGCTCTTTCCTTCATCGGCACACCGCTTGCTGTGCTACTTGACCTGCAGCTAAGAAATTAGAGTGGGTTCTTACAAAGGCTAGTGCCGACTTTATTCGAGAAGTAGCCTCGAGTTGATTTCGACAACCCTGAAGCTGTTGGTCCACTCACTTGTTGGAGGTCATGGAGCTTTTTGAAGGGCTTGTTTTGGGGCCTGTCCCAGTCCTGAAGGTTCCTGCCTTCAGAGCAACATTCCCTGGTGGCTTCCAGGTATAGAACCTTACAATGTGTCAGAACTCTGCAGACCAAATTAGGTTTCAAGTGGGCATAGTGAGCTTTGCTTGGCACGCGGAAGAAGCTGCTTAGAATGCACAGACCATTTACCCATCCTGGCAGGTATAGAGTATTACAACTTCTCAAAGAATTCTAATTTGCTTTGACCCACTTTTTAGGTTAGAAAATGGATTCACTGATGTTAGGGGCCAGATCTTGAGCAAACTCTTAAAATTAGCAACTGGTGAAGGAACTCTTAATTCCTAACACAACTCCTCTTATCCATCCTGTTTCTCCTCCTCCCCTGAAATGTTCTTGGAATCTGTAAACTGCTTGTCTGGGTGTAATCAGGTAGAGTGGACAAACATGCCCTGATAGGAACAGAAATGATTTGATCTTGATAAGAATTTAAAAACAGTATTTCCTACTTACAAGTGTTTCTCTGTGTGTATTTGTGTGTATATTGTATATTCTCTTGCAGCTTGAGCTCAGTGACAACAGAATCTTTGGAGGTCTGGACATGTTAGCAGAAAAACTTCCAAATCTCACACATCTAAACTTAAGTGGAAATAAGCTGAAAGATATCAGCACCTTGGAACCTTTGGTAAGTACGTGAGAATTTGGAAACCAGGACTTATTGGTCATTTTCATTTTCATATTTCTTTATAGTGAGGGAAATGCTTGGAAATAGTAATTGATCAAGAGGCTGGTGGTTCTAATAATATTTTCTATAGAAGTTGTAAAGATCAGGGCCTTTCTAGTTTATGTGTTCTGTGGCTTTGCTCTCCCTACCTGATACTGTGCTGGTGTCCTTCAAGGGGGACTTCTTTTCTTTTTTGTCTTTTTTAAGTTTCATATATTGACTATAGCCTTAAACATTTATCTTAATCTTTTTTCCCCAAACTGGCAGGCTATTCTGTTTTCATAGAAAAAGCTATTTATACTGGGTGGCATATCTGAATTGTAGATGAACTGTCCAAGGACAGCTCCAGTAAGTTTTAGGTCTTCTAATTGATCTTGTGCCCCAACTGGATTGCTATTGCCTAAAGTTTTGCATGGGAACCCCCAAACCCTCCTCAGTCTTACATACTGGGATAAGCTATGAAAAGTTAAGTTCAAGTGCCAGTTGGGTTACAGTCTTGCTGTGTGACCTTGGGCAAATTGCTTCTTCTCCCTGGGCCTCAGTTTCCTCATTTATGAAGCAGGGAGGATGATAATCTCTGCCTTACCTTACTTAGCAGTTCTGGGAATACAATAAGGTGATGCACTTAACTCTGCTTCATAAGTTGGGAAGCTATGCTACTGGGGGTCCAGTCCATGTGGAGGTGTAGGCAAAAAAAGCTGAGAGACAGGTTAATGCAAGGTATGGGGCAGCCTCCCAAGCTGTTCTGTTTGGCTGCCACCTGGAAATATCTATGAATTTAAGATTGCTAAATGACTGATTTTTCTAAATAGGACATTCCATAAGTTTGGCATAGATATGAATTCCATTTTAATAAGGTTAATGGAACTCCCAACTTGTTTCATATTATCCAAAGGAGCCTAAGGCTTCTTAATGTTTTCACGTGTAGGAAAAGTCAGTGTTTCCATTTGACTTGTCTTGCAAATGTGAATGGGAGAGGTTTATGTAAGCAGATAGGAAGGGTCTCAAGATCTGGAACAGCAGAGCCCAGGAGGATAAAGCATCTTTCTCCACTATCTCTATCTATTCCGATGTCACAATACATTAAAATATTTGGGTTTCACATCACTTGTACAGAATGCTCTATTGGTATTTCAAAGAAGGGAAGGTAGTTAAATTGTAACTTCTTTTAACAAAGAATTTCCTGCCAGAATTATAGCATCTTTTCCCTCCTAATCAATAATTAAGGCTCTACTCTAATGTAAGCTAAGTTGCCTTTTATTGAGTTCCTTTATTTTTATGTTTCATTAAGTGGACCATGTTTAGCTCCTATTTCTCAAATGTTAGGAGCCTGTTTTCTCAGCTTTATTTCATAAATTTTGTCCCCTTTTTCTGTTATGGGTACACCCAGGCAGTTGGGCTCCTTCCTTTTTACTGGTTCCATTCTTTTTCTCCAAACCAATCCCCATTTCCAGTGTTTAAGCAAACATTTACTGAATTTTGCTGTATTCAAGGACATTAGCATATTCCCAATGTGTCCTCCTAGAACCCAGAGAAAAGAGAACAGCTGTCCCCCTTTTAGAGATGAGGGAACCTAGTTTAGAGAGTTTAAATAATTACTCAGTGGCCACAAATAAACGGCAAACTAGAGATTCTAAATCCAACTCTTCCATTCTTTCCATTGCCCTTTTTATGTACAAATTTATTTCATACCCAAATTGACCTTAAACTGGGAATTCCAACAGGAGCACTAAATTAAGTGCTGGTGTCTCCCAATTGACAGGCTACATCTAAGCCTTTATTGTTTATGTGTCAATGATAGGCCTATCGATTCACGGTAATTGTGAGCATCATGTTGGATGACCGGCTGTTGCCTAATTCTTGTGCCAACCTGAGTCCTCTCTGATGTTTCACCAGAAGCCTTTGTCTGTGTTGTAGCGCACAGAGGCAGAGCAGAAGCAAACCTTGTATGGGAGTTGTTTTCTTGGGCATTCTGACCTGGTCATTGATGAATGAGGACCCTTTGGTGGTTGTGAAAGTCTCAGTCCCCCAGGACAGTGAAGAATGAGAAGTAATCATAGTTGTAGTTACCAATTTTAGAGGATCTGCTATGTATCATACACAGTAGTAGATGCTTTACATATGTTGTTTCATTAGTAATCCATAAAAAAACATTTCTACAAAAGAATAGAAATAACAAGGCCCTCATTTTACATATGAGGAAGCTGAGGCTTGGGAGAGTCCAAGTCCCTTGTCCAGAGTCACACACTTGGCTAGCCAGTGACAGAGCCACAGCTCTGCATACCCAGGGCCATCTGGAAAAGCCTGGGCTCCCATAATTCTCCTGAACTTGCTGTTCAGATTCCTAGGGGGTGTTAGGTAGGTCTCCTGAAGTTATATCTTGGAATAAAATAAAGCTGTAGGAGAAGGTGAAGGGGGGAATGTTGGGTCCATTTTGTCTTTTGAAAGTTTTCTTCAATGCGAAAAACACCATCCTCATCCTCATTAACCACGTACATTTTGAACACCGTCTACTTTGAGCCCAGTTCTTACAGTCAATGCAATGATTGTGAATGCCTCTGCTTGCTACAGGGACATTAATCGAGAGACAAAGAAGGCATCAGTTCAAACTTCCTTGGACACCTTTTTTAAGAGACCTGGGCCATCCAAACCATCCCCCAAAGCCCTTCTAAATTCTAAGAAGGCAAGCAAAATTATTGTTAATAAAATGTTTAATGTTTATTATGGCTAGCCTATTAGTTTTAGGCCAAATTTCTGGTATGGTAGCATTCTGATTTTGGGGGTTTTTGGTTTTATTTTTGTTTTTTTAGCAGTATTTACACATTACATTGGGATCCTGAATAATCTGTGGGTAGTATATTTTGGACCTTAAAGCACAATTTTAATATTTTAAACAATTCTAGAGTACTACAATTACTTGGAATTTTGTTATTATTTCACTTCGTTTTCTAACATACTGTTTGGCATGTTTGAATTATTCATAATGGGTCCTTTTCTTAAGTAGCCAAAAACCTCACAGATACATGGGGTTTCAGTAATAGGTGAGCCTTGGAGGCCTGTTTTCTCTGATATTAGATGGAATTAGAGAAAGCGCTTGAGGCGCTGTAGAACATTAAAGATCAGGGGTTGTATGCATTTCCTGGGTATACTTTTGAGAAGTACATGGCTCTTTGCTTGAGTAGAGAATTTTTAGACTTTGGGAAAGCTGCCGAAATTTACTCGTGGTTGTATCTGAGCTGGTAGAGAGTCTACCTTTTTGTGAAGAGAAAAGAGTTCCCAGTGTGCCAGCTAGTTGTCTGGGGCTGTATTTTGACATTTTTTCCCTCTTTTGCAAGAAGTCCTACCTGGGCTTCTGGAGATCCAGGGCCTGCCCAGTGGGGAACCTAATCTGAAAGCTACACAACATAAAAGCAGTTCTCCCTATGATGAGAAGGTCTGAAGACAGCTTTCTTATGATCTCAGGGGACTAACTTACATAAGCACATTATTTGATCCATAAACTCTTGGATCACTGTACATTGGTGTTTTGAGGAGTGCATTTGCCTGTTGCCGTAACCCTTCTCCGTGTTCCCTGCCTGGCTCTCTGTTCCCAAGGGCTGTTCAGTGAAAATAAAACAAGTGTGGGAACCTCTTCTTTGACCAGGAAGAGGAAGATTCTGTAAGTGCAGGGGTCAGCCGCCCTTTCCTCTACAGGGCCAGATAGTAGACCTGTTGGGCCTCAGAGGCCATATGGTCTCTGTTGCATCTACTCAGCTTTGCCATGATTCTAGCACAAAAGAAGCTGTACGTAATACACAAATGAAGTGGCCGAGTTAACAATGAGATGTATTTTACAAAAACAGGCACTGGACCAGGATGGGCCAGTCGTTTTTTCCAAGCCCTGCTTTGGGGCAAAGAATTTTAAAACATTTTGTAACTCTCCTTACTTAGATAGCTTAACTCTTAAAGACAAGGTTTTTTTCATCTGCATTTCTTCCCAGGTCCTTGTAAATGCTGAAATAGTTTTCCCAATAAAGCATCAAAGCCTTTAAACGACGTTTATTTTTTGCACCTCAACTTCAGGCAGAGATCCTCTTAATTTTTTTGTTAGTACTACTTTCTCAGAGAATACCAAGCTTTTTCTCCTGATTCAGAGCCATTAAAAGTGACATTTATGAAGCTATATGTCATATGCTCTCCAGGCTTATTGGCCATATTATAGAGGGTTCAGGCTACATACAGCTTCATGTTTTGTGTTTGCTTTTTAAACACTTGCGCCTCTTCTCCTCCTATGAGGCTCTGTTGTATTTCCTGTTGCTGTCTCCTTACTTGCCTGTGATATACAACCTCTGCCCTCCCAATGTCTTCCTTCACCTTAGTCACAATTTAGTAGAGCTGGGATAGAAATATACTAGTACACAGTTGTAATAAATGAATCTCTAAGTAAAATACATGGAGTGTTTCTTATCCACTTCGGCTACTCAGAGCACCTTCCTTGGCCCAAACTTTTAGCTCCCAACTATTTTGTGTTTTAGATAGAAGATGAAACCAAAGTTCTAAACAAATGAGGTTTTGCAACAGAATTTCAGGGTATGGTAAAATCAGAAGAATTTTACATCTGAAAGGTCTGGTAATACTATTGATCTTTCTCCCCGAAATTAAAAAAGAATAATGTTTCTCTCCTGAAGTTTCAACTCTTAGTGCCCCCTCGTTTCCCCTAGCCTGTACTGCCTCCTCCCTTCCTGGAGAATAACTGTCACTACACTTCGTGCTTTATTATATTCCATTCTCTAGTATTCCACATATGTGTCTTTGAGTAGAAATCTACCTGAAGATTAGGTTGGTTGATTGAATGAATTTTTTCCCCATCCCTGTCACCCCAGAGCTTTGGTGACTAGGTTTGATACCCAGGAAGTTCTACTGACCATTGGATCACTTGGATGTTAAAACTTAGTTTGAACCAAATTATTAAAACTCTGATTTGTCTCATACTGTGAAAATATTCAGTTTAAATAAATATTTCTTCAAATTTATTTTTCTTAAAACTACTAATGCTGCCAGAAAAAGACCATTCTCTGAGAAGGTAGATTGTAGAAGCTAAAATCTAGTGACCTACTATAAAGGTTGCAAAGGACTTGAAATGTTTTCCTGAGTATAAAGCTGAGTTGGTAGCAGCTAACTGAATACAGAGCCTAGAAGTTTACTTCTTTGGGAGATGGGTTTTGTTGCTTATGTTCCTTTGGTTTAGAAAGTATATTTTTGGATCCTTTTCTTCAGAAAAAGTTGGAATACCTGAAGAGCCTGGATCTGTTTAACTGTGAGGTTACTAACCTGAATGATTACCGAGAGAGTGTCTTCAAGCTCCTGCCTCAGTTGACCTACCTGGATGGCTATGACCGAGAGGATCGGGAAGCCCCTGACTCAGATGCTGAGGTGGATGGTGTGGATGAAGAAGAGGAGGATGAAGGTGAGTGGTCACAACATCCAGTGAAGTGAATTTCTGCCTTTGAAAGGTCATGATAAAACTCTGGTATGTTCTTGCTATTGAGAAAAATAATATGTATGTCTATAGGCCTTCCATTAATTTGGAATTAGGACTTCTGATGAATTTTAAGAAGCTCTTGGAACATTGAAGCCTTGAAATGATTCAAAATAATGGGTTTTTAGCTCATTAGTCTTGAATTTGGAGAGATCATAGACTGTGCCCTAACATATTGAAATAATTATGGTTTACCCTTTACTAAAAGGACCATCATCTCATGTTTCCCTGCCTATTCTAGTTATTCCCCTTTCTTGGTTACTGTCTGACTTAATCCTTACAAACTCTGCTCTGTCAGCACTTCCAGATTGCACTTCCTGATGTCTGGGAGCTAAGTTAGGTTCCTTTGCATGCTAAAGCATCCCTTCATTTACTTCTTTTATGACCTGTCACTCTACTGTTCTTGTCCCTTTTCAGCTGTGTTATTATGATCTTCTTGGGTAGGAAGTATCTTTTTCATCGTTATTAACAAGGCCTACCACCTCGTAGATACTAGGTCCATGTCCATTATATCCAAATGTCAATAAAACAGTTTTGCTGAAGGGCTTGTGCTTTTCTTGCATGGTGACTCACTGACTCTGAGCCATTCAGGATAAATAGTTTCTTGCCTTTCCACTGGCTTAAAAGGAAGCAGAGTGATCAATTTTCATGTAAGTCAGCATGAAGAAAACTTACTCTCCTAGAATGCCTGATGTTGCTGGAATCTGTGGTATTACTGTATTTGAAGCATTATTTTAAATGTCTTTTTCTTTAAAGATAAAATCCACAAAAAGAAATGGTCAAAAAAAAGTGGAGGAGGAAATTTATCAGGCAGCTTGGGTGCAAATTAATGGTGTAGTACTCTGGTAGCACTTTTGCAGTTTTACGGCAGATTTGAGGCAAGTTAATAAAGGATGGGATGTAGGTTGGTAAAGTGGACACAGACTAGGACATCTCCCTTTGTTCCAAATGTTCACTTAGTCTCTTCACTGCAGGTTCTCTGTTATTCCTGAAAGCCATTTGTGCCTCTTTGTTTAATTAAGCTCACCTTAAACAGGCTGAATGGCTGCGTGTGCAGGAGCATGTAAGGAAATTACTTGGAGGGTGGAGAGCAGCTCCTGAGAAGGAGTATCAGTCAGGCAACAAATTTGGGTATTTCCTAGGTGCCCAGCATTGAGGTATATAGTTTTGAAGGTAAAAATCAGACATGGTTCCTGTCCTCTTGGTGCTTAGTGTCTTTTGAGAAGAGAAAAAGTGTAAAATAGTCACAAGTGAATAAAGCATGAGATAATGGAGAAGCGCAGGTGCTTATGTGAGAGCATGTGAGCTGGGATTAGGAGGTCTGGCGAGCCTACCTTTAAGAAGTGATGTTTAGGGATGCCTGGGTGGCTCAGTTGGTTGCGTGCCCAACCCCCCCCCCCCCATTTTTAAGTTTATTTTTTTGAGAGAGATAGCAAGCAAGGGAGAGGCAGAAAGAAAGACCGAGAATCCCAGCTAGGCTCTGTGTTGTCATCACAGAGCCTGATGCAGGACTCGAACTGTGAGATCATGACCTGAACTGAAACCAAGAGTTGGATGCTTAACCGACTCAGCCACCCAGGCTCCCTGAGCATTCAACTCTTGATTTCAGCTCCGATTATGATCTCATAGTTTAATGGGCTCTGTGCTCACTGCTCAGAGCCTGCTTCGGATCCTGTCTCCCCCTTTCTGGCCCTCCTGCCCGCATGCTCTCTCTCAAAAAGAAATACATATTTAAAAAATTAATTTAAAAATGTGATGTTTAACTGAGTCGCAAGGGTTTGAATCTGTTAGCCAAGCAGAGAAGAAAGGGAGGAATATGCAGAGACTAGGGAGCAGGACAGCACAGCGAGCTTCAGGACCAGGAGAGGGAAGAACTGCTTGCCTAGAGGCCTGCACCAAATGGAGTAGAGACACAGAGGGTGCAGGTACCGCTCAGCCTGCCTCTTATTTCCCTCCCTTCACAGGGTTATTACGAGTGTCTCTTAGGTTCTTCATCTGGCAGCTGACTTTATGGTGGTGCCCTCACTTTCAAGAAGGAGCCCATTATTTATTTATTTATTTTGGGAAGAAGGTAACTTTTTACTATGGAAAATTTCAGACCTAGATAAAGATAGAAATAATAGTAAAACAAACTTTCATGTTGCCCATCATTGAGCCTCAACGATCACTAATTTGTGGCTGATACTATTTTATATATACACATCCCTACCTACTTTTCCCATCCTTATTTTGAAGCAAATCCCAGAGATAATATCATTTCATCACTAACTGTTGTAGCGTACATCTGGTCCACCAGGACCCCTGGTCTCCAGCTCCATGGCACCATGGTGGACAAAGGGACTGAGTTGCAGCAGCCTGGGAGAAAGCGGGTAACTGAGGTGCATGGGTTTCCTGGACATTGGTGTAGCCCAGCATTTGTCCTGTGGCTCACCCTGAAGTGCCCCAGCACACTAGCAGGTGTGTCTCATGGGCCGTCAAGGGTATTCAATGAATTCCTTTGGACTGTTTTCAGAAGGAGAAGATGAGGAGGACGAGGAGGATGAGGATGGTGAGGAGGAAGAGTTTGATGATGAAGACGATGAAGATGAAGACGAAGATGTAGAAGGGGAAGATGATGAAGATGAAGTCAGTGGGGAGGTTGGTGCAACTTTGCTGCTGTTTCCATTTGTAGTTAAAAATGTTGGTAATTTTATTTTGTAGTGTTTTTAAGAAAAATGAAAGAAAAGGAAAAAGTCTTCTGATGCAAGCAGTGAACTTGTAAATAGACCATTAACAGTCTGATGGATTTAATTTGTGTTCCCTCTTTTTAGTAAATACTAAGTGAAATGCTTGGCTCTATGGGATTAGTCTTGACTTTTTAACTTAGTTGGGAGGAAGTAATGAGTTGAGTGTTCGTTCCATAAGATGAGAAAACTGGAAATGTTGAGAACTGATGGGTGTTCTGTTCCTTCTGTTGTGTTGAAGGAGGGGAGGGTATAGTTACCAAGCGTGAACTTATTCTTTTATGTTGAGCCCAATTTGGTAAATATTCTGTACTTGCTGTTTTCAAGATTTGGGGATGCAAAGTTAAACAAGAATGTGGTCCTATCTTGAAAGAGCAGGTAGTCTAGTTTATGGGACACCCAGTAATACAGTATCTCCGGGGAGCTGACTGCAGTAGGACGACAGGAGGAAGGACTGACCTAACTTTGGCAAACCTCAGGGAGGTCGTGAAGACAGGCAGAGAAAATGAAATGTCATCAAAAAGCATGTTCCTTTGTAGTATAAAAAAAGTAAGGCTGAGCATTTATGTAATCTCATAGGTATTTAATGAAATTAAGTTCCTAAAAGAAGCTTTTTCTAAGGATGGGAGTACAGAGTTTTGTCCAAACTGGTTATCAAATTAAAAAATTTTAGGGGCACCTAGGAAGCTCATTTGGTTAAGCATCTGATTTCAGCTCAGGTCATGATCTCACAGTTTGTAGGTTTGAGTCCTATGTTGGGCTCAGAGCCTGGAGCCTATTTCGGATTCTGTGTCATATCTCTCTGCTCCTCTTTGTGCTGTCTGGCTCTCTCAAAATAAAAGAATAAACATTTAAAAAAATAAAAAATTTAAATCATTTTTTGAATTATTATAAATATATTAAATAAACATGTTTGGCAAATAAAATGCTTGCTTCTGAAAAGCAGTTTTTAAGGAAAATTTTAATTCAAGTTTATTCAGAAAAATGAACAGATCTCAAAGTTTTCTCCTTGGTGAATTTTTATATTTATTGGCAAATTATTTTTTTCTCTGTACATCTCAGCTTGGCAAATCAACCTAATAGTGGTTGCTATGTACTGTTCTTTAGGAAGAAGAATTTGGACACGATGGAGAAGTTGATGAAGATGATGAGGATGAAGATGAAGATGAAGATGAAGGTGGGTCTAATGCAGGTACTTTAGTCCTCCTAAGTTAAAAGTCATGGCGAAATGTCCATTAATTTAGAACTTTAAAACTACAGAGAACAAAATTTCCCTTTGTCCTCGTGGTCTTCACAGGCTCTTCTATAACCCAGTCAGTGAGCCTGTACCGGTGCAGAGCTCCTGCTCTGCGGTGACTGATCGTGCCTGTCTGCGGGCAGGAGGCTGGCCCTCGGTCCCATACTTTAAATGTGTTTTTCGACCCCATCATTTGGGTTACTGCCCCACATAAGATTTCTGGTTTTGGAATTCTTTCTTTTAAAAAAAGCCTTCCTGGCTGGATCATGTTTTTGGCAGTATGTATAAATAGCACCTTTCTAGTTTTATTACTGTTAATTCCTTTTCCCTACCACAACCACAACTTTGAGTGACGCATCTGTTTATTACTCATTGAGAGTATAGATTCACATACCTGTGTAGGTTTCAGAGAACCAGATTATTTGCTCTGTTTTCCATTGGTTCTTTCTTTCTCAGTACCTGCCTTCAAGGAGCTTTATGAAACATAATGCAGATTTAGGTAATTTTATTGACATAGCCATGAACTTTTACTAGTTGGACAAAAACAGGATGATGTACAGGTATTTTTGGCTCAAATACCTAAGAATTCTAAGAAATACGTTTTGAGTTAATATTAACTAGCTACAATTTGAGTCCGCTTTTAGACAGCAACTTAAAATTGAGAAAACTGGGTTTTAACTTTGCCGTCATTTGAGGTGCTGCTGTGCATTTTGCTCTTAAAATCAGCAACCTACCAATTTGATCGGTCTTACATTTTTTTCAACTCCCAACCATCAAGTTCATTGTTACCTGTTACCAGTAACTTAGACAAATGCCTTTCCCATTGTCTCAAAATGAATTTTTGTTATTGTGCAGAGGAAGAAGAAAGTGGGAAAGGTGAAAAGAGGAAGAGAGAAACAGACGATGAAGGAGAAGATGATTAAGACCCCAAATAACTTGCAAAAAAAGAACTGTTCAGTATTGGTTGGACTGCTCATATGGATTTGGTAGCTGTTTAAAAAAAAAAAAATTGTAGCTGTGATACAAACCCCAGGACACCCACCCACCCAAAGAGCCAAAGAATAGTTCCTGTGACATTCCACCTTCCTCCATTTAGTCCCTCTTGGAAATTTACCACCAAGCTTGGGGACTTCACCCCAACAAAATTGTAAGCGTTTGTTAGGTTTTCGTGTAAGACTCTTGCTGTAGCGTGGATAGCTGTGATTGGTGAGTCAATCGTCGGTGGCTACCAGTTACACCGAGACTGTAACAGCATTTTTACTTTCTGTACAACAAAGAAGCTTTGTAAATAAAATCTTAACATTTTGGGTCTGTTTTTTTCATGCTTTTCTTTTCTTTTTAATGAAATTTTTTTACATTAGGACATTTTATGTGTCAACTGCCAAAAAAGTATTTTTAAGAATTTAAGTGAAATAAACACGTTCCTCTTTGGTAAAGCCTAGTTGTATGCTTACATTTTTAAATTAGACTTTAACTCAAAGCTCATGTTGAAACACTACAGAACTGGTTTCTCTGGATTTTTTATGTATTAGTGGTTGTTGAGAGGAAATGCACAAGTGTATAGGATCTTTGAACACTTAAATCTGATTCTCATTTTTCTGCTGTGGGAGTAGACTTTATTATTTATGTGTGTGTATATAAATGCTTATTTTTTTCAATTTTTTTAATATTTATTTTTGAGAGACAGAGACACATCATGAGCAGGGGAAGGGCAGAGAGAGAGAGAGAGAGAGAGGGATACACAGAATTGGAAGCAGGCTCCAGGCTCCGAGCTGCCAGCACAGAGCCCAATGTGGGGCTCAAACCCATGAACTGTGAGATCATGACCTGAGCCGAAGTCAGATGCTCAACCGACTGAACCACCCAGGCACCCCAATGTTTGCTTATTTTTGAGAGAGGGTACACACATGAGTGGCCAGAGGGTCAGAGAGAAAGAGAGCATCCTAAGTGGTCTCTGTACTGAGAGCACAGAGCTGGATGTAGGGCTCAAACTCATGAACCATGAGATTATGACCTGAGCCAAAGTAAGCAGCTTACCCCACGAGCCACCCAGGTGCCCTGGGAGTAGACTAGTTTGTTTTTATCATCTGTGTATTTTTGAGAGACAGCATGAGTGGAGGAGGGGCAGAGAGGGAGAGACAGAATATGAAGCAAAGTCCAGGCTCTGAGCTGTCAGCCAATGTGGGGCTCCAACCCAGAAACTGTAAGATCATGACCTGAGCTGAAGTCAGACACTTAACCAACTGAGCCACCTAGGAGCCCCTAGACTTTTTTTTAATTAATTAATTTATTTATTATTAAAAAAAAATTTTTTTAATGTTTACTTATTTTTGAGAGTGACAGAGACAGGGAGAGGCAGAGAGGGAGACACAATGCCAAGCAGGCTTCAGGCTCTGAACTGTCAGCAGAGCCCGATGTGGGGCTGGAACTCAAAAAGCATGAGATCATGACCTGAGTGGAATTCGGATGCCCAATGACAGTCACCCAGGTGCCCCTATTTTATTTATTTTGAGACAGTGCAAACGGGAGGGTCAGAGAGAGAGGGAGACACAAAATCAAAAGACAGTCTCCTGGCTCTGAGCTATCAGCACAGAGCCCAACGTGGGGCTCGAACTCATGAACTGTGAGATCATGACCTGAGCCGAAGTCGGACACTTAACCGACTGAGCCACCTAGGTGCCCCGACTTTTTAAATGACGTTTGAAATTCAGTGCTTTGGAGCCCCTGAAAGCCAATGCAAATTAGATTCAAGTAATAGGCAAGTTAAGAAAAAAAAAGGAAAAGTCATACTGTGGGGTTCTGGGAGATCCTAATTCTAATTCTGCCTCTGCCACTGATTTCCTGTGTAACCTTGTGTTGACCTCTGGATCACCTCCCAGTCTGTAAAATTGAGAGGGTGTGACCAAATGGCCTCTGAAGTCTCTTGTAGCACTGATGGTCTGTGACCCTCACTGACAGGGAGGTCTGAAGAAAAAAATGGGCTTTGTATCAAGGCCAAAACACGGAGGGTTTGACTGACAAGTGAACACACTATGGTTTGTTACCAAGACAGGCGTGCTAAAGAGGAATGACATGTGAAAAGCCCTGCCAGGGAGGTGGGTAGGCACTGCCCAAGGTCAACTCAGCTCTTCCAGAAGATGGAAATTTTCTCTATTCTTAAAGACTAACGGGATTTGGGGGAGGGGCAGATGGTCTTCAGTCCGTGAGTTCAATGGCTCACCATTTAATAGATAATGTGATTTTGTTGTCAATGTTTTTTTGTAGTAGATTGAGGATTCTTTTAGTAAATCTTAAACTATAAACTACTGGTATGAGTAGGGCTTTTATGCATAGAATTAGTGTTAAAGATTAGAATCTAATTTGAATATGTAGGAAAAGTTCTATAGTGTTAATGGTGCTCCCAAATCCTGTACTTTAAAATTGAAGTCTCTAGGCTTTAAAGTGGAGTTTGCTTTTAGCAAAGGAAATTACAAAAAATTAAATTTGATTTCTCATTTAACAGGTACTATTATATTTTCTTCAGTCACAAGGCCTTTGCCATTTGGCAAATCTTTGATACATCATAAAGCAATTTCTTCTGTACCCAGGTTTTTTGTATATTGCCAAATATCAAACAGTAACTTTGGATGATTGTTTTCCTGCCTCTTTAACTTTACAGAATTTTTCCAGTATCTACCAAGCACTTAGGTGTGCCAGGCTTCCTGGCTGGACAAGTGGGAGAGGGCTGGGATGCAGACAAGCTGGCTGTTGGATGTTCACAGTAACTAGTACGGGAGAGAAGACAGATGCAGGAATGATACTTAACTAGTCCCTGCAACCAGAGCTCCGGTAAGTGTGCGCGGAATACAGAGACTAGAAAGGTGGCATCCATCTATAGAAAGATTGGGGATGTCTACCAGAAAAGAAAATACTTGAACTGCACATGCTACCGATCTAGATTGAAAAATAAGGTCAGGTTTAGAAGTGGAATGGGGGAAGGAGGGAGGAGCATGAGGAACAGGGTGCCAAATTTAGATTCAGATGGGCAAGATTGCTTAGAGGACAGGTAAGAATACAGGAACGGCAGGTGAGACTGCACCGCTAATTTGGGACTTCTAGGGGGCCTTTGAAGGTCATTCTTCCTTGGTCATTCACTTCGTAAAAGGTCAGTTTGACCTACTACATGTGGCCAGTGAGGATGTCTGGGAAATCACCAAGCCAGGTTTTCATTTCTGTCATGTTGTTTTTTGTTTTTTAAATAGGGTTCTTCAGAAGTCTGTGACCGCTGGCCTCTGGGAAGGCCTTGAGGCTCACCTGCTCTTGACTAAAGATTATTTTTAAATTGTTGAGAAGCAAGCATTTTGGTGATGTGGTCACAGAGTGGATCATATTTCTGGAGTGGTCTCCTGTCTGAAGGAGACTCACTGAGCAGGTTTGCTTCCAGCTTTTACAGTGAATGTGAGTTACCAGCTGTGTAAGCTGGGTGGGAGCTGTGCTGGGCTGAATGGCTGGTCTCGCCTTGCTTGTGCCAGGTGGTGGGGGCGCGGGGTCTCTTCCACACACCTGCCCTCCAGCCACAGCAGCTGCTCTCTCCATGTAATCTGTTGGAATGTCATGATTGCATCCAAAGCATTTGTCCTTTAAAAATAAAAAAAGAACGAATACTCATTGCAGAGACAGGAAGCTGAGGCACAGAAGATAGTGAGTCAAGGACTAGCCCAAGGTTTCCCGGTGAAGTGAAAGAACCTGGCCTAGAAACTGCATGGCCCAGTTCTCAACTTGGTGCTCTTACCTTTCGTTTACTCATTCTGCTCCAGGAGTCCAGCCCAAGAGTGCTGGCCACTTCTGATTGGAATGCAGAGGCTTGTGTAAGCCTCTAGTCCTCTCTCTCCCCACCAGCACGAGGACTCCTGGCCGTGCCCGCATGAGGGTGGTTAACAGCAGAGTCCATGTTTCCATTCTGGGATTCCTCTTTGGGCTACACTACCCGCAGAGAAAGGGGAGACAGAACCACGAACGTGCTTCTACCCTTAGGCTATGACCTTCCATTTTCTCCAGCCCTGTCAAGTGGTGCTGACATCAATTTCAATGAGACTGATGATACCACCGCTGTGTTGACAGTTTGAAAAGGGAATCAAGTTACCAGCTAACTTACACTGAAGCTCTGGTTGAGCAAACAGTTGCTCTGCAGGAAAACCACCAAGATTGCAGCAAGTGTAGAAATTCTTCCCAGAGCCAGTTAGGTCAGCCTCATAATCTCTGACCAAGTATCTCATAACTTGTCCCAGAGGTATTAGGAGGGCATATAGAGAAAGAAAATTACCCTTGGAGTTACTCTGATGAAAGGGACTTCACTCCAGGTCAGAAGGGGTTTGTGAGGGGATGGGTGTCCAGTATGCCCCTGCCCCACCTCAGCCCTAGGGATGCAGGAGTGGTATGTGGTGAGGAAGGTCTCAGAATCCAGACCTGTTTTAGCCCCAGCCTGGCCACTGGCTGGTATTTGACCCCCTCTCCACACTTCCTTTCTGTGAGTCTCCAGTCCCTCAACTGAAATTATGGGGCCCGAACTAAATGAGCTTCCATCTGTAAAGATCTGAATGGGGTACAATCCCAAGTTCTCTTCAGCAACAGCAATTCTTCCGTTACTCAGGCTTCACTCCAGTTACCTCTGAGCCCTTCCTAGGAGTAGGTAAGGGTTTGAGCTGATGGAGTAAAAGGGGTAGACCGGTAGCAGATCAGTGAAGAGGCCAGAGGAGAGCTGCGCCCCCAGGACTGATGAGTGAGATGTCTTCCAAAAACTGCAATAGAAATACTAGTGGGACACCTGGGTGGCTCAGTTGGTTAAGCGCCCCATTTTGGTCTCAGGTCATGATCTCTGTTCGAGCTCCACATCGGGCTCTGTTGTCAGCACAAAGCTGGCTAGGGATCCTTTGTCCCCCAACCCCATCCCTCCCACACTTGTGTTCTCTCTTCCCCCCCCCACCCCCCACTCCTCTCCCTCTCTCCTCCTTGGGGGAGAAAAAATCCTAGTAAATCCGTCTTAACCTGTCTGGACTACTCAGTGCTCTGAAAATAACATTGCAGACTCATCAGCAATGAGCAGGATGTAGATCTGCCACCAGAGGGCACTCATGCTCCCAGCCAGAAGGAGCCGATGGCCATTTAATCCTCAACCCCTACTAAGTAATACACCATAATCCCCATTTTACAGATGTGGAAACTGAAGGGTTTAGAGGCAAAGTGCCCTGGGGTGCCTGGGTGCCCCAGTCCTCAAGCATCTGACTCTTGATTTCGGCTCAGGTCGTGAACTCAGGGTTTGGGATTGAGCCCCGTGTCAGGCTCCACGTTGGACTTGAAGCCTGCTTAAGGTTCTCTCCCTCTGCCCCCTCCCCTGCTCCCGTTCACTCTCTCAAAAACAAAAACAAAAAACAAAAATGAGCACAACAGAAGAGGTGAAGTTCCTTAGCCAGAGTCACATAGCCAGTAAATAGCTGACCTGGCTGGCATTCTAATCCAGCTCTGCCCAAATCCAAAGCTGCTCTGTATGAATGCTCTCTGACTCCAGACTCTGTTCTGGTATGAAAGTGGGCATATTTCTTCCTCAATCTGGGAGCAAAGTAGAGGCTGGCTAACCACACCCTGTTGGATCCAGAGGTTCAGGACAGAATGTAAGGTTTTCAGAATTGGAACCGTGAAATGCTTGTGGCGGGGTGGGGGTGGGGGGAGGCAAACTGAGCATTCTGCAAATACTGGTGATCACCATGCTTAATCATTTTGCATTGTGGAAGGCAGCCCTGTCATCTACCACGTTGGTGAACTTGCTAAAGATGCTTCGCAATCCTGGGATTCCATTCTCCCATTTGTAAATTGGGTGCTTTGCTTGTTCTTTCTGCTGAGTGTGAAAGTGCTAGATGCCCATGAGGGGTAACTTCTTCAGAAGACCTGGGAACAGTCTGTGCCATTGGTCTCTGTTGGTGGCCGACTAAGCTAAGCGTGCATGTGACCAGCTCTGCACCTACGAGCTGCCGTAGCAGTTGGGTGAGAAGTGGACAGCTTAGCAGGCGGGCAGCCTGCCCTGAGGGATTCTGGGAGTGGATGGCAGGACCCTGGGGAAACTTGAGAAGCCCACAGGACTCCAGCCAGCCCCTAGGGTTGCAAACTCCTGTCTGGTCCTTGGTTTGGTCCCTGGAAGGGACTGGGTCATCTTCCGCCTTGTCTTTGATTGGCCTTTAGGTTCCCCTCCTATTGGGACATCAGCCCATGGTTTCCCTGCATCCTGAACCACCCTGTGCTCCCAGGGCTACCTGTCTAAATCCTACTTACAGTACCCCTGCCACCCTGACCAGCTCCAGTCTGATTGGTCCTGTGCCCCACTTGTGACAAAAGAAATGCTGGCCCCAGTGTGTCTGTGGCACTCTAAAATTTGCATGGCTCTTAAATGTCCATTATCTTACTCAAGGAGGTGGTGTGAGGATTCTGACCCCATCTTTCAAGTGAGAGAATTGAGGCTCAGGGTGACTATTGCAAGACCACAGGGTGCAGAGCAAGGCCAGCTTCTCTTCCCACTTTGTGCTCTTTCCAGAGAATAGTAGGCTGGTGTGAGGGAGCTAATGGGGGGCTATGGGTCCAGGTCCACTGGGCTTGGGAGAAGCGCATGTGGTTGGGAACTTTTGAAATCTAGAGCCCTCCGTGATGCAGGTGCTTCAGTAGGTAGCAGATAGAGGGGAAAAGAAATGAAGCTGAGGAAATCCATATTCCCACGTCATGGGCCACTTGAGACTGACCTTTCAGTGCCCTACCCTGGACCTGTCATCCCTCCACAGCTCAAGGGATCGCCCCACAGCCTGGCTCTCCACATGCAACTCAGGAACTTCCAGTGACTTTGTCCGCTCTTCTCCCCTTCCCCCCCACATGAAACCTCCCCACCTTTTCAGCCTTACTCCCTGCACCTCAGTCCCCACACGCCCTTCCTGGCCCAGCCATCTGCACGGTTCTGCAGGGAACTTGCTCATTCTTCCTCCACCTGCATGAGCAAACCCCACCCCATCTTTAAGAACCCGCACGACAGTGTTGGCCCCTGCAGCCAGGCTTTCTTCCCTACGGTCCTCATTTGATGGCCTTGAAAACTTGCTCTCACCGACCTGGCGCTGGCTGCTCTGCTCCCTGTCTCCCTTCCCTGCAGATAGTGGGTGCTCTGGCCTTGTGTGCAATCGCGGTTGCCTTGCTTCACACGCACTCCATGCACATTTCCTCGGCGACCCAGTGTATCAGTGTCCTGGGGCTTCCATAGTAAAATACCACAAACCGGGTGGCTGCAACAGCAGAAATGTATTATCTCACAGTTCTGGAGGCCAGAAATCCAAAATCCAGGTGCCAGCAAGGTTGGTTCCTCTGTGGGCCACGAGGGAAGGATTTGGTCTAGGCCTCTCTCCTTGGCTTATAGATGCCATCTTCTCCCTGTACCTCTTTCCATGGAGTTCTCTTTCTGTACACGGTGGCGTGAAAATCCTCCCTTTTTATAAGGACACTAGTCACCTTGGAGTAGGACCCACCCTAATGACTTCATCTTAACTAATTGCATTTGCAAAGACCCAATTTCCAAACAAGGTCACATTCTGAGGTGCTGGATGTTGGGACTTCAACAGATGCATTTGGGGAGGACACAATTCAGTTCATAACACCAAATGAGGGAACTGTAAAAACCTCTGGGCACATAATGGCTGTCAAGTGCTTAATCCCACCCCCACCCCCACCATTTCCTGTTGAGTGTTTGGATATACAAGCAATGTGATTAAAAGGAGGGCCTGGGGACTCTGGTTTTGAGAGCAGAGTCAAACCCTGATTTGCCTCCCATCAGTTTTGTGACAGTTATCTCAAACTATATTTCTCTTTCAGATGATATTAATTCACATTATCTTACCTTCCTTCAAACCCAACCAGAAAAATTAGTATATTTTGAGGAGCAGAGGGCCAAAATGGCAGCAGATAATACAAATCAATACAAGGGAGTCTTGTATTGATCCAAAAATCCGAGCCCACCAATCTGGAACTAAAAACGTTCATGGAAACCTAAAATGCCAAGAAATCCAGGCTCCCTAAAGTAGAAGAAACCATGTGCCCTAATATCTTTTTTAAAATTTTTTAATGTTTTATTTATTTTTGATAGAGAGAGAGACAGAGAATGAGATGGGGGAGGGGCAGAGAGAGAAGGTGACAGAGAACCAGAAGCAGGCTCCAGGCTCTGAGCTAGCTGTCAGCACAGAGCCTGACGCGGGGCTCGAATCCACGAATGTGAGATCTGACCTGAGCCGAAGTCGGAGGCTTAACCGACTGAGCCACCCAGGCACCCCATGTCTTTTTTTTTTTTAAGTTTATTTCTTTATTGTGTGTGAGAGAGAGAGAGCGCACAGGGGAGGAGCAGAGAGAGACAAGGAGGGAGAGAATCCCAAGCAGGCTCCGTGCTGTCAGTGCAGAGCCTCATGAGGGGCTCGATCTCAGGAACCATGAGTATGATGCTTAACCATCTGAGCCTCCCAGGCCCCTGGAATATTATCTTTCAGCACGTGTCTGGATCAGTCTGGCTGTCCTCAGGTTGGCAGTGTCACATGGTTGAGACAGAGTTGCTAAGGGGCATTCGGAGCTAGGGGGGCTGTTTCTAGAAATGGCTGTGAGCTGAGCAGACAACCAGGACAAGACTTCGTCTGGCCTGGTGATGAATGTCTGGGAGTTGCCCATGAAGACGCATGAGATCTCAAAACTCAGCGAAGATATAAGATTGCCAACACCTCTAAGGGTGAGGGGAGAAGAATTAGAGTTCTTTTTTTTTTAATTTTTTAATGTTTATTTATTTTTGAGAGAGAGTGACAGAGTGTGAACAGGGGAGGGGCAGAGAGGGAAGGAGACACAGCATCAGAAGCAGGCTCCAAGCTCCGAGCTGTCAGCACAGAGCCTGATGCGGGACTTGAACTCACAAACCATGAAATTATGACCTGAGCCAAAGTTGGACGCTTAACCAACTGAGCTACCCAGGTGCCCTGAAGAATTAAAGTTCTTAAAGCTCTGGGAACTCTTGGAGGTTAAAGGTGAGAAGAGCAAGTAGAGATCCACTATCCCAATTTGGCTATGGGGAGGGGCAGGACCTGTCCCGATGAGAAGGATTTAAGGCTGCTGGCTGTCCGGATGAGGTCTGAGGGCAAGAAGGTCCCAGCAGGCCACGGGCAGTGGAAACAGACCAGGGAACCAGAGTTCCAGAATGAGACCTCTGTCTGGATGGACAGGTCTGGGTCATTAGGGGCCTCGGACACTTCTGCAGTCCTCACCACTGCCCTCTGGCGGTGTTTGCCGGTCTGTGACAGGAGATTGAGGAGTCCTTCAGCAGGAAGGGTCAGAGATGAGAGTGGAACCCAGGCCTGACTGATTCCAAATGCTGTGCTTTTTCCAGGACAGTCTACTGTCTCAGGATCACGTGGTGACCCAACATAGGAAGAGACTATTATCATTTGGAAGGAATTTGGGATAGGGGTTTTCAACTTAAGTGTCAGCTCTTCAGGAAGCTCCTTCCTGGGGCCTCTGGGTGGCTCATTTGGTGGAGCGTCCCACTCTTGATTTAGGCTCGGGTCATGATGTCGCAGTCATGGGCTCGGGCTCTGTGCGGAGTATGGAGGCTGCCTGAGATTCTCTCTCTACCTCTCCCTCAGTCCCTTCCTTCTCCACTTTGTGCATGCTCTCTCTCTCTCTCAAAAAAAAAAAAAAAAAAAGACTTTCTGACTCTACAACCTTTCTGACTTTCCAAAGAGTCTTTGGTCTTACCCTACTCTATACCTCCCCCATTAGTCTTACCAGCACTCTATTCATTTTCTTCATTGCCCTTATTATTTAAAAAAATTGTTTTTAATGCTTCATTTATTTTTGAGAGAGAGAGACAGCATGAGCAGGGGAGGGTCAGAGAGAGAGGGAGACACAGAATCTGAAGGAGGCTCCAGGCTCTGAGCTGTCAGCACAGAGCCCGACGTGGGGCTTGAACCCACAAACCGTGAGATCATGATCTGAGCTGAAGTCGGACGCTTAACTGACTGAGCCACCCAGGCGCCCCCTTGCCCTTATTATTATAATTCATGATTTTGTATTGTTAAATAAAACCACAGGCCCACAATGGTGTCACGTAGACCGAGTTCCCAAACTAGGGCTTCATACCCAATATAATTGCAGTTTCAGCCCCTCCTCTCCCTCACCGAAATATAGCCTTAACAGGACAGTCAGGAAATTTTTCTTTCTATGAGAGGCGATGAATCTGTCATCTGGGTTCTCTCCATCCCCCAAAGAAAGATGAGATAGTCTGCATGATAAGATACCTTATGCTTTCCCCTAGCAAACAGCCTCCTCAGGAACAATCCTTTTCTTTCATGAGTAGCTTTCTTGCCCCACACTGTCTAGAAAAACCTTCCATTTTGTACAATTCCTCTACTTGCTAGAGGGGGTGCTGCCCAATTCATGGACCATTTCATAAACCCCAGGAGATCTTCACATTTATGTGGTTGAATTTTGTTATTTAACAACATCAGTATGTGAATGTAGTTTACTTTTGTTGTAAACTACAAGTTGCAAAGAAAGGACCACACTCTTTGTTCCCCATTTTATTCCTGGTGCCTGGCAAGGTGCCGGACACACTAGGCACTCAGGAATTATTTGTTGGGTGGGTGGGTGAGGTCGCGTTTGGAAAATGGAGGCAGGTAAGGTGTGTATACACAGGTCAAAATTCTCCGAGGGGGTCAGTATGAGCTGACTTCTACCTTCCACATCCCCCAGGGTGTGATGGTGGGCTTATTTTCTCAGGGACAGTAGAAAAATGATGTTTACATTAAACAGAGGAGGACCAAGGATGAGGAACCAGGAAGCAGATGTGGGTGAGAGGGTGACTCGCAAGGGTGCTTGTAAATGGAACAACTGAGAAACTTGGGAGAATCAGACACTTTGGCCACGTAAGACCAGGGCAGGTCCTTGGCAGCTGGGATCAGGAAACTTGGGTGGATCAACAATTCACTTCTTCCTCAGAGGAACTTTCCAGAAAGCTGACTTCAGGAGCAACCTAGGGAACAGTCATGTTTGCCTGAGAGATTGAATGTGGCCTGAGGACTAAACATGAAGTTAGCTATGCCTCAGTATTCAATCATCTTTCCTTTTCTGTACTTGTGCATTAAGAAAATATTTGTTGGCACCTATTAAGTGCTAAGAAATTTGTGTTTGGTGGTAGAGCTACAATAGGAAAGCTCCTGGCCCCGCAAGACATCAGGATGTAAGCAACATAAGAGCAGAGGTATGGACTATCTTGTTCACCATGGTATCCCTAAAGCTTTTAGTGCTGAGTAGGTGCTCCGGATGGTTCCTGACCCAAAGAAGTTCACAGTCTAAAGAGATGATGGACAAGACAAGGGGCAGTTACCATAAAAGGTAATAAGTGGGCAGAGCCCAGAAAAGACTGTTGGGGAGATCCGAGAAGAATCTGAGAGGAAGGGATTTCTATATTAATGGACCAGAAGGTGGTCAATCATGGCTCAGTACGTGGAGGTGGAGGAGTGGGAAGCCTAGAGGCTCCGAAAACAGCCTATGCCAAGGCCCGGAGGTAAGAGAACATAGCCCTTCTGGGGAACCCAAAATAGTTCAGGGTAGTTAGAGGACAGAATGGCAAAAGATTCAGCAGCATATAAGGTAGGAAGCCTATAGGAAACAACTTAAGTGGGGGCATAGTAGGGCTGACCACTGGGGCCTCAGACCCAGGGGTCTCGGGTCTGGGAACTGGGTCTCTCTCCTCTCTCTACCTTGATCCCCACAACACAGCACTCTGAGTTACCCTAGTTTCTCCAAAACTAAGTTCTTCCTTGCTCTCTCCTGCCAATAACCATTAAAAAAAAAAATCCCTCATTGGCCTTAATTTGTTTTTAAGACCTTCCTACATGCTCTCATCCATTTTTACATATTGAACATTTGATGGATTCATTATCCAAGCAGAAAAAGCCACAGAAAGCCCTGGAAACTGGCTTAAAAAAAAAAAAAAGAATGAAACGAAAAGTGTATCTTTTCCTCCTTACCATAGTAAGATACAGCACTACTTTAATTAACTGAAGGCTTTTCATCACAAATAACATCAGCCAACTTGCTTTTGTGGGGAGGTTGTATTTTTAAATGTGGTTTCACTTTTTTCCCTTTAATTTTCACTTATTCACAAATTATTCAAAACCACAATGGTTTCTTTAGCATAAAGTGCCTGAGTCACTTTAGTGCTGCGTTTAATTTTCTCTGTAGTCAGAGTCTGTTGCTCAGCTTCACCCAGAGGTCGACTGTCAGTTAAACTTGATAGAACACCTGTGCCATCGGTCTAACACACCCACGTATCACGGATGAGTGAACCCCTCTTTCCTTTGGTTGCTTCCTCCTGGCCTCCAGAGGTCTACTTCTTCAGAACTCTCACCTCCGGGACCCTGTTTAGCCCATGGTCCATTTCCCATCTGCTTTTAACAACCAAATGTGACCCAGACAAGGTCTAGTTTTGCCCTGTCTGCTTCCTTATCTCCCTTAGCCAACAAATCTGCTATCTCCAGCAAACTCCTTGATCCCCAAGTCCACTGGTCTCTTCTTTCTTATTCTCCTGGACTGCTCTGGGCCTTTGACCCTGTGGGTCTCCCCACCTCAGGATCACCCTAGTTCTATCACCTGTTTCTAGTTTCTTATCTCCATTCCTGCCTTGGCATATCCCCAAGCACATTCCTCTGCATGCTCTCTTCTCCAGCAGTCGAACTATCCTTGGTTTTGTTCTTGCTCCGAATGGCTCAAGTTTCTCTCTGGCTCAGAAATCTACTCTGAGCCTCAGCCCTGCCTTTCCTCCTACCTGGTAAGCAGTTTCACTTGCATATTTATACTAACATGTCCAAACCCTACTCTTCTCACCTTTCACCCAGAGATGCCTCCTTCCTGCCTTCCTCTTAGTGTTGTTACTTTGCTCATCAGTTCTAGTAAGTTAAGCTGCAAATCAGTGTTTTTTTCTTTTCTCCAAACTGCCTCTTATTTCTGCAACTTAACAACATATTGCAACAGCCCTAGACAGGGAGGCAGTCCGGGGTCCTGGTCCCCGTTCTGCTCCAGCTTTCTGGATGGCTTTGGGGAAGTCAGTGGAACTTTTTGAATCTGTTGCCTCTCATATAACAGGAATGGAGATAACTTATTGAAACCTTACTACAGTCCAAGTACTGTGATCAGGGCTTTCTATATATCATCTCACGAATCTATATCATTTTCTCATTTCGTGGAAAAAAGAAAATAACGTTCAGAAAGACCATTCAGGATCAAGAACCAGTTAGTGGGAGGGGCTGTGCTCAAACTACCTCTGCAAATCCAACTCCAGAATCCATTTTTTCCATTACACCGCAGGGCTCACTCTCCCCACGCCCAAGGCAGCCGTCCCCCCGCCTCCAACCCCTCTTCGGGAATATTTGCTACCGGGTGCATGCAGAGAGGCTACCGAGAGTCTAGAGCCCGGATCTTGAGAACAGAGCCTGCTGGGTTTTCCCTTCCCACCGCAGCGCCCACCTCATGGGTGGTTCCGCCCCCTGCCTCGATTGGCTGGCGGGAGCAAGGTGGGGCCCGCGGATTGGCTGCGCGGCCGCGGGCTAACGTGGCGGAGCTTACGTGGCTTCGCAGGCCTGTGGACCCCGCCGGGCTGCGGACTGGACTCTCGGCGGGCTGTGCGGCGCCGGAGCGCGAGCGGCGGACATGCCGCTGGAACTGGAGCTGTGCCCTGGGCGCTGGGTGGGCGGGCAGCACCCGTGCTTCATCATTGCCGAGATCGGCCAGAACCACCAGGGAGACCTGGACGTGGCCAAGCGCATGATCCGCACGGCTAAGGTGAGGGCAGAGCCCGGGAAGAAGAGGGCGCCGGCCGGGGCCTGGGGCTGGGGCCGGGGGCGGGGCCGCGGGAGAGCTGGCGGCGGGGAACCGGGACCACCTTCTTCTGCGTCTCCATGCCCCGCGTGCGACCTGGCGTCCAGCTCGTCGTTGCATTTCTGAATCTTTGGGATTCTCATCCTTCTCCACTCTTCTGACTTGTCTGCCTTACTGCAGTTGCCTCCTAACCCCCTTCTGGTGACACAGTGATCTTCCTTAAACACAGGTTTGATCTGGTTGTACGTACCCTTGCTTCACTGTCCCCGGGTAGAGTTGAAGCCCTTTAATATAGTCTTCAAGATCTTACCTGGTTCTTTCCTGCCTATCATTTTTCATCTCTGATACATTTCAGCGACAATGAATTACTTCCAGTAAGTTCTGGAAGTTCCTGGGAGTTGCTATGTTCTCTCTCACTTGCCATTCTTTGTGTTTGGAATATGAAAGGGTTAAAATGCTAGGACCCTGGGTTCAAATTTATACACCACCAACTTAGCAGCTGTGTGAACATGAGCTAACGGTTACTTAACCTCTGTGATTCCCAGATTCATCATTTGAAAGTCGCCTTGGAGATAGTACTTAGCTTCAGAGTGGTAAGGATCAAATGAGATGATTTATGTTAAGCTCTTAGCACAGTGCTTGGCACAGAGGACTCAATAAATGTTAGTTATTAGCGATAGGAGGTTTATACGTATTATTAACTGCTCCCTCTTGGCATATTTCTACTCCTGTACAGGTCTACTTGGTTGCTTTATCCAACCTGTCCCCTCAAGGATGGGCTCCTGTCATTGTTCCCATCATTGCATGGTCACTGTCTAAGTTTCTTTCTCTTACTCTTAGATTGTGAGACCCTTGAATGGGGGGACTGTCAGGTTTTTATTGTGACTCTAGCCCCCAGCATGAGGTCTGCACTGTGATTCCTTGGTATAGAGATGCTTCACTCCATCTTTTTTCCCCTTCTTCCTTTCAGTGAAAGCTGTTCACCTGATGTAATCAGTCATGATTAGGTTTTCCCTTACTCTTCTTTCCAGAGTTACTCTGCTTTTATGGAAGCCTACTGAATCATAAAACCACTTTAAAAAAAAGTTTATTTTTGAGAGAGAGAGCAGGTGGAGAGAGAGAGGGGAGAGAGAGTCCCAAGCAGGCTCTATACCATCAGCTCAGAGCCCTTATGTGGGGCTCAAACTCTTGAACTGTAAGATCAGTACCTGAGCCAAAATCAAGAGTCAGATGCCTAACCGGCTGAGCTACTCAGGCTTTCCCAGAAAAAAACACTTTTAAAGAGTAACAGTTGTTGATGTTTTTGAGTGTTTCACCTAACAGATACTGGGCTAAATGCTTTAAATGCATCTCCTTTCATTCCCACAAGACAATGTACATGGTAGAAGCTGTTGGTCTCATTTTAAAGGCTTAGAAAAGTGACTTGCCCAAGGGCACACAGCTAGTAAATATTAGATTGCAGAGCTTTGCTCCTACCCAGAGGGCTCTAGCCTTTGTGCTGGCACATTGTTTTCTAGGGGGGAAATTCTTTTTCTTTTTTCTTTTTTTAGTTTTAATTTTTTAAATTTTTTATTTTATTTATTTATTTTTGTTTGAATAGTTTATTGTCAAATTGGTTTCCTTATAACACCCAGTGCTCTTCCCCACAAGTGCCCTCCTCCATTACCATCACCTCCCTTCCCCTTCCCCCTTCAACCCTCTGTTCGTTTTCAGTATTCAGTGGTCTCCCAGGTTTTGCGTCCCTCTCTCTCCCCAACTCTCTTTCCCCCTTCCCCTCCCTATGGTCCTCTGTTAGGTTTCTCCTGTTAGACCTATGAGTGCAAACATATGGTATCTGTCCTTCTCCACCTGACTTATTGCACTTAGCATGACATCCTTGAGGTCCGTCCACTTTGCTACAAATGGCCATATTTTATTTTCTCTCATTGCCATGTAATACTCCATTGTGTATGTGTATATATATGTATGTGTGTATGTAGATATGTGTGGGTGTGGGTGTGTGTGTGTATATACACACACACACCCACACCCCACATCTTTTTGATCCATTCATCAGGTGATGGACATTTAGACATTTAGGCTCTTTCCATGTTTTGGCTATTGTTGACAGTGCCGCTATGAACATTGGGGTACATGTGCCCCTATGTGTCAGCACTTCTGTATCCCTTAGGTAAATTCCTGGCAGTGCTATTTATTGCTGGGTCCAGGGGAGTTCTATTGGTAGTTTTTTGAGGAACCTCCATACTGTTTTCCAGAGCGGCTGCACCAGTTTACGTTCCCACCAACAGTACAGGAAGGTGCCCGTTTCTCCACATTCTCGCCAGCATCTATAGTCTCTTGATTTGTTCATTTTAGCCACTCTGACTGGCGTGAGGTGGTATCTCAGTGTGATTTTGATTTGTAAGGGGGGAAATTCTTAATTTTGGGAACCACCTGTTAGTGGAGATGTCACCTCTGAATGCTAAAGTGGTAAAAATACCTAGAGATATTGAAGCCATGGAAACAAAACTTGTTTGTTTTTTTCCCTTCTCTTTTTAATTTTGGAGGCTAGTTCTGGGGTGGGGGAGGAGAATGAAGTGGTTGAGGCTTTGATATAGTGGAGAGAACACTGGACTCATGTCAAGATAACCATTTACTAGCTGAATAATCTTGGGCAGGTGACTTTTCCTCTCAAAGCTTCCCTGTCACTTATGTGTGTTCGTTTTTGTTTTTAAACTTAAAGCAGTGGAATCTTTTGAAATCTTTTGTGTTTTATGGGTATTTTTTAGTCTCTGTTGCCAAATAAAATTGCATTCCATGTTTAGTTACCCACAGTTGCTCAGAGCATGAGATGATTCTATTTGCAATATTAAAAGTTGAGTTCACTCAATTATTTTTATTTTCTTATAACAAAATATATCATTATAATTATATAATAAAATAGAAACGTATTATAATTAGAGGTCGCCTAATCGAATGTACATTTAACAGCCAAATTTTGGTGCAAACGGAGCATCACACCTTGACCCGTCTGTAGTTCTGCCGCTTGTCATTTGCCAGGAAAGAGTCCGTAGCGCCTTGAACCTAGAAACTGATAGGGAAAATCTGCTGTAAGATGGCCAACAGGACAAATTGGAAACACCTGTCCCTGATTAATGAGGAATGGGGAAGTAACTGGCTATAAATTGTTCCCTCTGCTAATGCTCTGGGCTCAGACCTCTGCAGAATGAAGTCCTCTGAGCACACCAGTGTAAAATAAACCTCCTCCCTTCCAAGATCTCTGAGCGCTGCTTGGTTCTTCTGCCGAGTGGTCCAGACCAGATTCTGCAACATTTGGTTCTCTGACCGGGAAACCCAACCTCGCTGGCCCGTTGTTGCCACCTGTCTGGGAAAACGGTAAGGTGGTGATGGAATGAGGAATTGAAAAGGAGAAGGCGTGCCGTGCCTGAATTTCGGCAGTCTCCAGCACAGTGGCCTTGGCCGGCCCCAGTCCACCGTTCCCGCCAGACTCTAGGAGACTTGGCACGTGAGGACCTGGAACCAATGTTGGAAACTGGTAGGGCCTGGGCCCTAAATCTGCCCTGTCCTGCCCACCCATAGTGGTAGGAGGGGGAGCTGATCACTCCCCCGAGACCCCAGTGGTCTCATCTGTAGGAATTCTGTGGGAGGGAATGTAATAACCTCTGGTGTGTATTTGAGTGTGAATGTGCTACTTGATCGGTCTGGCTTGCCTGCTGAGTTCGATTCTGTGTCTCCACAGGTGGGCACCCTTAAGGTCCCCAAAAGCCTACAGAGTCTGAGTGGGCTCGTCTGCAATTCCATGGTGAATGTCTGTGGTGGCATTGGAATAGTTTCTGATTGTAAGTCACAAAGCTGAGACCACTATGGCTAAGCATCACCTAAGTTCCTTCAGGACACCGCCAGAGGGGCACCTGACTGGTCTCCTCATTAGAGGGGCCTCCCTACCCCTTTGTCTGTCTTTGTGACACTGCCTATAATGGGAACATTATAGCATTGGGACAGAGGGAACCCACAGTTCTTGAAACTATGTTTAAGAACTTTGAGAAGAGGGTTTTCGGGAGACTATGGAATTAAGATGACTCCCAGCAAATTAAGGATCCCATGTGAGTTGGAATGGCCCACTTTTGGGGTAGGATGGCCCTCAGAGGGAACCTTAGATGTTCCAATGATCCACTGTGTCTGGCATGTTGTTACCAGAGGCCCAGGTTACTTTGATCAGTTCCTATATATTGACTCCTGGTTAGAGAGTGCCCAAAACCTCCTACCTTGGGTATGATTTACCTGCAAAGAACACAGACAGGCTAGGGTGCAGAAGTCCTGACCCCCGCAAATTCCCACTGGTGATTTGGAGGAAGAACCAATTTTGCCATTGCCGTATGCTCCCCCGAGACTGTCAGCACCTCACCCCCCGGCTCTTGATATATCGATACCCTGCCACCTCCGGACTCGATAGATCCTCTCTCCCCCGGACCAGTGGCCAGATTGTGCCCTCGGCCAGGTGCAGGTGCTCTCCAGATGCCGATATAGGAGACTAGTGTGCTGGCCGGGATGCCAGAATGAGGGAAACCTGAGAGACGTGATGAAAATGGAACCCTCCAGCTTGGCCGCTCCATGATGTATTACCAGCCTTTCTACACTACTGATCTCCTCAATTGGAAACCTAACACACCATCATATTCTGAAAAACCACAGGCAATGATAGACCTAATGGAGTCCCTCTTCCAGACCCATCGACCACCTTGGGAAGACTGTCAACATCTGCTCCGCACTTTAACACTGAAGAGAGACAGAGACGGAGGATTTTGAGAGGAGCTTGGCAATACCTTGAACATGCACCCCCAGGGTTGTCAATCCTGCCACCTGGGCCAGAACTGCTGCTCCTGAAGAACGTCCTACATGGAGAAGAAGGACATGTCCACATCTGCTGGTACCAAGTGGCTCTCCTCTGGGGGATCCAAGCAGGGGCTAAGAAGCCATGAATATGACCAAGATATCCTCAATCACCCAGCAGCAAGGGGAATCCCCCGGGGATTATTATGAGAGGCTGTGTGAGGTTTACTGCATTTACACCCCATCTGATCCTGAGGCACAAGAAAGCCAGCAGATGGTAAACACCTCTTTTGTGGCCCAAGCCGACCCAGATATCAGAAGGAAGCTCCAAAAACTTGATGGAATGGTTTCGATGGAATGAATGTCATGTAGTGGATCTAGATTGCTAACAAGGTCTACATGAACAGGGAGGACACTGCCGAGAGGGAGGCCAAGAAAAAGATGAGGAAAAAGGTCAGCCTCCTAGCCACTGCTTTTTAAAGGAAAAGGACTACAAAAGGATGGAGAAGGTCCCACCACCAAAAGGGGGAAGCCCAGGACCTCCTTAGCAAGGGAGGAAGGAGAGGGTGGAACCCTGTGCCCCGCTGCTGCTGTAGCGCACCATGGGGGCCACGGTCCGCCCGCCCCCGCCGCTTGCCCCAGGCTGCCCCCCGGCCTCCCGGCCCACTGGGCGCCGCAGTCTTAGGTGCTCAATAGTCTGATTCTTGTGCTCCTCTGCCCGCCGAGCCGCCTGCAGCCGTCTCTTCCTCGCCCTCACCCCGAGCTTCAGCAGTATCTCCTTGGTGAGGGTCGGGGCAGGGCAGCCCCCGGCCACAGGGAGTGGCAGCATAGGAGAAGGCTCACTCCGTGTCTTCTGGAGCAGAGCTCGCTGTCCAGCAGTGAGCAGCCTTTCCTTGATCTCCTTCTTGAGATCTCCATTGTCATCCAGCTCTCCCTCCTCCAGGACATCCAGCCGCCTCTGTTCCTTCTCTCTCTTGACCTGGGGGAAATGATAGGGAAAATCTGCTCTAGGATGGCCCACAGGATGAATAGGAAATACCTATCCCTGATTAATGAGGAATTCGAAAGTGACTGGCTGTAAATTGTTCCCTCTGCTAATGCTCTGGGCTCAGACCTCTGCAGAATGATCTCCTCCGAGCCCACCAGTGTAAAATAAACCTCCTCCCTTCTAGGATCTCCGAGTGCCGCTTGGTTCTTCTGCCAGGTGATCCAGACCAGATTCTGCAACAAAACCATCAGCACTTAGTAAAACAGGGACAGTGATCGTGTTTTCTGAAGCTGGAGTTCATCACAGAGTTAAACAGTTAAAGACGTCACTCAGTTTTAGGAAGACACTGCTGTCCTCCCCCATACAACTGCTGTCCTGTGGAATGCAGTAGAACTTTCTCTGACCTCTTGTCTTCAGTAGTTTCTGCTACTTCACTTTTCTCATCTTGCTGTAAAGGAAAGGTTGGCCCAGAGCAGACAAGCTATTTCACTTCTTGAAGGTAAGTCCACTCCTTGAGGTGGAGCAGAGGAGGCAGCACGCAGCGCTGTGTGAGTCCCTGTCCCACAGCTTGCTGGAGGCCTGGCTGTCATGGGGATCCAGGCTGCAGTCGTGGGCCAGGAGATACCTGTTCTGCAGCCTTAGAAAAGCAGTCGTCCAGCCTGGCCAGACTCGCCCTGCAGCTCTACTCAGGCGGCTCTGGGCCTGGAGATCTTCCTCTAGACAATGAGAGCTCTGTTGCCCAAGGTCACTTTCAGTTCTGTGTGTGTGTGTGTGTGTTTTTTTCTTTGAACCTTCCTGACCATGCCATCTTGTGGTCTCTCCAGGAATGGGAGCAGCCCTGTTAGCACGGATATTTCTGGAGCCGAGCTTTTCAGCAGCGTGAATAACTTTGTCTCCAGAAATGTCAGTGAACTGAGACTTTAGAGGGTTTTCTTTCATCTTTCTATTGTGTAGTTTTTCAAAGTGATTTTAAGGGGTGCCTGGGTGGCTCAGTCAGTTAAGCGTTGGCTTCGGCTCAGGTCATGATCTTACGGTTCGTGGGTTCAAGCCCCATGTCGGGCTCTGTGCTGACAGCTAGCTTAGAGCCTGGAGCCTGTTTCAGATTCTGTGTCTCCTTCTCTCTCTGACCCTCCCCTGGCTAGTGCTGTCTCTCTCTGTCCCTCAAAAATAAATAAAAAACGTTAAAAAAATTAAAAAGATTTTAAGAGATTGGGGGCTAACAATAGAATTATGGCTTTTAGAGTTGGAGCTTTTTTAAAAAATTTTTTTAATGTTTTATTTATTTTTGATACAGAGAGAGACAGAGCATGAGAGGGGGAGGGGCAGAGAGAGAAGGAGACCCAGAACCGGAAGCAGGCTCCAGGCTCTGAGCTAGCTGTCAGCACAGAGCCTGACGCGGGGCTTGAACCCACGAACGTGAGATCTGACCTGAGCCGAAGTCGGAAGTTTAAACAACTGAGCCACCCAGGCACCCCGAGTTGGAGCTTTTTTGTTATAGTTTCTGTTAGTAAGACTGGGACTTTTCTAAGTTGTGTTTGTTTGCTTGTTGCCCCAGAGCCTCTTGTTCAAACCAGATGCCAGGCAAGGTGCAGAAGTGCAAAGCAGCTAAAGCAGAGTTGTCTGTTTCCTACCCCCGCCTTGGAATAGTGAAGGGTCCTGGGGCTGGCCCAAAGCTGCTGTTTATGTAGATGGAGACACCGAGTCCAGAGATAGGAAGTGATTTCTCCAAGAGTTAGCAGATTCTGACTTCCCCTCAATTCTGGCCTAGGGCTCATTTTGCTATCCTCTGCTGAGTTACCCAACTTAAAATCTTTAACTCTTGAATTATAATATTTTAATATAAAATAAAATTTTACAAAAAGCTCCCATTTTTTTCTTTTGGCATTTTAAGGGGGAAGAATAGGGGGAAGCCCCAGGCTTTACTTCAAGATTTTCTTCCCTCTCCTGCCCTTTTTGCCACTGTCAGTCAACCTTATTATTTTTTTTTAATACTTATTTATTTTTGGATGACCACAAGGAGGGGAGGGGCAGAGGGAGGACAGAGGATCTAAAGTGGGCTCTGTGCTGACAGGCTGACAGCAGTGAGCCTGATGTGGGGCTTGACCTCATGAACCGTGAGATCATGACCTGAGCCGAAGTCAGACGCTCAACCACTCAACAGACTGAGCCACCCAGGTGCCCCTCAGTCAATCTTACATTTAAAGATACTGATGTCCGGGAGCGCCTGGGTGCCTCAGTCAGTTGAGAGTCCTACTTTGGCTCAGGTCATGATCTCACGGTCTGTGGGTTGAAGCCCCGCATCGAGCTCTGTGCTGATAGCTCAGAGCCTGGAGCCTGTTTCGGATTCTGTGTCTCCTCCTCTTTTCTGTCCCTCCCCTGCTCACACTCTGTCTCTCAAAAATAATTAAACATTAAAAAAAATTAAAAAAGAAAAAAAAAGATACTGATGTCAGAGCTGTTTCCCGAACATTTCTCTTTTCTCTGAGAATCTATGATAGATCACTGACAGATCCTTGTTGTGTGTTGCAGGAGTGTGGGGCCGATTGTGCCAAATTCCAGAAGAGTGAGCTGGAGTACAAGTTCAATCGGAAAGCCTTGGAGAGGCCCTATACGTCCAAGCATTCCTGGGGGAAGACGTATGGGGAGCACAAGCGCCACCTGGAGTTCAGCCATGCCCAATACAGGGAGCTACAGAGATATGCCCAGGAGGTTGGCATCTTCTTCACTGCCTCTGGCATGGATGAGGTGAGTCCTCATGATTGCCACTCTGTCATTTGCCACTTTAGCAGACCCAGGGGACAGGAGCTGGCCTGGTGGCTTTTGGCCTAGAGTCAGCTCCAGCCCTTGCTTGAGACTTTTGTGCTGAGTTCCCCATCATATTAACCGTATCAATGCCCCACTAAATGGGAGGCCAGTGGGAGCAGAGGCCCAGTGAGGTTTTGTGGGAGGAGTACCAGAAGTTTCCAAACAAGTTGTCTTGAGGAGGAGGGGGCAGCCACACCTGAGTCCCTCAAAGCTTGTGGGAGACCTGTGCTGGACCATTTTCTCCCAGTGGAAAATGGCCTGGACTGGGAATCGGGAAACTTCCGTTCTAATAGGGATCCCGCCCTTGCTGAATGGCTCACAGAATGGCATGCTGACATCCTGGAAAAGTCTAGCTGGTGCCAGGTCTCAGGTCCTGTCTGCTCTGTGACCTGCCTCTCTGAGATTCTTTCATGAATTCGTTTTTGAATGTAAAAACTGTAATTGTAAAAATAATAGATATCATGGCAAGTTTAGAAAAACTGACCCATAATCCCCTTAGGGTGGTTCTTTTTGTAGATTTCCTCCTGAGGTCTTTTTTATATGCATGTTTTATTACCTGGTTGCTACATTTGTGAATATTTAGTTCTGTGCATGCTTTTTCCCTTTACCATTATACCGCAAGCTTTTACCCATATCTAGGGGCTTTTTTCCCCAACTTTATTGAGATATAATTGACATGTAAGTCCCCAAATAACGTGCTTACAGTTTTTAATAGCAATGCAATGCTTCTTTTGAGGATTTATAATGTATGTAACCATTACTCTACTTTTGGACACGCAGGTCAGTTCTTTGTGCTTATAAATAATGCTGACATGGACATCGTTTTTCCATGTTTTGTGTTGTTTCCTCAGGGTAGCTTTGCAGAAATGGATCATTAGATGAAACCTATGAGTATTTTTATGACTCAAAACATTTGGAATTCTTTCAGTTGATCAGAATATCTGAAACCCTTCCATTTCATTCTGTGGGCCTCTATGACCATTTGTGCTACTGTTCCGACCCCAAAATATGGCTGCAAATTGACTTGAAAAGAAACCCAAGTCTAGCCTAGGCTGTTGGTAGTTTTTTTTTTTTTTAATGTTTATTTATTTTGAGAGCGAGAGAGAGCATGAGTAGGGGAGGGACAGAGACAGAGTGGGGGAGAAAGAGAGAGTCCCAAGCAGGCTCCTCACAGTCAGTGCAGAGCTCAATGTGGGGCTTGAACTCACAAACCCTGAGATCGTGACCTGAGCCAAAATCAAGAGTCAGACGCTTAATCAGCTGAGCCACCCAGGTGCCTTGACTGTTAGTAGTTTTAGCAAGGGTGGGGAGGCAGAGAACCGAGGCATCTGTGGGGAAATAACCCATCCAGGCTTCAGTTCTGTAGCCCAAATTCATCCCTTAATTTGCAGCTTTCTTAAGCGTGACATTCTTCCGATCCAGTTGTGCATTCGATAACCATAATTTTCTGTGTGTGAGTTATATGTTATGGCTTACAGAGCATCTTCCCTTCCAGTAAATATATTTTATCCTTACTATGCCCCACTCTGCAGATGAAGAAATGGAGGCTCAGAGAGGCTGGGAGGTTTGCACAAAGTCACACAGCTAGGAAACGGGTCTTGAAGGGAGATCTGATGTGTGTACAGTGTGCTTTCTCTGGTCCGTCAGTTCCGTCTGGGCATCCGTGCAGGTGTGTGTAGCTTTGCAGAGCTCAGCGGAGCCCTTAGGCTTCCCCTTGCTCTTCACCGCCTTGATGCTGGTGGCTGGAGAGTCTCTAGGTCCAAGAGCTGCACTGGGGACAAGGGGACAGACTTTTTAAGGGAAATGTTAGAGGTTTCTGGGCATTTTTCTGATCCCAATTTAAAGAGCACTGTTCACGGGCTTGGTTCAGGTCCCTCCGGTTATATTCTTCTGGTGCTCTTCTGTAATTGTGTGTTAACTCTCCCTCCTCCCTACCAGACTCCGGGCCCCACAGCATCCCTGGTGCCTGGCGTGCAGCAGTGGGTGGGGGATACTTGTTGAAGGAATAAATGATTGAAGCAAACAAAACAGAGAGTTAGGTTTTTTTTTTTTTTTTAATGGTTTATTTTAGAGAGAGAGAGAGAGAAAGAGCGCGCATGTGTGGTGGAGGAGCAGAGAGAGACACAGAATCCAAAGCAGGCTCCAGGCTCTGAGCTGTCAGCACAGAGCTCGACATGGGGCTCAGACCCATGAATGTCGAGATCATGACTTGAGCTGAAGTCGGTCCCTTAACCAGCTGAACCACCCAGGCACCCTAATGGGTTTTTTTTAAATTAACTTTTTAACTTTATTTAAATCCAAGTTAGTTAACATATAGCATAATAATAATTTTAGGAGTAGAATTGAGTTACTCATCACTTAACATGGTTTTTATCAGGTTCTTAAAGGATCTGTAAATCAAAAGTTTAAGCAGGAAAGAATGTGGGCTTTAGGATCTTAAAGACTTGGTGGTGTTTTTGGTTTTGTCATTAGCTAACATTTCTTGAGTACTTACAATGTGCCAAGTTCTTTGCTAGGTATTTTAAACATATCAATTCATTTACTCCTCTTAGCCTCTTCAGATAGGACAATTTTTTTTTTTTTTTTTTTTTTTTTTTTTTTTTTTTTTTTTTTTTTTTTTTTTTTTTTTTTTTTTTTTTTTTTTAGTATTTATTCATTTTGAGAGAGCATGAGTGAGGATGGGGCAGAGAGGGGGACAGAGGATCTGAAGTGAGCCCTGTGCTGACAGCAGCGAACTCAATGTGGGCTCAAACTCCCAAACTGTGGGATCATGACCAGAGCCAAAGTCAGATGCTCAACCAGCTGAGCCACCCAGGTGCACAAGACAGCTTTTTAACTAGGCCTCATGCCCACTGTAGAGCCCAGTGTGGGGCTTGAACTCATGAGCCTGAGATCAAGACCTGAGCTGAGATCAAGAGTCAGACACGTAAGCACCTGAGCCACCCAGGTGGCCAGCCACCCAGAAAGGACAATTATTATCCCCATCTCACAGGGAGGGTGTCAGTAGTTAGGGATTAGCCAACGCAGGCCAACCGCAGAGCGCTTCTGCCTGAGCACACTCTTCTTTCACTGCTCTGGGGCTGCTTCCTCTTTGGTGAAGGGCTGGGCATTGATTAAAGTACATAACATGCAGGCTTGTCTTCTGGAACTGGTGAGACCATCTCAAGGCAGGACTGGGTCTGTGTGTTCACCATGAACTCAGTTCCTGGTATAGTGATCCCGGTACATGCTCAGTCAGTGCTTTGGTGGAAGGACGCTCACACCTAGAAAGTGACATTTGTTTTCATAACATGCCTGTTTCACATTACTGCTAAGCAGGCTCCATCTCCAGGCTCCAAGCTGGCAGCGCAGAGCCCCATGCAGGGTTCAAACTCCCGAGCTGTGCAATCATGACCTGAACCAAAGTCAGACGCTCAATTGACCGAGCCACCCAGGTGCCCCCAGTATTTTGCATATTCACAGAGTTGTAGTGACTATCACTGTGATTGATTTTGGTACATTTTTATCATGTACCTATTAACAGCCATTTCTCAATCCCCCCCCCAATTCCCTCACCCCTAGGCAACCACTGATCTGCTTTCTGCCTCTATAAATTTGCCTTTTCTGGACATTGCATATAAACAGAATGAGACAATATGTGGTCCTGTGTGTCTGGGTTCATTCACATTAGTAACGTGCTCATGGTTCGGCCCTGTTGTAGCATGTATTAGTACCTCGCTCCTTGTTAGTGATGAGTAATATTCAGGACTATGGATATATACTACCTTTTATTTACCCATTTGTCAGTTGATGGAACTTGGATTGTTTCTACTTTTTTGGCCAGCCTGAATAATGCTTCCATGAACATTCCTGTACAGGTTTTATGGACGTGTTTTCATTTCTCTTGGGGATATATATGGTAACTCTGTGTTTAATTGTCAGACTGTTTTCCAAAGTGGCTGCACCCTTTACAGTCCCAGCTGTATATGAGAGTTCCGGTGTCTCCACATCCTTACCAACATTTGTTATGATCTGACTTTCTGATTCTAAATATCCTAGCAAGTGTGCAGTAGTATCTGGTCATGGTTTTGATTTGCATTTCTCTGATGACTAATGATGTTGAGCTTTTGTTCTTGTGCTTATTGGCCATCTGTATATTCTTCTTCGGAAGAATGTCTGTCAGATCCTTTGCCAATTTTTATTTGGGTTATTTATCTTTACATGTTCTAGATAGGAGTCCCTAGTCAGATACAGATTTGTGGAAATGTTTCCCATCCTCTGGATTGTCTTTTCACTTTTTGACGGTATCCCTTGAAGCACAAACATCTTTAATTTTGATGACGTCCAATTCATCTTTTTTTGTGTATGCACGTCCTTGTGATTTAAAATTTTCTCAATTTTAAACCACATTGTGGTCTCGCTACATAGCTGTCAGTCTGGCTAAAACAAAAAGTGACCGTAACACCAAATGGTGGCAAGGATGCAGAGAAAATGGATCCTTTATACATAGCTGGTGGGAATGTAGCAACGGTATAATTACTCTAGAAAATAATATGATAGTCTCCTTTATTAAATGTTTATTTATTTTTGAGAGAGAGAGACAGAGCACTGAGCAGGGTAGGGGCAGAGAGAGGGAGACATGGAATCTGAAGCAGACTCTAGGCTCTGAGCTGTCAGCATAGAGCCCGATGCGGGGATCAAACCCACTAACCACGAGATCATGACCTGAGCTGAAGTCGGATGCTTAACCCACTGAGTCACCCAGGCGTCCCCAGTTGTCTCCTTTTTTTAAAAAACAACTTTATTTTAATACAATTCATATATGGTATCATATCACAGTGCACTCACTTAGAGGATACTGGTAGTTTCTTATAAAACCGGATGTGTGAAAGAACTTTGTACCTATGTGGGGATGAGTGTTAACTTATTCTGGTAACCATTGCATAATGCATATCTTTATGTATGTATATTATACACCCAGAACTAGTACATTGCTATGTGTCAATTATATCTCAATAAAAAAATAACCATTTATTGCATACCTGAAAAAACAACACCACAAACTAGACATGTTCTCATCAGGTAGCCTTTCCCATGTGTCCTTTGGGCATTTCTCCCAAAAGAAAGGAAAACGTGCATTCATACAGAAACCTGACATGTGTGTCCATAACAACTTTATCTGTAACTGCTCCCAAACTAGAACAATCCAGATAGTTCTCTGGCAGGTGAATCAATGGTTCCAGCCACAAAAAGGAATGAACTGCTGATAACATGTTATCTCCAGGGTATTACATTGAGTGAAAATGTCAGTCTCAGAAGGTTGCATACTATACTGTTTAGGCTGCTCTGCAGCCACACTGCCTGAGTTCAGGTTCTCAAGTTGACAGTTTGTGGGTTCGGGCGCATCACGTGACCTTTTTGTAAAAAATAGAATAATAAAGGTGTCCCCCACCACGTGGCAGCGGTGAGGTGTTGGGTGCGAGGGCTGTGCAAGACCTGCGTCCACCGAATGATAGCCATTCCGTCATTCAGAACCCTTCGGACTTGTTCTACTTCACGCTCTGTGGACAGGGAGGCCTGTCTGTCCTGGGAATGCCGTTGTTCCCAAGGATCCTCGCGCCTGACCTGGGCGTGGGCAGTGAGGGGAAATGCATTCTTAGGAGCCTTTAGAAGAGTGAATTTGCTTTGTCGACCAGGTCCCTTTGCTGAACCTGCACGACCTGTCTGCCTGGCTATTGGAAGTGGGTTGGTCCCTTGTTCTGTGTTTACCTTGCAGGTGGCTCTGAGTGTTTACCCACCTCAACTTCCTTGTGGACGTAGCCATTTGCAGAGTGCCCATTTTCTCCACTCTCTGTGCTGTCCCGGGGTGTTCGTCATATGCTGAGGAAAGCTTGTGGTGTGGTGGAATTTTATTAAGGCTGAGAAAACTACCAGGGCACCTGGCCGAAGCTGCAGAGAGGCTCGTGGAATGTGGCGGAAATGAGCAGTTTCTTTGGTCTAACTGGAGAGTTGCATTGAGAAAGCAGATGGAGGCCATGACGGTCGAGGTGGCTCCTGAAGGGTGTGCTGCCCAAGCCGTGGCCCCCGGAGTCTCCCGTCCCATGCTTCCCCCTCATCATCCTCACGCTGGGCAGCTCGCCAGGACCCCATTCTCCACGACTCCTCGCTCTGGGCTGCTTTTTCCTTTTACAGAGGATCCAAAAGCTGAGAGCAGAGGGAAGGGGCTTTAGAAAAATCCCAGCTCCTCTTCCTGCTTTGGTTACTCCTCAGATCAGGGGCCCATGATGTGGAAAGGGGGCTCTGTGGGCACACATAGTCGATCCTCATTGATCAATAATTATTACCAATTAATTCTTGGTAATAAAGGCCCCCCACCCCCACCAGTAAGCAAGGTTCTGAGCTGGATAAGTGAATAAGTTTGGGAGACACTGGGATTAAAAAAAAGCTAGGCAAGTGTATGTATTGGGACTCTCTAAGAGGGAGTTCTGGCAGTGCAGCATTTCACTGAAACCAGGTTGCTGGTGGGCCCTTGTCTGTGTATTTAAGCCAGCTGGATGCCCAGGGAAGGTCCTGTCGGCACAGTTCCTTTGAAAGCCTTTGTGCTGCGGGGTAGGAGGGAGATGTGAGGCTGCCTGGCTGCCTGCACCCCTAGATGAAGAGGGGAATGGACAGCGGAGTGGGCAGGACTAGGGGAAGCCAGGCAGTCCCTGGAGAACGGGACGGGGGGTCGGGGGGCACTAGCGGTGATCCAGCCTCAGGGGACCTAGGCACAGCAAGACACCCTCAGGCTGGAAGGCTAAGATCTTCCGCATTACTGAGGTTGGCACCCGTTTTGCAGAGATGAATGCACAGTGGCAGTGTTCAGAGTGGCCGCTAGGTGGGACTGGTTCTCCCAGGGGACTGCAGACAGACCCCTTTCCCTTTGGAGAGGAGTTTGCCCCTTTCTTCACTTGAAACCTGTAGAATTCAAGCAGATTGTCAGGCCTTCGTAGGTGAGCTTCTGCAAAGTGTTTTCTCCTGCATTTGGTTTCTCCTCACTCCTGCTCTCCCTGTGCCTCTCTGAGTGGGCTCATCCTCTATTTACGCCCTTGAGGGCTTTTTCATCGGGAGCCATTTCTCTTAGAAGTTGGACATTATAAGGAAGAAAACCTAGCATAGGGCTTTCCCTCTTACAATAGAAAATATCTCTCCATCTGCCTGATAGAATGAGAAAAGTGGGGGAAGTCAACTTTGTTCAATAAACACATTAGAAGGAATGATTTTCACTTTCATCTTAGGGCTGGAACAGCAGGGAACTTAGCAGTTGTGAGAGACACATGAACAGGAGGGGCCAGGCGGAACAACGTGGAAGGGAGAAGAGAGGTGAGGAAGAAACACAGCAGAGGGAAGACCACGAGAACTGCAGGATGGGTGCAGGCAGTTTAGCAGGCTTGGAAGCCAGTGCCGCTCAGACCATGCTGGACGGCATCTCTTGGACCCAGGGGGTGTGAACTGCCTTTGAACTGTTCACTGGCTGGTTACCCACCAGGCATGGTTCTACAGCGCCTCTAACCTTCGCGATATTAGAGGATTTACAGATGAGGACAGTTAGTCTCTGAGTGCAGCCAGTGACTGGAGTCACTTATCACCTGCCTGCAAGACGGAAGGAAGCTCAGGCAGCAGCCAGTTGACTTAAAGAGCCTGCTGACAGAATGACCTCAGACCGTTCCTGGCCACCCTGTGCCATCTGGACTTTCAGGCATGGTGACCTAGCTCCTTATAAAATAGGGTTCACGGAGCAGTGGTGGTGGTCTTACCCAAGAACTTAATGGAAACACAGACCCTCAGGCCCCACCTTAACCCAGCAGAATCAGAACGTGCATTTCATCTGAGCAAGACCCCCAGGAGATTGGTGTCCCATGTTAAATGTGAGAAGCAGCGACCTAGCTGATCAGGCCCCCCAAACCTCCTTCTGAATCCACACAGCATTTTACAAGAGATCAACTTAGATATAGGGAAACCTTCCGAGACATTGATCCTCCCCACTTCTGATTTCCAGCTTTGTTAAAAAATAGTAATAAAAGGTAGTTTGGGGGGGGGTTTGTAATGTGATAACCGAGATTTTTACTCTTAAAACTTGTGGCCCACTGATTCCGTTAGCAAGCATTCACTAACGCTTGCCAGTTTCCTGATCCTGCGTCCTACTGATGAATCCTGGTGGAGGTGAAGGATGGTGAAGGGCCCTCCATAGTTAACCTCAGGCAGTGATGGTGTCTCAGAAAAAGTGAATGCAGTTTGTCTTTCCTGTGGGCAGCATGGTTTGGGGGCTGAGACGGTTTGGGTTTGATGGGCCCTGGCAGCTGTGGATCCCTGTGTCAGAGGTGGCCGATAAAATGCTCCATCCCCCCTTCCCCCTCTTTTGGCAAGGATTGTAATGGCCTCTTTTCCTGGCGCTTGGTTTTGAGTAAAGGGTGAGGCCTTCGAGAGCCGTTCACTTTCTTGTCACTTGGTTTACTGGGTCAAGATTAGGTCATGACCCTTTTGCAGTTGTTCCCTGGACCCTGGGCCCCTTGGGAAGGAAGGTCTGGTCCGGGGTCTGATTCTTTTGCAGCTCTCATCGCCAGTGCGGGCCAGCATGCTGTGTTGTTGGACAAATGGATGGGTGGCTAGGAATGAGAGAGTTTGAATTTGAACGAAATAACTGGTAACATTTTTGCCTGCTTTCAAGTTGTTGTGAGAGTCCCCCTTGCTGGGCAAGGCGAGGGGGTTTCCTGGTTGTGGCTCCCCGCCTGACTTGAGGGCAGGAATTTTGAACAACAGTGAGAAAGGGCTCCTTCTTTGGTTTTTATAGATGGCAGTTGAATTTCTGCATGAGCTGAATGTTCCGTTTTTCAAAGTTGGATCTGGGGACACTAATAATTTTCCTTACCTGGAGAAGACTGCCAAAAAAGGTAAGTGTTTCATTTTTGCCCTAAAATGCCGGAGTCCAAATCTCCCAATTTTACTCCTCTTAGTAGAACCTGCTAATGACGTCTCCTGAAGACAGGCTTTAGAAACCTCTTTTCATTTAGCATGTACTTCCACTGTTCCATGTGCTACTTGGAAGAAATTGAGAATAAGTCAGTTTTTATAAGAACTTTTAAAATGAAAAATCGTTTATTCATATGAAATTGAGGATATGGCAGTACAGAGGAAGTTCTGACTTGGAGAAATAGTCTCGCACGTGTAGAATATAATATCCACCCTCCTCACTTTATGGTTTGGAAAGTGGTTCTGCAACATGAATCATCTCATTTGATTCTCATAACAGCCCCGGGACTGAAGTCGGTTCTGTGCTTATGACGCTTCATACTTTCTTCATGGCGGAGGCCACACAGCTGGGAGGCGGCAGCGCCGGGGCTCACACATCTGCTCTTGAGTCGGGGGCAGTGCCCACCCGGCCGTGCTGTGCAACCTCTCAACCCAGTGAGATGCTCCCCTTTCTCTGAGGAGTGTGAAATTCCTCTGCCTCCTTAATTCAGTTCACTTTGCTAAACAAGAATATTGAGGGTGAAGGGAGTCTGCATGTCCTCCGGGTTGAGGGCAAGAAGCCACCAAGCTCCCCTCTCACCCCGCAGTGGCTGGCACAGTGTTGGGGAGAGGTCTGTGGAGTCCACTTGAATGACGAGACCAGCGGTTGGGGTAGGCTTGAGGGAGAGTCAGAGCCCCTGAAGACAAAGTGATGGTGGTGTTGGTGTTGGGTCACTCAGGCCGCCCGATGGTGATCTCCAGCGGGATGCAGTCGATGGACACCATGAAGCAAGTCTATCAGATCGTGAAGCCCCTCAACCCCAACTTCTGCTTCCTCCAGTGCACCAGTGCGTACCCGCTACCCCCCGAGGACGTCAACCTACGCGTCATCATGGTGAGCAGGCCAGTGTCTGACTGGGCCACAACAAAATGGCTTTTTTTTTGCATCACTTACTATGGGAAAGATGGGGCCTTTGTTGTAACCCAAATCCTGACCAATCTTGACACGCCTCATGCAATTTGAACCTCCATTGACGATCTCACAGTTACAGAATTAAATTAGAACCAACTGTGCAGTTAAGGAGGCAGATGCATTCTAAAGAGGGTGATTATAACTTTTCTGAAAACCAATCTTAATTTTTCCCACTATGAAATTTAAGGTGTGAGTCCTCATAATTGTCCCTATATATTTTCTGTACCATGTGTCTTGGCCACTAGAGGTCCCTCTTCTGTGAACTGCTGGTTCATATCCTTTTTTTAGTAAATCGTCTTTTGTGTATGTGTGTGTAGTAAGATACAAGACTTACCATCTGAACCATTTTTAAGCGTACACTTCAGTGGCGTTAAGTACGTGCACATTGTTGTGCGGCCATCACCACCATCCGTCTCCAGAACTTTTCCATCTTCCCAAACTGAAACTCTGCCCCTTTTAAACATGAACTCCCCCTTCCCTTCTCTCCCGGCCCCTGGCAGCAACCATTCTGCTTTTTGTCTCCATGAATTTGACTCCTCTAGAGACCTCATCTAAGTGGAATCCTACAATATGTGTCCTTGGCGTCTGTCTTCTTGCACTTAATATAATGTCTCGGGGTTCATCCATGTTGTAGCGTGTGCCAGTATTTCATTGCTTGCTGAGGCTGAAGAATATTCCATTGTGTGTACATTCCATGTGTTGTTATCCATCTATCCATCGATGGACATTTGGGATGTTTCCACCTTTTGGGTATTGTGAATAATGCTGGTAGGAACACTGGTGTACAAATACCTGTCCGGTTCTCTTCATACTGAGTTGTTGGAGACCCTCTCGAAACTTCTGGCTTTTCCTTCTCTGTACTGTTTGCTGGCTCTGCTGTTTTCTACCTGTAATCCTGAGCCTACCAGAGGCCCAGACTGGTTACAGTGACAGCCTTGAGGGAGCTTTCTCTCTCCCAGGATTTGGTCTGCTCCACCTCAGTCATCTTACACATGGTGAAATCCAGTCCCAGAGGGAAAAGGACTCACTTGCCTGAGCTTCCATGGCATCGTGGTGCAAAACCGGGACTAGAATCCTTTGTCTCCTGTTGTCTCAGGCTGTCTCCACCCCTTTCCCCTGGCAGCACCTGAAGCTTCACCTAATTAGAAACATGTATATGTAATTATACAAAACACTGGAGTGATATTAGTGGGATTCTAAATATACACATAGACATGATCTTGATACTTCAGTTAACCAGCGTCCTTTCGTATTTTCCTTTTAGTAACAGTATTTGACATTCTGGCTTTTTCCACGAGGGTATAAGCTTTTGTGCGTGTTGCTGCACAGTCTACATATTTAACTTAAAAACGGACATTACTGTCTCTTTCCCTAAATTTGTGTCTCTCCCAGTTGGTAGTTTTTTCTCTATGTCTAGCTTATCTCCAAACCATGTTATTTTAAAATTTTAAACATTTTTTTAAAAACCCAAACAGCTCTGAAATACATAATATAGAAAGTAAACATGCTCTGTAACCTCACCCCACAGAAATCATTATAATGGGTAGTTTACTCTCTGTGACTGTAGCTATTTTCTTTGAGTTTCCTTCTCTGTGGCGTATGTCCCCTCTCTCCACTCTCACCCAGCCTGCCGTCATGGCCTCTCTCGATGCCAGGGCACAGCGAGGGCTCCATTGCTCGCCTGCCCCCTCCCGGGCCTGGTACGACCATATTACAGCAGTTTGACCCTGCCCCCTGCATTCCTTTGTTCATTTCACACCCTACAGCCTGGTTTCGGGGCCTTTGCCACTCAGCTGCCCTAATCCTATATTAGCCCCCATCTGGGTCTTCTGCTGCACTTAAGCTTTCTGGCCGCCCTCAGTGACAAGACTCACTTGACAAATGTCTTTTGTTGCATTCAGTGAATTATAGATCACAGATTAGTTAATTATTTAGCATTTCCACCAAAGGATTGTTTCGAGATTGGGCTGTATATATTATTGATGATGATATTTGTGCCTATAGCACACTCGCTTTCAGCAGTTCAGGCTAATTAAATGTGACAGCTACTTTTTGAATGAGTTTTGGCAATCAGCTGTGGTTCTGTTCTTCCTGGTGGTTTGCGCGGTGTGAAGCATTCCTAGAGTGCCTTGTTGATGACGGTAGCCATTACTTGGGGACATTCCAGCGCGCTGACTGCCTCTGGAGCGGCCCTGGACATACCACTGTTATCCCAGGAAGGAGGAGCGCAGAGAGCCTCAGCGTCTTGCCTGTAGTTGCACAAATAGTGAGAGGCTCAACTGGGACTCGAGCCTAGCACTTCCTGACTGCACTGTATGCATAATTTAACCTTGTCTCTCTCTTTTTTTTTTTCTATTTTAAAGGAATATCAGAAGCTCTTTCCTGACATTCCCATAGGGTATTCTGGCCATGAAACAGGCATAGAGATATCTGTGGCTGCCGTGGCTCTGGGGGCCAAGGTTTTGGAGCGTCACATAACTTTGGACAAGACCTGGAAGGGGAGTGACCACGCGGCCTCGCTGGAGCCTGGAGAGCTGGCCGAGCTGGTGCGGTCTGTGCGCCTTGTGGAAAGGGCCCTGGGCTCCCCGACCAAGCAGCTGCTGCCCTGTGAGATGGCCTGCAACGAGAAGGTGGGTTCTGCACAAGCCTGCCAGGCTCCACTGTTCTGAGTGGGGCCGCAGTGGGCTTACCTGCCAGGGGGAGTCAGCACCAACTGTGCCTAAGCCTTGGCCCACCGTCTGAGGGTCTCTGGGCTTGTATCGGCAGCGGGAGAAGCTCGTCACTGAAGGGAGCCTCAGCAGTTTCTCCAGCCTCCTAGAATCATGTTACAGTTTCCCACCAAGTCCCCGAAGCCTGTGGCATCAGTGCTGTAGACGCCAGGAGATGTAAGGGAGTGGGTATAGCCTCACAAGGCACCTGGGTGGTCAAGTCTAGGGTCCCTTGGAGTAGGTAAGCCTTGAGAAACAGCTGGGCAGAGGGGTTCCGTGAGGCAGCGGGAGAAGGGCCTGTGACACACTGAGGCATCCCTAAGTGGAGGAGGCCCTAGATTGACAGGGCCGTGCATGGTGCAGGGGTTTGTGTGTGGTGTGTGTGTGTGGGGGGGGGGGGAGTGATGCGAATCTTCCTCAGGAGCAGTGTGAGCTGTGCAGCATTGACCTTCAGACACAGGGGATGCTGAGGCCAAGGACTGCCTGGCTTGCTGACCATCTGGGCTTCTTGGAAGCTGTGGCCTAGACCTGTCTTGGTCTGTAGTTCTACAGCCCGGTGTCCTGGGGCTCCCAGGACTGCAGCCGCTCCTGGCCTGCTGTGGCTGTCTGGGTCGAGGCAAAGACCAAACACCAGGCGTGTGTGAGGAACGTTTCCTTCTTTTATTCTAGTGAGGCCTGATTGCCTCCCTCAAATTAAAGATGCAGAAGTACCAGGAGATGAAAATAATAGTAAAGAGAAACAAAACTGCTTTGCAGAAGAAAAGGGGAGAGAATCACGCCAGAGATGCAGGAGAGTTGAGCCCTTACTTTGGTTTTGAGCCTCTTGGCTCCCTGGGCAAACAGTGGTGGATGGCGGGATGCGTAATCAGGGAATATCTGCGGACAGACCTTCTGTCCTGACAATTTTAGAATGGATTCCTTGGCACTACACGGTGTAGTGATTTGTTCAACAGCATTTATGGGCAAGACACAGAAAGGCTGGTCATGAGCTTCCAGTACCCTTTATTCCCCTCACCTGCCTGTCTTGTCTGCCCCTCCATAGGTGGCCCCTTTTCCCGTCCACTGAATAATGGCGCACTCAGTCTTGTGAGCCCTCCATATTCTTATTTTACCGAGCGTGGTGGCCATGAGGTTTGTGTCCCCTAAGAGCAGTGGGTCAGGAGTCAGAATCCTGGTTTTCTGCAACTTTGGCCAAGTGTTCTGCCCTCTGTGGACCTCTGCTTAGTTTCCCCACATTTAAAATGAGATGTTGAACTGAATGATGACAAAAGAAATCACAATTTTCACGTACTGGGAGCGTTCTATGTTCCAGGTAGATTACATATATTATTACCACTAATCCTTGTAGTCATCTGACATGCTGGAGGCACCGTCATTTCCCATTTTACAGAGAAAGTCAGGCACGGCTTGTACCCACCTGAAGGGGATTTGGACCTGGCTCTGTTTGGCTGTATGATCTGAGCCCTTCCCGTTGCACTTTCTTGTTAAGGCCTGTCTCTGAGTCTCTAAGTTCACCCCCCACTGGCTGAGTCCCCACTCTGTGTGAGGGTCTGTTCTAGGCACCAATGGGAGGACAAAGTTCCTGGTCCCAGGGTGCCCTGTGAAGACGGGTCAGGGACCTTGGGTATAAAACAACATGTTCCAGTTAACTTCTGTGAAGCTGACGCCGAGTCTTAATTTCATCCACAGCTGGGCAAGTCCGTGGTGGCCAAAGTGAAAATTCCAGAAGGCACTGTTCTAACATTGGACATGCTTACTGTGAAGGTGGGTGAGCCCAAAGGCTACCCTCCTGAAGACATCTTTAGTCTGGTGGGCAAGAAGGTCCTTGTCACTGTTGAAGAAGATGACACCATTCTGGAAGAATCAGTAGAAAATAATGGCAAAAAAATCAAGTCTTAAAATAAAGTGCCATTCTCTGAATTCTGAATTGCTTTGCCGGTACTGTTGGGGGAGGTGGGGTAAGGAGTGACAGTCTCCTGAAACCTGGCTTTCATCTACTCCTCCCTAGATAGACACCTATTTTTGGGCCAGGCCCTGTCTCAAGCCCACAGGAGGGATACAAAGACCAATTTCAGTCTCTGCTTCAGGTTGGCTGGCCCAGAAGGGGAGGTGGGCTCAAAAGCACATCCTTGTCGTCCAGCTGCTGTGTAGGTGCCCAGAGAGGCGAAAGCTCACTGCACAAGGCCGTCTTCTTTAAGCCTTCTTTCATCCTGCCTGTAAAGCCAGCCCACCTGACCCCAGACCTCCCTTCCTTCCTGACCTCCAGCTGTCTCTTCACCATTGCCCTTATTCTCTCCCCGCCCTGGGCCTCTGTATCCAGTGAGCTGGATAGTGATCGGTGGGCATCAGAGAAGGGGTTGGTCAAGCATCATGCGGGCAGAGAAATGTTAAAAGCCTGCATATCTCTGTAAGCGAAGAGAGGGAAATGACATCCATTCCTCTTGACAATACGGAGGTTCTGCTCCATGCCAGGCTCTGCTTTAGGTTCTGGGATTCAGCGGTGAACAGCCCACATTTCGTCATGGACCTTCCCTCAGATGGGGACAGATGCACAGCAAACCATAAGGATAGTAAGTAAATCACAGTAAGTTGGGAGGTGGTATGTGCAGGGGGGGCTGGGGGGGGGGGAGTAGGGCTGGGTCAGGGAGATGGGGGTGTGTGGGGCTTGGTGTGTTTGTAGCTTGTGATTTTTTAATACAGAGATAATGCTGAAATCTGCCCTTCTGTAATCCATAATGAAACCCAGCTAACAAAGATTCTCACTACTTCACTGAGCAACCGCACAAACCTTTCACAGGAAGTCCACATCGGACTCATTTTGAATGAGTACTGAGATGAACAATTCTTTTCAAGTGTATTTCCAGATTCCTAATCTTTGTTCCTATTTCTTTGACCTTGTTCACTATCACTTCTTGTTTCAGAGTCTAATATCCTTGAGTCTTTTTCCAAATGCATATATAATTAGCCTTCTGAAGTTTCTTTAGAGTACAGGCCCTCTTCTGTGAATCCCAAAGCAGTTTCTGGAAAGACACTGATGTTTTTAAGTGTGGGTGGGGTGGGGAGGGAATCCTGGGTTGTACTCCTGTGTAAAAGAGAATGCATCAAATTGATGTGCTGAGAATTGAAGTGTGATAGTATCAATTTCTGGCTGGTGTTTACTTCCTTTCATTTCTCCCTATAAGCAGGTCTTGAGTAGGTCATCAACCTACATCATTTCTGATTCCATTGCCTTTTTCTCTACAACAGCAGAGAAGGTGACATGTAAGCCAATATCTGAGACTTCCTAGCAAGAAGAGACATAGTTTGGTAGTAGAGGGATGTCCCAGGGCCTGGAAACAGGATGTGGGTCTGGAAGGGACGGATGGATGGGCCTGATAGGGGCTCTAGCTGAGAATGTGGAACACCTAGTTTCCAACAGGGGTCCAGGCAGTTGCCTCTAGGTCCTGGGTCCAGGCAGCTCTGTGTCAGCTGGGTTTCCCTCAGAGCAGGAATCAGTGAGGCTCAGACTTGGAAGAGCCACTGAGGTCCTAAGTCTTAACTAAGTCTTAACTCTTGCCTTTTGTGTAGAGGACTGTATCAGGTGTTGGAGTTGTGGAGTTGCCTCCTGTTGGGGCATGTAGAGAAGATAATCCCGTGTGTGTGGCATGGGTGGGTGGACTCTGCGTGCCCACAGCCAGGCGCAGCTGGCCACGTTGTGCTGCACTCAGCTGCCCCGCGGGCAGAAGGACTGACATCCCAGCACACCTCCAGTCCGTTCTGGTTGGGGAGCTCAGGTCTAGAAGGCATCCCTGACCACCTGCCAGGTGGGAGATGCAGTGCTGGGTCCACAGTGAGGTGGCAGACAGGCACTGTTGGAGAGTTCACGGCCCGTTGGATGCAGACACCTCTACAAACAGCACTTTATGTGAGTGAATTACTGAGACATTTTTCTAAAGGTCATGGGAGCTGTGGACGGGAATCCATGTGGATGGGACTAGAGATGGGAGAGGAGGCATGGCCAGGGAAGGCCTCCTGGTGGCACTTTGGTTCAGCTTCGTAGGTTGAGGTGACCGAGGGAGGAATCTTGGGATTTGAGGCGTAGGCTTGGGAAGTGCCAGAGTGTCTGAGGACTAGCAGCTGGTGGTTTGGCAGGGAGTGGCCCCACGGGGAGGAACGGTTTGGAGGAAGGTGGTCAGAAAGGAAACAAGGGCCTAAGAGCCTGTAGAGGTTAGACTTTGTTCTATAGGCAGAGGGGAACCATGGAAGGCTTCCGAGCAGGGCACGATGGACTCAGACCTGGTGCCCAACTTTCATGCTTACCCCTACCCCCACCTCACACGCCGCTTGGCTTCTTGGGCAGGCTGTCCCCTCAGAGTACAGACTCCTGTCCACCAGGGCCCGCTGTGTGTCCTCTGCTCGGCTGACATCACAGTCCCTGCTCCCTGACAAAGTGGAATTGCAAAAACAGAAGAGATGCAATAGGCAAGGAAGGATCCCTGAAATGTCTAAAAATTAGTGACCACAGAAGGTGTCAATGTATCAAAAAGATGCCAAAAGCGACAGGTCTTGTCTTGGCTAGGAAGAGCTAAGAGGTGGGACTGGTGTGTGCATAGGCAAGAACTCAGTGAGTTCTTCAGAAGTAGTGAACCCCCATCCCCGGCCCTATTCAGCCTGGGGCCAGCGGAGCTGACTGCCCCAGGAAAGTTGTGGAGGGCATGTGAGGTGAGTGAGGCCCTGTCCGGGCCTAGGTGCTATTACTGGAGGCGGCACAAACTCCCCATGAAGAACGTGGTTAAAAGGTACAGTGTTCATCTTTATTAAAACAAATTATATACTAGAAAATTAATGTCATTTAAAAATACCTGCAGTTTGCCACAGTAAGAAATTTCTGATGGGGCGCCTGGGCGGCCCAGTCGGTTAAGCATGCGACTTCAGCTCAGGTCATGATCTTGCGGTTTGAGCTCCGTATAGGCTCTGTGCTGACAGCTCAGAGCCTGAAGCCTGCTTCAGATTCTGTGTCTCCCTCTGTCTGCCCCTCCCTGCCCACCCCTCTGTTTTTCTTTCTCTCGAAAGTAAACAAACATTAAAAAATATATTTTTAAAAAATTTCTGCAAGTTCATATCTGAAAGAGAATTAGGTTAGTGACTCTATAGTCATGGACTCCAAGGAGTTTTAGTCCTGTATGGGGACTATTCAAGGAGGTTCCTGCTACTGCCGCATGGCTGCTGGGACTGTCCACTGTCCCAGCATTGTACCAGGCACAAAAGGATTCCGCACGGTACAGCACTGTATAGTTTTAAAAGCAAGTTCAAAACTGTTGGCTCATTTGAGCCTCCCAGCATTAGGCAGGGTCATCACTCCCATTTTACAAATGACTCAGAGGTAAAACGACTAGCCTAAGGTCACTGGATTGCGTACCGAAACTGCAGTTTTCTGGCTAGCACAAGTCTTGATACAGAGTAGGTGTTTGATAAGAATCAGTTTTTGTCCTTTATAATCCAGCTCTGTCTCTGCTACATAAATTCCAAAGTCTCAAGTTCCTCTCTGGGTGCAGGACCTCATCTCAGCCCAAGGAAAGTAATCCAAAGGCAGACTCATCCCACAGAGTAACCAGGTCACAGGGAAAACAGGAGCAGGAGCGAGCAGGCATCGGCCAGAGACCAGCTGTGCTCACCACAACAGGATGGCCTGGTGGACATGAGACAGACCCCAACTCTGCCACTGGCTTTGTGACCTTGGGCAAGTTACTCTTTGTCTCAATTCTGCCATGTGTAGAACTGGGGTAACCTTCCACCTCCTTGGGAAGGATCAGATGAGTTAATAGTTGTAAAGCATTCAAACAGTGCCTGACAAAATAGCAGGTGCCGTTAGTCCTTGGCCATGGCTGCCAGGGGTCTGGGAATGTCTTTGCAGGGATGGACAGAGATACAGGGTCCAGTGTATCCCTCTCCTTCTGTCAGGAATGCCCTGTCACAATTCAGACCTGGGTCACCCCCAATAGAAATAATTCTCCTTTTTTTTTCAGGATTCCTGGAGCAGTGTGTTTAGACACTGTGCGCTCTATCCGGCTCGGGTTTTAAGTGATTTGGTTAGAACCCAGGGCACTCTTAAGGTTCCTTCTGCCTTGTATTCTACTTGTATTTCATTGCCCTATATGAAACTGGCATTTTTAGGTCAGAAACTGTTAGAAATTGTCAGTTTTATGTGGTTCAAAATAATTAATGCCCTGAAACCATAAGTGGTTTTCAGCTTTGCACTTTCTTCCCCCTACCACTGTCCTCTTGCCCAGCACCTAAGACAACACAGGATGGTTTCAAAACCATCTAGGGAATTTGACAAATAACGATGCTAAATCTTCAGAAAGGCATCAAGAAAGATGCCTTTGCCTTCCCGTTAGTGAAGCTGACCTGTGAGGTCCTGCTTTTCTGACCTTATCTATTTCTGTCACTTCTCTTTTGGAAGGTGGGGTTCTCTGGGTTTCCTTGGCAACACCTGGAATGAGAGATCTGAGGAGCATGGGGATGTCTGGGCTGCCCAAACCTTACTTTGAGCTTTTCTTCTTTTGGTTCCAAGACAGTTGGGAGAACTGCCCGTGGTTGGCTAAGCTGCTGATTTTCTTCCCAACATCCCCTGAGGAATGAATAAGCAGTGAAATCTCCCAGATTGAAAGCTGGGCCTGAAGAGCTGGGACAGGGGCCAAGTAAGAAAGACACTTGCCTTGGGGCTGGAGTGGGGGGTGGGGGTGGCCCAGCCTTTAACTTTAATCACCGTGGGTGACTTTAAGCAACTTTCTTACAGGACCTTAGTCTCCCCACATATACAGTGAGGCCAGGCTGGGTGATTCATGTGGACTTCTCAGCTCAGCGGTTCTTTGAGTCCATGATAGCTGCTGTTTGTCATTCACTGCCTGGGAGGAAAGGGACACTCTGAACTTTTCAGGTGGAGAGGGCATAGGACACACACAGCTGTCCTTGGAAAACATCCAATCTCATTGGTAAGCAAGGTTCTGACTCACGGTTCTGATATAATAAGAGAGATTCCTGTGGCTTGGGGAGTCTTCCCCAGGGCACTTAAGCCAGGAGAAGGCTGACAAGGCAAAGGAAGATGAAAGGGCTTTTCTGCATAAATGACTGTATAGGGCCAGTAGCACAGGGCAAAGGTGCCAACAGCTTGGGTCTCTGAAAAGAGCAGTAGAAGCCAGATGAGGCATAAGGAGTTTTGGGCAGACTAGAAAAGCCTTGAATGCTAAGGTTCAGTGCCTGCTTTTCTTTTCCCTGGAGTCCTTGGGAACCTCCTGGTAGTTCTAAGGTTAAGTGAAGTTTTAGGCACATCACTCTGGCTGTACAGTGGAGGATGAGGTTGGGAGAGGGTTCAGGCCATGAAGTGCTAAGATGCTCTTGCAGCTGCTCTGAAAGGAAGGGACGTGGACATGCTGAAGTAGATTGGAGAGAAGGCAGATCAGAGGGACATTAAGGGGAAAAAAAGTAAGAGCTGGATGACTCTCACTCATTTGTGTGCCTACTAAGTGCCAGGTATTGCTGACTGCTGCATGAGGGAGAGGTCTGAGGCTGAAGATAATGTATGGTGCCATGGTCAGGATGCTTAGGGCTCATGTGTGGGTGGCATCTGGACTAAAAGTTGTGTATTCTCAGTGCCCTGGTAGTAGTGGGGAGAGCTGATGAGAGGGCCCCGGCAGAGGATCTGTGTTGAGGGCATGTTTGAAACTAGCCTAGGAGAGGAGACTGTCAAAGCACCCATGCATGTCTGCTGGGGGAGAAGACGGGTGCTTAGGGATTAGACAGGCCAGCCACATCAGGGTCAGGTGACACCAGAGCAGCGGAAGGCCTAGGCAGTCACTCCGGGTCTCAGCCCCTAGGGCAGCCGGGAGATGCTGATGGCCCCTTCCCAGAGTCTCAGGGCTGGGTAGAGCGGCTCCTGGAAAGCGGTGCGAAAGGTGTGCAGGTGGCTCATGCCACCAGACACGTCGTAGAAGGCTAGGACGCCGGCCTCGTAATCCAGGAAGACACCTAGACGGTCGGGGTCGTCGCGGGGCCGCAGGCGGCTGCGCTGGCCGTTGTGGAAGGCCCAGTACTCAAGGTCGTAGCGCTTGAGACACCAGGACTGACGGTTGCAGCCGAGACGGGCAGCCGCCGAGGCCCCGCTGCGCCGCAGGGAAGGGTAGGCTACGCCCACCCACCAGCCAATGCCCGCCTCCTGCAAGTCCACTTCCCAGTAGTGGCGCCCGGCAGCGAAGCAGTCGCGACTCAGCACCTGCCACAGCTTGTCAAAGCGCAGTGCGGGCGTGGGTCCCAGGCGACCCAGCAGGCCACAGCGCACCGTCAGGCGGTCAGCGGACAGGCGCAGGCGTGCATGCATAGTGTCCGGCTCCAGCGTGGGCGTGCACGCGTCTGCGGAGGGCGAGGACACCAGGCCACACGTGGTGGGTGGGACGGGACAGCGCGGCGCCCCGCCCCCGGGAGTCCCCCACCGCCCAGAGATGGGGAATCGCCAAAAGGTAAATGAAAAAACCACTCTTTTCACCCTGATTGCCTCTTGGGGGCGGGGGGGGGGGGGGGGGGGGG
>NC_043712.1:32558808-32572968 GCF_006229205.1 Suricata suricatta | reverse complement strand
ATACTTACGAACATTTTACCCTATCAAATAATATTCTTTCATCAGAGCACTTTAATTGCCACCCTAAGATTTTGATGCATTGGATGTATTATAATTTAACCTATCCCTCCCCCGTTTCCATATTTAGGCCTAAAAAAAAGCTTTTGAAAATACTAATATAATTACATCTTTGTGTATCTGACTATTTCTTTAGGATACATTCCTAAAAGAGGAGTTGCTGGGTCAACATGGATACTTTTGCTTTTAAGGCCTTTGGTAAATACTGCCCAATTGTGTTCCAGAAATGTGCTAACTTAAACCCCGGATAACTGTTCTCACTGTATTATACCACATAGGTAGACATGAAGTGAAAGAAGTCTACAGGGTGGGATACATGGATGTTCAGCTTTACTAGATACTGCCAAATCATTTTCTTAGTCATGTTTTGTTGGAATTCCTGTAGTGAGGTTTTGCAAATCTTTTGTTAGATTTAGTCCTGGTTTTTAAAAAAATGTCACTCTAAATAATGTTTTTAAAAATTCATTGGGGTTGCCTGGGTGGCTCAGTTGGTTAAGCCTCACAGTTAGGTTCTTGTTGGCCTGTGCACTGACAGCAGGGAGCCAGAGGGGAAGAGCCTGCTTGAGTTCTCCCTCTCTCTGCCCCTCCCCCACTCGTGCACGCAGGTGCATGAGTGCACATGCTCTCCTCTCTCAAACCAACTTAAAAAAAAAAAAAAGGCCACATGAAGGCTTCTGGGGAGCTGGAAATTTCCATTTCTTGGTCTAAATGAGGTTATAGAATGTTTACTTAATTGAGCAGCACCCCCTTTGACTTGTGCTTTTTCTTTATGTATATTTCAAAGTTAACTTTAAAAAGTTCATGTCTAGTAATTCCACTTTTGAGAAATTACTCCTATAAAATCAAAAAATGAGCTAAGGTATGTCCATTCACCTATTCATTAAATAGCAAACATGTATAAGAATGGATGTTTATTATAGCATTGTTTATAGAAAAGAATATATAAAGCAGCCTAAGTGCACAGCATTACAAATTGATTAAATATAGCATATTCACTCAATGGAATACTATGCATCCTTTAAAAATTATATTTAAATCTATTGAAGCAAAATTGTTCAAGCTACATTGCTAAAAAATTTAAAACAGAATATCATATGATCCCATTTAAAAAATCTGTACACAAAAGTGCTTTTAAAATGTCTGAAAGAATGTATGCCAAAATATTAATAGCATCTATCTTTGGGGAGGCAACTTTTTTTTTTTTAATGTATTTGTAATTTCTAATTTTCTGTAAGAAGTATGCATTACCTGTATTATTTTTTTTAAGGGAACAAAGATTTTCACAACATAAATAAAAACAGGTTACAAAACAGTATGTATAGTATGATACCATGTTTGTAAAAATACATATATATTAAATATATTCTTGTATGTATATATAGATAAACCAAAAAAAGCTAACAGGGCAAATAATACTAGTAGTTATCTATGAGAAAGTGATTGTCTTTAAAAAATCTTTGTCTTTAAAAAATTTTTTGTTTTCTAATTTTTCTAAAGTGACTATTATTTCTGTATTTAAAAACTAAAAGGTTAAAAAATCCCAAGTAGGGTCTGTTCGGAAAAAAGGGGGACCTCCATTTCCATGAACCCGCTTTCCTCCCACATGCACCCAGCCCTCTCCCCCCGCTCTTCTGCTCCCACTCCCGGGCTTACATTTTAAGAAGAGTGATCGCTCTGGTGAGGGGCTTGTTTTCAACAAGGAGACGAGCCTGGTGCCGGAGGAGCCTGAGAGCTGGCAGTTCACGTCTGTAACAGATGGTGAGAAATGAGGGCCTGGCGCCCATCGAAGCAAAAGCAAACTACAAAACGTACTAAAAATATTACAAAACCGGAGTTTCTCCCCAAGAACCACATACAAATGTAAGCAGTTAATGCAAGTTCAGGAATTTGCAACAGGAATACTCCAGGACAATACTTGGATCTAAGGAAAAGTGTACTTTTGAGGGTGGGAAGTGAATTCAGGCCAGGGTGAGTGAGCCCGGAACCTGGGGAGGAGACAGCAGGCTCAAGGATGATCGTGAAAATCAACTATGTGTTCAAATAGTTGAGAATGGGGCAACCACGTACGTGATGGAAATGCAAATTCCAGGACAAAATGGAAAACAAGAAATGAAGTCATCAGAAAGGTCATGCTGGGGTCTCACGTGAGTGGGAGTTCAGGGGGAAAGCCAAGCCTGGTCCTTGTCTTCAGCATCTCCATCAGGTAAAAAAGATGAGAAGTGGGCTCACTTGAGCTACCAGCCAAGGCACAGAGGAAAGATAGGTGAACCAAGGGAGACATCATGGAGGAGGAAGCACCTCGGCCGGCCCCTAAAGGATAGGGAAGAGTTGGACATCTAGAAAAAAGGACGGGAGGCTTTCCCAACAAGAGGGTGCAGCAGGAGCATAGATTTTAAGTAAAGGCAGGTGCTAGGAGTGGCCTGTAAACAGCAGGGAGCCATGGGAGGTGTCCAAGGGTAGACAGAAGCAGAATTTCCAAAGATCTATCTGGTGGGGAATAGATGGCCCTGCTAGGAGGCTCAGGCCTGAAGTGGGACAAGAGGGATGGGAAAGAGGGCTGGGTTAGGGAAATCTGCAATGGCAGAAGTGCCAAGCTTCTGTTTACTGGGAGTAGATTGGAGTCAAGCAGCAGCAGACTGGTGGGGGTGGGGGTAGCAGGGGGGGAGAGATGTTGGGTTCTTTTTTTTTTTTTTAAGTAGGCTCCTTGCCCAGTGCAGAGCCCAGCGTGCGGCTCGAACTCATGACCCTGAGATCAAGACCTGGGCTCAGATTAAGAGGCAGACATTTAACTGAGCCACCCAGTTGGCCCAAGATGCTCGATTCTGCTCTGCCCTGTGAAGCCTATGGTGTCTGGAATATACAGAGAGGTGGGGCAGGGCACCAGAAGGGCAGTGGTGCTGCAAGACCCCTTGTGTGCTTCCTGGGAGTGAGCCCCTCTCAGCATTACTTGTGATCTCCAGAGTGATGATCTCCTCGGGAGGTGGGTGAGGGGTGATGGCCTGGAGGAAGCAAGGTGTAGGGGGGGGCGCAGATCAGAACACAGACCCTGGTGTCAGAGTCTGTTGGAATTCTGCCTCTGCCACCTACCAGCTGCGCAAGCTAAGGCTAACCAGTTAATCTCCCTGAGCCTCAGCTCCCTCATCTGTAAAATGGAAATAATAAAGGCATCCCCCAGCCTCCTCGGCCCTCACAGGGTAGTGATGAGGAGTTGCTGGATGTATCACAAAAGGGCTCAGAACAAGGACTGGCACGGAGCAAGTGTTAGCTATTATCATGGACTCAGCAGGCACCACTGGTTCTTTGGGAATGGGCTGCAGAGAAGGTAACTGTGGGTGAACTGCATTTGGGGTCCATCTGAGTAACATCTTGTGGTAGCTGGGGAGGCATGAGTGCCCATTTGCTGAAAATTGAGAAGCCCAAAGATTCCTAAAGGTGACCGCTAAGATTTTTTCTTTTTTTTCCTTTTCATATTTGGCTATTTATTATTTAAACATTTAGATATACTGACTGCTACGATTCTGACATGTGGTTTTCTTTTTAACTGATTTCATCTTAAAATGCTTTCAAAATTCCAGTGGAAGTTATGAGCAAAGAGAACATCATTTATAGATTAAAAACCTGCTTTAACAGACCAGCTCAGGAAAAACAAAAAAGTAAGAGACTACTGCTCAGCCTTGCTACACACTTCACAGTGTCCCAAACACAATGGCAAACTTCTCTTGACTCAGTTTGAAATGCCTTTCCCTGTTCTCTAACCCTCTGGAAGCCTTAGCGGTTCATTAAGGCTGATGTGCTTCCTCCTCCAGGAAGGCTTCCTGGTTTTCCCATCAGAATCACTCTCTCCTTCTTGTGAGTTGCGCTAGCTCCTGACTGCGTCTGTTACTAACCCATGAATGCAATGCAATGCAGCCACGGCCTGGCCTCCCCTCTCGGTTTCCGGAGGGGGTTTTGAGTGGGTGCTTGTAGCCTTCCTCTCACCCCTTCCCCTCCTAATCTCCGGCCACTACCCTGCCAGGCCCCATTCAACAAAGTGACGTCCAATTTCCTCCACCTCATCATGCAGTTTCTACCCTGAACATCCTCAGTAGTTGACCTGGGTTTTCTAAATGCAGCTTCATCATTCTGCAGATCAACCAAGCTCACTTCAAAAATGCAACCCGTGAGGCCACCAGATGCGATTTTGGTACCTTGAGTTCTCAGGACCTGCGTTTTGCCCCTATTTCTTACACTGACCGCAGCTGGTGGTTTCTTATCGCACCGATCTATAGTCTTAGAAAATGCACCAACCACTTTCTTTTGGCTCCCCTTTTGTGATCTTACATCAGGCATTTGCTCTTACAAGCCACCATAGTGTTGCTCAGAGAACCAAAAGGGCTATTCCCTCCAATTCTTAATTCTCCTTCCCATCTCAGAAAAGGGCAACTTTCCTCTCCCAATTGCTCAGGCCAAAATCCTTGAAGTCTCCTTGGTGTATCTCCCCCTCTCTCTCGTTCCCTCCTCCCACCCGCATTCACTTCTGCTGACCCCTTTGCTGCTCCTTCAACATGCCAGACTACTCTTTCTGGTGTCTCAGGACTCTTGCACTTGCTTTCCCGCCATCCCTCAGATGGAACAACTACAGCAACAATAATAGCTAACACTTACATAGTGCTTATTATGCCCGAGCACGGTTTACATATGGGATGTTAATCCTTACACTGACCCCATGAGAGGGGACTTTATTATTCTCTCCATTGATGTGGAAACAGAGGCACAGAAAACTTAGGTGCCTTGCCCAAGAAAGGAGGCTTAGGAAGTGGTGGACCTGGGATAGGAACCCAGGCAGCCTGGCTCCAGAGCCCACGCATGTGACCCCTACGCTCTTCAGCCCTCCAGAGCTGCAGAGCTTGCTGGGGGCTTCCTTCAGGCCAGTTTGCACATCCCCTTCTCAGAGATGCCTTCTCCACTCCCCCATAGGAAACAGCTCCTCCTCCTGGTCACCCTGTATTCTCCTCACCCTGCTGCATTTTTCTTCAGAGCACTTAGTGCTGACATACTGTTTACTGCCTGACTTTCTCCCAGAACAGTGAGCACCATAAAGGTAAGACCTTTGTTTTGCACCCTGCCATGCCTAACAGAGAACAAGGGCTCAGGAAAATGTTCTGAGTGAATTGTAAAAACAGAGGTGAATGAATGGAAAGAGGTATTTCTGAGCACCTGTTTTGTACCAGGCCCTTCAGGGACCTCAGAGCAGGACTCATGATGGTTCTTGCCCTTGCGGCATTCACAAGAGGCAGGGAGAGGTTCCTGGACCCAGCTCACGCACAGCTCAGGCAGTAGATCGGCCTGGGCCTGGAGGAGGGAAAGGCAGAGGGGGAGATGGCCCGCAGAGCCAGCCTGGGCCTCCGAGGTGAGCACTGCTGGGCTAGCCCCGCAGGGATGGTGGGACTTGGCCAGACAGAGCAGAAGGAGCGGGGAGAGCTGGCCACTCCGGCTGGGAGCCCAGCGCAGGCAAATATAAAGTGTGGCGGAATCCTGGGTGTGACTCAGGGCACAGCCGTGTGCTTGTGAGAGGCAGGACAGGGTCTCAGGAAGGGAAGGAGGTGAAGTCTGAAGGGTGGGTGCAGCCTAGGCCCAGGAGTTCTTGACCGCCCAGCCAAAGACCTCTGTGTGGACAAGGTATGATTTACATCATGAGTTAGGTCCTTGCCGTTGTCTCTAGGTTAAAGGGCAGTAGGGGGTTCAGGGCAGAAGGCTGGCCACACAGTGACTTACTTTCCTTGAGACGAACGTCCAGTGGCGTCTGTAATATGCTCCGCATGGCTTCCACGAGGCCCTTGAAGAAGCTCTTGGTGGGCTCGAAGGACAGGGGCACGGGGTAACACAGCTCTCCCAGGCTCATCTGCTGCTGCATCTCCTGCTCGGTGGCCACGTACCGCTGCGAGGGAGGGCGGGGGTCAGGGTGGCTCTGGGAGCAGTGGGTACTGTCCCCACCTGGAACAAGGCCAGCAAGTGCAGCCCCCAACCCCTGCCCTGGCACCTGGGACCAGCCCAGTCAGGAGCAGAGCTCCGGACAGACCACACAGCAGGCCCCAGGGTGGGCAGACGCTGTTGATTTCTTCCTCCTCTCGTGTTCCCGGAGGTCTACTCTATGCTCACAGACAGGGGCAGAGGAAGGAGGGACGCTGGCTGATTGCACCTGCCCGAAAGTGCTCACCACCTCGCAAAGGACCCTGAAGCTTTCAGACACTGTGACAGGGGTTGACAGAGGTACAGAGGACGAAAAGGAACAAGGGGCCAGTTCTTCTGGGGAAGAGCCCCCTTGGGCATGTCCAAAGGAAGGAGCAGGAAACCACGTTCCAAGAGGGAAACCAAAGACCCCAGAAGTTCAGCTGGAATGCCAGGCAAGGGGGAGCGCCCACCACCTGTTTTCTGTCCAGACTTCACCCTTTAAATAGCCTTCCTGGGTTAAGTGTAGCTTTGCTAATAGAAGCTAGAAAACTCACTCTCCCAGCCTCCTTTGCACCTAGGTTCAGGCATGTGACCAATCCAAGACCTAGATGTGAAGTGCCGGCGAGACAGTGGCAGCAGCGTGTAGCTGTCAGGGAGAGCAGGGCTGGAGGCTTCGGGGGCGGTGCCGGGGTCAGTGGCCCAGCAGAGTAGCAGAGGGGTCTACACTGGAGCACACCCATGCTGTGGCCTGGACTTTTCCTCCTGGTGCCTGGTCTTCATCCTGACTATCAGGCCCTCCTGGAGATCCTGTGACCTGCCAAATACTCTTTCATAAATGGCCTTCCTGCTTCAGACAGCTCTGGTGGACTCTCTGGTTTGCGGGTAGGAGCCCACTCTGCACTCTCTCAAGGGCTGCTCTGGGCAAGGAATGAGCAGGCCCTGGGTAGCGGGCAGTGGTGCTCAGGGCAAGACGGGCAGGTGGGCACCTTGGGAGGGAGCGTGGCCTGGCTCTCCACTGTCGGGTAAACAGCGAGCCCGCTGGGCAGGATGCTGGACCTTGGAGGACCTCAGGTCAGGATGCTGGTCCTAGGCCCCGTGCAGCCCAGGGAGTGCCAGTCTGGACTCCATCCGAGTTTGCTGGGGAAGACGGTAACTGTGGGGAACCACAGTTAAGGTCACTCCCAGGGGGTGCGAGTGGAGCTGGCCAGGGAGTCGGAGCACTAACATGGGGGCCAGGGGGTCGCTCCGGGACAGGAGGTGGCTCAGAGGGCAGATGGGTGGAGTGGGATGGGGGAGGGAGGGTGAAAGACAAACGCCACCACCTGGTACCCCCAGCTCCAGCATCTAGCACAAGGTGTGGCACATAGTGGGTTCTCGGTAAATATTTATGATGGACTAAAGAATGAACTCGAGCGCACCTGCTTCTCGCCTTTGCCAACTCAGGCAAGAGCTCTCTAGCCACCCATCCATCTTCCTTCCTCCCTCCCTCCCTCCCTTCAATATTGTATTTATTTTTGAGAAAGTGCAAGAGTGGGAGGCAGAGAGAGACAGCGAGGGACAGAGGATCCGAAGCAGGCTCTACGCTGACAGCAGTGAGCCTGATGTGGGGCTTGAACTCACCAACTGTGAGATCATGACCCGGGCCCAAGTCAGATGCTCGACCAACTGAGCGTCCCATCTTTCAAGCCTGAAGCTGGGACTCATCTTGGATTATCCCCACTTCTCATCACAAATCCTGCTTCATCTCTCAAACCTGCCTGTCTCTTCCCATCCTGACACCCCTCCACTGGCCCAGGCCTCTTCAGTCCATCCCCACTCTGTCACCAAAGTGACCTTCCAAAAGCATCAAACTGACCAGGTCATTCCCTGGTTCACAACACACCTCCGGCTCACATATCTTTACCGGACAGCCTAAACCCCTTGGCCAGGCACATATGGCCCTTGGCTAACCAGCCCTGGCTTCCTGATCCAGCTGCACCCCCAACAGGCCCTCCACCCTCGCACCCCCAGCCCACCTCCAGCCAGGCTGAACCCCAGCTGCTGTCCAGGCTGCCAGGCTCTCACATGTACACGATTCTGTCCTGTCCAGGATGCCTTCTCTGCTCTGTCACTCTGCATGTCCCTGGTGGGCTTCACCTCAGGTTCCCACACTGAGTTCCACTGTCACCTCCCTCTAGAAGTCTTCCCTGACCCCCCATACAGAAATTGGACATTTCTTGGACATACTTTGGCTAGCTCGCTTGAGCTGCGTTGTAAGTAAATGTTTCCGAGCATGTCTCCCCACCCACGAGCTCTTAATGTCGCACAGGGGCCTGGTGTGAACAGGTTTGCTCAGTATGTATTTGATGAATACGTGAATGAGCAAATAGAAGGGAGGAATGATGAATATCAGTAGTTCTGGCACCAGAAAATAAAGAAAAAAGATGACAAAGCCCTGAAACTGTATCTGTGATAAAAGAGTAGCATTCTCCACGGAAGCAGCCCTTTTTGTTAGCTATCCCTACAAAGTACCAATAGTTTAAAAGTAACGAGCAAATGTCCCCCTCTGTGCACCTAGCCCCTCTTAAGGCATAATATCCACTGTGCTTAGGAAAGCACCTCGCCCAGAAGTTTAAGTCTTTTACTAGCTAACAATGACACACACAAGCCAAAATGACCGAGGCCACATAAAGGCACAAGACTAGACATACTTGCCAGGGACTGGCTTAACTTAAGGTTTTGTACTGACTGACTGATTTGTCTGTCTTACTCTCCAGCCACAGCCTAATCCGTGACCCCGAGACAATTAGATTCCGTGACACCTTTATTTCTTGGTACCCTGCCTGCTCCCACAAGCCTGTAAAGCATCTCACAGGGACTAGCCAATCCTGTAAGGTTTTTCTTTATGGTGAGGAGAATCAGGCAAGAGAACAGCAGGAGAACGTCAGCCAGAAGCAAGAGCAAGGCGAGGAACAGGATGCATGGCACCAAGTCTTCGCCAAGCTGTTCCAAACACACGTGGCTCCGAGATTCCCAGAAGCCACGGCGAGGAAGGAAACAGGAAGGGTTCCTCGAGGGGGAAAGCCACCCACGCACACCGGAGGCTCCCCCGTGGTTCCTTGAAAACAGACCACCACTCCAGACAACGTGTGTTCACTCATGCAGCAACGGATCCCAGGGGCCCTCTCTCAGACTCTCCCTCCGTATAAGGGAAGAGTCTCCAACGGAGCCCAGTGGCCAAGGAGTAGGATCCTTCTCTCCCCTCTGAGCAAACTGTGACTCACCTCATGGGGCCCGCTCAGGAGCTGAAAGGACAGCTGCCCTTGGGGTGGGGGGAGGAGGGAGGGCTCCAGCAGGACCATACAGGCAGAGGGCCAGGCAGCGGTGCCTCGGGGCTCTGGAGTCAGGCAGCCCTGGGCTCTGATCACCACCGCTCTGCCGCCTATCAGCTGTGTGACCTCGGACAAGTCACTTCACCCTCCCTGAGCCTCAATTTCTCTTTCACAAAGCAGGGTAAGAATATCCACGTTGCAGAGTTTTAGTAAATATTAGAGCTAAGATTCACAAAGTGCTTGGAACATAGAGCTCCCCACCCCCTACCCTGAGATGGTGGCTGTTAATGTTATCAGTCCGAGATGTATACACTCCTCCTAACAAAGCAGATTTTCTTCCCACTTGTGTGGGGGCAAGAACGCCTGCCTGCTGACAAGGCAGTTCTCTGTGTATTTACTCGAGGTGTAAAGGCTGTGTTCAGCGCCACAGTGACCAGTGTGAAATGCCGGTGGCAGGCGTCCGCGTGAGGGCAGCACCCCAGCATTACCTGCAGCAGCTGGACAGGACTGGGCTCCTGGCTGATACTCCAGACCGTGTTGGAGAGTGTGTTCATGGCGTCTATCTGCTCTCGACAAGACTCGCTTTGCGCCCTGTACACCTGGAGGGCAAGCTGCGTGCTTTTGTCAATGAATTTCTTGGCCAGCGCTTCCTCTTCGTCAAGTAGTAATCTGAGTTCAGTGAATTTCCCTGTCAGCCAGGTCTTACTGGACTCTGCATGAGCCTGAAAAGAAACCAGTTGCAGATGACATCCTTGCCAACCAGGAAATCCAGACTAGGCCACATGACAAAAGTTAGAGCTAAAATGTGAGTTTGGCAAGGTGGCCGGGCAAGTGGGAGATCAGCTTGTTAAAACTCACGGTTCCCAAAGTGCCAGCTATAACCAGTTGGAAAATACATGGGGAAATAAAGATGGTGGGGAAAAAATAGCAAAACACCTAAAAATAAATCTAACAAAAATCGTAATGACCTACATAAAGAAGAGTATAAAATTGTACTGGAAGACATTAAAAAAAAAAAACAACACCAAACCTTTGAATGTGTAGAAGAAAAAAAACCTATATTATCTGTGGCTAGAGATACTCATCTCCAAAGTGGTCTACAAATTCATTGTAATCCCAAAGTCTTAATTAACATGCAGATTAAACAAATATTAAATTATGGTTGGGAAGAAGCACAAGAAAAGCCAACAATTTTTAAAAAGATCAATGAAAGATGAGCTTCCTTATTAAGTATGAAAACAAGGGGCGCCTGGGTGGCTCAGCTAGTTAAGCGTCTGACTTCGGTCCAGGTCACGATCTCACAGTCTTTGGGTTCGAGCCCCGTGTCAGGCTCTGTGCTACAGCTCAGAGCCTGGAGCCTGCTTCAGATTGTGTGTGTCTCTCTCTCTCTCTCTCTCTCTGCCCCTCCCCTGCTCATGCTCTGTCTCTCAAAAATAAATAAACGTTGAGAAAAAAATTTTTTAAATATGAAAACTATAAAGCTGTAGCATCTAAAACTATGTGGCTTAGGCATAGACAAAGATCAAGAGCAAAAAATACAGTTTAGAAACAAATTCTGTGTGTGTGTGTGTGTGTGTGTGTGTGTGTGTGTGACAATGATAGCATTTCAAATTACTGGGAGGAAAGAGTAAACTATTCAGTAAATGGTATCGGTACAACAGTTAACCACGCATATGAAAAAAATTGTTAAATCCCTATCTTATACCATATAAACAAACAAATGCAACAGAATCTCACCTAGGAAGCTGTCTTGCCAAAAAGATGAGAATCTGCATTTGAGCACTCTAAATTTAACTTAAAGATACAATTTAGAGGCCATACAGAGAACAAAGGAACATGTCAGCCATCAACTTAAGAAATACACCAACTAACTGCATTTTTAAAAATGTCACTTCTTTACTGTTGTTTTGTTTTTGTTTTGGTTTGAGACAGTGAGAGCACGCAAGCATGTGTAGGGAAGGGAACAGGGAGAGAGAATCCCAAGCAGGCTCCACACTCCACATGGGGCTCAGACTCACAAACTGTGAGATCATGACCGGAGTCAAAATCACTAGTGGGAGGGTTAACCGACCAAGCCACCAAAGCAACCCCTTGAAAACATTATTTTGCTTCTGATTCAAACAAACAAAACGTGACATTTATGACAGAATGTGACCACTGGTTGGATACTGGATGATAAAAGGGAACAGTTGTGAATGTTCACAGGTGTGAGGATGATGATATGATGTGTATTTTTAAAAAACGCACCATTATCTTGTGGATAACACACTGAAACTTTGTGGAGATAACACACTGAAACTTTGTGGAGATAACACACTGAAACTTTCACAGATAAACCGATATGTCTGGGATTTGCTTCTAAATACTTGTATATGCTTGTGGTTTTCCACAATAAAAGGTAAACCAACAAAAAAGAAATTCTGCATGGATTAAAACACTATACATTAATATATCCATTAGAATGGGCCACAGGACAATTTTATTTCAAAAAATTTGAGAAGAGATTTCTGTAAAAGGAACCTAAAACTCAGTTAAAAGGTAGCCATAGCAGGTTTGATCACATAAAAAGTGAAACTCTTGGTTAAGTGTCCAACTTCGGCTCAGGTCAGGATCTTGTGGTTTGTGTGCTGGCAGCTCGGAGCCTAGAGCCTGCTGCAGCTTCCGTGTCTCCCTCTCTCGCTCTGCCCCTCCCCCGCTCATGCTCTGTCTTCTCTGTCTCTCAAATATAAATAAAAACACTAATTTTTTTTTCCAAAAAGTGAAACTCTTCCTAAGAGGGAAGGTTCTGTACACACAGCCACAGGACAAGTAACAAACTACACAGGCTTAATATCCATAACTTACAGTAAAAAAAAGCAATCATTCCATTATAAGTGGACCAAATACACGCAAGTGCCAAAAACTGTATGACGAGGTACTCAGCCTCTCAAACAATCAAGGAAGTGACCAGTGTAACTAGAAAATGCTTCCTGGCCATCAGACTGGAGGAATTTTAACTGACGGACAACAGCAGAGTCTGGAACCGTGTGGGGAGTAGGCACTTACATACATTGTGGGTGGTAGCATCTACTGGCAATGCACTTTTAGGCACCGTGTGACAATATCGAAATTTTAAATGCCTCTGTCCTTTGATGCAGCAATTCCTCTTGCAGGAATTGATCCTAGAAAACATATTCACCTGTGCATGAAGGTTGGCATACCAAGATGCTTATACACTATTGTTGGTGATAAAGCTGGGCAAAATTTTCATTTTGGGAAATACATATATGTTTATTATATCTATTATGTGGCATTCATACAATGAGATAATACGTAGTGAGTAAAAGGAATGCAGTGTTCTGATGCGTGCTGCAACTGGGTGAACCTTGAAGATATGCTAAGTGAAATAAGCCAGACATAAAAGGACAAATACTGTATGACTTCCTTTCATGAAATATCTACAACAGGCTAGTTCACAGAGACAGGAAATAGATTAGAGGCTGCCAGGGGCTGCTGGGAAGGCAAGTAATTGCTTACTGGTTACAGAGTTCATATCTGAGATGGTGAAAACTTCTTGGAAACAGATAGTGGTTATGAGTGTACAACATGGTAAGTGTAGTTAGTCCCACTGAATTTTACTTAAAAATCGCTAAAATCGTAACTTTTATGTTAGATATATTTTACCACACACACACACACACACACACACACACACACACACACACACACTGCACAAAGAAGTCAGTGGATCCATATGCCCCGGCATGGAAAATTCTCCAAGACACCATGTGAAAAAGAGCAAGTTACAGAATAACATTATATAGAGGATGATGCTATTTATATAAAAGATAACTAAACAAAAATTCTATATGGATACAGGTCTGCCCGCCTTCTGAAAGTCTGTGTGCGTTCACTCTGCCCTTACGAAAGCTACATTACTACTGTAATGGTTTTTGTCCCAAAAATGTTCTTCAGATGCCTTTCAGTTAGAAAACAGGCATTAATGTGGCTTAACTCAAACGTTTGAAAAGCAGGAGATGCTCTTCCCTTTGTGCCCTTTCTATCTACAAAAGGCTTCACAGACACTCTACTTCCGGATAGCGGGGCGACCCGCACACGCATCTGTGTTTGCAGCGCGCTTCGATGTCTGCTAGCTCCGGTCACGTTTGGGAAGGGGTGTGGGAGTGAGGGGGGTGCTGAACAGGAGCCCCCACCTTGCAGTTTCTATAGTTCTATACTATATTCTAACATACTAGGATTAACATGTGTTCATGTACCACTAGCACAGTTAAAAAATAAAACAGAAAGTCATTAAAAAATAAAAGCAAGACATAGGCCTCTTTCCTCCACTCCAAGCATCTGCGCAGCCCACACAACAGAATGGCCCCTGGTACTTGGGGAGGCACGGGGTGGGGGGTGGACAGGCTCCCCGCGATGCCATGTTCTCTCAGTGGGGCAGGAACGCGTGGTTTGGCACGATCTAGGGGACGAGGTCCCGAAGTCCGTTTCCTATATGGTGCTCTGGGCAGTGGTTAGGTTGTGAGGCCAGCTTACACCAACCACATGCAGCCTAGGTGACACTGGCGCTGGGCTAGCCTGGGAATTAGTCTACACTTACAACACGGTTTCTACAGGCCAGGGAACCTGGACACAGATATCTCTCTACTGAATGACCACATGAAGGGAAGAAAATGTGTTCCAAACTCTTGATTTATAAACACGTTTTGGAGGCAATGTATGTAATTAAAAGACCTTTCTATAGAAACCAAGAGAGCAAGTAATTTCCCAAGGAGGCTATGCTCCAAGCAGTTTCTGTAGCTCTATTTTTAAAATAAAATTTGTTTGGTCTTTGAGAGAGAGAGAGCGAGTGAGCACACGCGAG
>NC_043712.1:32549333-32558708 GCF_006229205.1 Suricata suricatta | reverse complement strand
AGATCATGACCTGAGCTGAAGTCAGACACTTAACCGACTGAGCCACCCAGGTGCCCCCAAAATAAAATCTTAAATAAAAAAAAGTATAGGGGCATCTGGATGGCTCAGTCGGTTAAGTGTCTGACTTCAGCTCAGGTCATGATCTCACAGTCTGTGGGTTCGAGCCCCGCATCGGGCTCTGGGCTGACAGCTAGCTCAGAGCCTGGAGCCTGCTTTGGATTCTGTGTCTCCCTCTCTCTCTGACCCTCCTCGGCTCACGTTGCCACTCTCCCTCTCTCTCTCTCTGAAAAATAAATAAAACATTAAAAACTTAAAATATTTTTTAAGTAATCTCTCCACCCAGCATGGGCCTTGAACGTACAACCCCGAGATCAAAAGTCACATGCTTTACCGACTAAGTCAGCCAGGTGTCCCTCTATAGTTCCACTTTATAACACATTGTCATAACTCTCAGTCCAGGAATAACTGTTTGAAAACATCCACAAGAAAACGTTTTTTCTTACTTTTTAGTTTTCTTTTTTAAGTTTCTTTATTTGGGTGGGGGGGGGGTGCACAGGGAGAGAAAATCCCAAGCGGGCTCCACACTGCCAGCATGGAGCCCAATGCGGGTCTCAAACTCCCGAACCACAAGATCATGACCTGAGCTGAAACCAAGAACCAAGATGCTTAACCAAAGGAACCACTCAGGCCGCCTCCACGAGAAAACTTAAGGGATAAGCAGATGAGGCTGATGAGGCAATGGTTAACAAGACATGGGCATCTGACTTTTGAATTTGGCTCAGGTCATGACCCCAGGGCTGTGGGACTGAGCCCGAGTCAGGCCCTGTGCTGAGTGTAGAGTCTGCTTAAGATTCTCTCTCTCCCTCTGCCCCTCTCCCCGACTCATGTGGGAAGAAGAAGAAAGAAGAACAAGAGAGACAGAGGGAGAGAGACAGGAGAGACACAAAGACTGAGAGGGAGAGAAGAAGGGGAGGGAATTCTGGCAAGGAAACAAGGAAGTAAGTGTCTGGTTTGGGCTGCACTGGTTCAAAGTGAAATTGGACCCCGCACTGGAGTGGCCAGGGCTGGGTGACAGCAGGACAGTCCTGGTGGGAAGGGTAGGGTCTGGGGGGAGAAGGCACTTGGGCAGGGATGCAGCCCCCTCACGGGAGGGTGGGGGAGTGCTGGCTGCCGTGTGACTCCCTCTCTGCCCAGGGCCCTGTGGAGGGCGAGGAGCCCGTGAGGAGAACGGAAAGAGCTGTCTTGCTGATAATTCAGGAGGACTTTGGACAATGCCTCTGTGGGCACCTGTCAAGGGCACCCCGCTGGGGAAGGGAGCCGTGCCCTCCACCCCGCCCTCCCCATGTTAGCCACTGCTGTCCTGGCCACTCTGATATGCAGCAGTGGCCTGCGGGAGGCAGAAGAGAGGCTGCGCCCAGCAGGGGTGGTAGTCACCGGTGCCATCGTCAGTGTCAACAGCAGCATGGCTGACTCCTCATTTTCCCGTTCCCGCTCCGGTCCCGACCCTAATCTGTGGTGCAGGCTCTGCAGCTCTGTGGGTCACAGGGAAAGGCATAAAGCCAGGAATGGAGGCTCTTCACTTCCCTGTCCAGGGAGTCAGTATAGGCCCATGTGACTCAGACCCATTTCCTGTCCTTCCCCCAGCTCTACTCCAGAGGGAGAGGGGCTGACTCCAGAATTTCCGGGATCCTCCTTCAGGCTGGGTCTGATCAATGGGAGGAGGGACTAGAGGGAGGTGAGGGGAAGGCAGCAGTCAGGGTGTCCCTCCCACCAGGTCAGTGTCTCCGCAAGGGGCTGTACTCCCAGGTCCCCTCTACCCTCCAGCTCCCAGAGGACAGGCCCACTCTGGTTCCAGCTCCTGCAAAGGTATCTTGGCCGCCCGCCCCCAGTTATCCCATCTTTTCCCTTGGCCTTGCAGGCCAGGCGTAAAGGTGCCTCCTACTTGTGCTACTGCCACCCCCTGGCTGCTTTCTCCACCTCTCCCACGCTGCGCCTCCATTCCCTGCATTCATCCCCTCAAAGTAGCTTCTGTCCTCCCCAGGGCGGGCCTTGATGGATACACCTGTGGCCCCAGGTCCACCTCTGCCTCCCTGTGTGACCAGTGATAAGTCACTTCTCTTCCTGGGTGGCCCCATTGCCGAGGGCCTTTTGGCTCTGACAGTCTATGCACATCCTAACTCCCTACCTAGGTCTGGATGTGACAGACAGTAACCAAACTTAACTCCATGTTGATTTATATAGTATATATGTTTATATCCCCCCCTTATAAAAGTATCAAAAGCTCCTGGAGAAAAGTGGGAGGATTCAGAAAAAAGAACATAATCACACTCATCCGTTTGAGTCAGAGTAGTAGATAAGCTTGAGTTTTCCGTCCACCTGCAGGTACTCGCCCTCTGAGGAGCCGCGAAGGGGAAGCACAAGGCCTACCGACAAGGATGTCAGAGAAAATCGTTGAATGGGTGTCAGTTGCGGATTAATGATGAAGGCCCTCTTGATTGTTCTCTGGGAAGAAGGGGTGAGTTGGGTGTGGTTGTTGGTTTCTGACCAATGAACTCTGGACCGGATATAAACGTTACTGCTTTTAGTTTGTTGACAGAGGTGTTTTATGGATTAATTTTCAGGTGGATGGCCTCTTCCCTAGTAATGCCTCTATGAAAGCAAGCACCAAGCAGCTGGTTTGCCCTTGGCCTTGCTTCCACACACCGCACTAGCCGCAGTTCAGCAGACTGCCCGAGAGTCCTTATAAACATGTGTGCCTACTGGGCCAGATGAATCATTTCCAGGAATGTATCTGAAGGGAATAAATCAAAATGCTCACTGCAGTGTTATTTTATGTTAGTGAAAAACTGGAAATGACTTAAATGTTCAACACTGGGAAAATGGCTTAATCATGGTAGATCCATATCATGAAATATACAGCCTCTACTACTGACATTGATAAAGAACTTCTAATGACACAGGGAAGTGTTACCATCTTAAGCAACAACAAAAACCCCATATGTAAAATGGCACATAGTTTTGGTCAATAAGGGAGGAGAAGCTGACGTGGAAAATCCCCTTTCCTAGTTCAAATACATAGAAATGCTGATAAAATGAGCAAATTTTTAAATTCTGTGACCAGGCTCAAAAACCGAAACCAAGCCCACAAACAAGCAACAAGCAACAGAAACCCCTGGTTGCCCGAAACAAAGAGAGAACCTGCTGTAAGAGCCGTGCGTGCGGAAGCCGAGCTGAGCCACGCCAGGAGGGTGCAGGAGCGTGCGACAGCCACCACACTGTGGGGGGCTGGTCACCTCAGAGGGTGCTCTGGGCACCTGCTGCCCGCACCAAGCCAGGTGCACAGACTCCATCCCTCCATCCATGAACGAGGCACTGGGAAAACCCTGCCCACTCACCTGGGGAAGGGGCAAGGAATCTTCTCATCCATCAAGGGTCATGGGCGAAAAAGAGAGTCACCAGCAAAACAGAGAAACCAGACAACAGGCTTGTATTGAGAAGAATTCAAGTCCTAGTTCACGGAAGCTCAGAACTGAAAAATCCACATATAAACACAGGTCCGGGACTACTGACACTAACTGTATCCTGCAGATGCTCTGGCCTCGGGGCTCCTAAGGCATGCTCCCACAACCGGGGGGCAGGACGCCGTGGGGGACACCTACTGAGGGCAACAAGGTGAAGATGCAAACAGCAAGTCACACAAGGAAACGACCCACCGTGCCTCGGCTCCCAAGTGGGGAGACGGTATTAGAGTTGTGTAGAGGATCTGTCTCAAACTGTGTACATGTGCAGAGAAAAAAATCTCACAATGTGAAGAGTAGTTCCAGAGTTCAGCTTCAAGGGTGGCTGAATCTTTAAAACTTCCAGTATAACTAACGTACAGTGTTATATTAGTTTCGAGTGTACAATACAGTGACTCAACAATTCTCTACGTGACTCGGTGCTCTTCACGATGAGCGCACTACTAATTCCCCATCACCTAGTTAAGTATGGCTGAAGTTTTAAACCTCTGTTTCTTTTTTTTTTTTTAATGTTTGAGAGAGAGCTGTTTCTTTTTTTTTTTTTTTAATGTTCGTGGGTTTGAGCCCCGCATCAGGCTCTGTGCTGAGAGAAAGAGAGAGAGAGAGAGAGAGAGAGAGAAAGAGAGAGAGAGAGCGCGCGCGCGTGAGCAAGCATGAGCGGGGGAGGGGCAGAGAGAGAGGGAAACAGAATTCAAAGCAGGCTCCAGGCTCTGAGCTGTCAGCCCAAAGCCCTATGTGGGGTCAAGCCCACAAACTGTGAGATCATGACCTGAGTTGAAGTCAGAAGCGTAACCAACTGAGCCCCCTAAACCTAAACCTCTAAACCCTTTAGGTGCCCTTAAACCTCTGTTTCTTGAGCAGGAGTGGAAATAAGTGCCCCCAGGAGCCAGGCTGCTAACACAGTGAGGGAGGTGCTCAGGTGGGGGCTGGGTGACCTGGAGACAGGTGTCCTTCCAGTGGGGGCACCTGCTGCTCAGCTCTGACAGCTTTCATGTGGGAGTGCAGGCCTAGCACGACCACATCTTCCTACTTTTCTACATCTACATTTTCTTTCTTTTTTTTAAATGTTTTATTTTTAACAGAGAGAGAGAGAGAGAGAGAGAGAGAGAGAGCGAGCGAGCGAGAGCATGAGAGGGGGAGGGGCAGATAGAGAGGTAAGGAGACACAGAATCAGAAGCAGGCTCCAGGCTCCGAGCTGTCAGCACAGAGCCTGATGCGGGGCTCAAATCCACGAACATGAGATCATGATCTGAGCTGAAGTCAGAAACTTAACCGACTGAGCCACCCAGGTGCCCATCTACATCTACATTTTCATATAGATCAACCAATCAACCAGTCTCAGCTTTAAAATGCTGACCACTGGGGTGCCTGGGTGGCTCAGTGGGTTGAGCATCTGACTTCAGCTGAGGATCTCATGGTTTGTGGGTTCAAGTCCCATGTCTGGCTCTGTGCTGATAGCTCAGAGCCTGGAGCCTGCTTCAGATTCTGTGTCTCCTTCTCTCTCTGCACCTCTCCTGCTCATACTCTGTCTCTCTCACAAAAATAAACATTAAAAAAAATTAAAATGCTGATCATTAATCTCATTCTTTTTATTACCTTTTTTAAAGTTTATTGATTTTAAGAGAGAGAGAGGAGAGCAAGCACATGAACGGGGTGGGGTGGGGGGGGGGCAGAAAGAGAGGGGGAGAGAGAGAGAGAATCCTAAGCAGGCTCCAAGCTGTCAGCACAGAGCCCAAGACGGGGCTCGAACCTATGAACCATGAGATCATGACCTAAGCTGAAATCAAGAGTTGGACCCTCACCTGACTGAGCCACCCAGGCACCCCCATCAGTTCTGGTTTTGTTACTGCGCTGTATGGTAGGTAACACCTAACCCCTGGGGCAAACCAGCTGGGAGGTACACAAGGCTTCTCGGTACTACCTTTACAACATCCTGGGAATCTGGAATTATTTCAGAATAAAAGTTTAAAAGTTAGTGGAGGAGGTTAAAAGAAAGAAAATTCTATTCCTTAGAGGAAGCTGAAATGGGCCCCCTTAGCCTCTCCACATGGGTCCTAACTCTTCCCTGAGGAGCCTCCAAACCACGTGTGCTCAGAAATCTGCAGACCGTGATTCTGCATCCCGACTTGGTTCTGGCTGCACAGCCCAAAGCACCTCCCCTGTCCCTTCCCGAATCTTTTCAAACCGGCCTTTGCCTGAGCCCGGAGAAATGCTCTTGAAGACCCGAGCATCACTGTTTATAATGAAGCTGGGGCCACAGGTATACACCACAACTGTCCCCAGCACACTGGGGCATGCAGTCACAGACAGTGGATGCTGGGCCAGCAGGGGTCAATTCTGTGGCCTGGCCTGGGCCTCTCCACTCCGCTGTGGGCCTGGCCTCAGGAAGTCCTGGGTGCCAGCGACTCCCTTGGCCGGAGCCCGTCTCTTTGCCTGACCTGTGAGAGGTTCACAGAGCGCTCAGGGGGAGAGGCCCTGGGAAGGCATCCCACCCAGCTCTCACTTCCAGGAGGCAGCAGCTGAGGCTCAAAGGGGAAGGGACAAGCTCGGTTCACATCAAGGACCAAAAGACACAGCGACTTTACAGTCAGATGGCAGCTCATAATAATGTCAGCCCCAACTTCCCATTTCAAGCCCACAGAAGAATCCATTTCAACAAACACTGTAAGGAAAGGAGAAGCCTGAAGAATGTATTATTTATGGAATACATTTATACCCTATTTTCTTTCATTCAACCAAGCCATGAAACTCAAACTGCTGTCTGCATGCTCCTCATGCTGCATTTTGCTTTCAGGTGATTTGGGGGTCAGAGGACAGAGGCCTGGTCCCTCTAAGAGAATGGCCTTGGTGACAGCAGAAAAAAAGGCCATTCCTCCATTTTGTGAGGTGCCAGGGGGCAAGGCTAGGGCACTGGACAGAAGCAGATTCACACAGAGCTAACACAACAGAAGCTTCAGGCTGCTCACCACCCAGGGCCCTTCATGGTCTTGCACCTAATTTTGTGTCATTTTTCTTTTTTTAAGTTTATTTATTTTTGAGAGAGACTGAGGCAGCAGGAGCAGGGGAGGGGCAGAGAGGGAGACAGAGAATCCCAAGCAGGCTCCTCGCTGTCAGCACTGAAACCAAGAGTCAGACGCCTGACCGACAGCCACCCAGGTGCCCCTGTGTCATTTTCCTTAAAAGAGTCCCCTACATTCTGGAAGTCCCAAGCCCCATAAAACCTGATCTGTCCCTCTGAGGTTAGTTTTAATTTTCCCTTGGCTCCATGTTGAGGAGAGCCTTGTGTCCCAGGGTAGGTGTGACCCTGTCAACTAGAACAAGGAAGAAATGTCCACTTGCCTTGAGCTTCTCAGCAGCATCTTCTATCTGGGTTATGTTGCCAACTTGCTGCTGCTTCTTGGCTTCCAACTGCTTTAAACTTTCTTGGATGAGTTTCTGTATGTGAAAGAGCGAGGAAGCGTTAGTACTGTGACTTTTGAGAGAACAAGCCACCCCAGGGGGCCTCTCCTCCCACCCCTGCATTTTGTTTCCACTGAGGTATCTGAGACTCAGAGTGAGGTGACTGGCCCAGAGTCCCGCGGCAAACTGGGAGGATGAGCCGGAACAAGGGTCCCTCTGCTCCTCAGAGGCCCACACCAGATATTCTTCCAACCTTGATGCTCCCCTCCCTTTTTTCTAAAACAATCCTGCTGATGACCTGATTTTCCACCCTCTCAAACAGGACCTTAAGGCAAGCATCTTGGGAGCACGGGAGGAGCATTTGCCTGTAGAGTCAGTATTAACTAAGTACCTGTGACATGCCAGGGAGCCTGTAGCCCTCTGGCTTGAACTGGGATTCAGAAGACCTGCATGAGTGAGGTCGGCGGGGTTCATGCTCCCTTCCAGAGTTCCTTGTTTCGCAACTGCCATTTTCCCAAAGGCCTGCTCCGTGGGCCTCTTCCCCACAGGTTTGAGCTCACCTCTACCGGGATCTTCTTACAGCACCCTTTCTTATACTCAGCTGCTGGGCCCAGGTCTGTCTGCCCAGTCAACTGGGAGCTCCCTGAGGGCAGGCCTGCTCCATTCCCAGCTCCGCCATGGGGTGGCAGGGTGACCCAGACGTGTTTGCTGAATCAAACACAATGACCAAGGGCTGCCGGCTTCAAGCGGAGAGTGGGAGCCACCCAGCAAGCTGTTGTGAGCATAAGCCCCAGGGGCCCAGGCAACTTCCCAGGTCTGATTCCTGGCTCTCCTTTCATGTGACTCGGACAAGTGACCTCACCTCTCTAAACCTGTTTCTTCAGCTATCAACACGGGGACAACCCCATCGCGTTGCTGTAGAGAATGAGAAGTACACGAAGGGCTTGGTGCAGGGCTTGGCAGGCAGCAAGCATGCAACAGCTCTTACTATGACATCCAACAACCATTTGCTACCGTGTGCTGCTGTATTCTAGGCGGTAGGTAGGGGTGGGGATGCGATGGTAACCCAGGTATAAGCCACAGCCTCGAATTTGGGGAGCACATCTTATTCCACTGTGATTTCTAAGCCTTAAAGTCTAGCTGCTGTCCATCACCTAAAGATAACCCAGCCTCCTAGTGCCCGGGCCTTCCAGTCACAAGGTGCCGCACCTGTCATGCTACCTGGTGAAATCCTACTCATCCTTCAAGGATAGTTCCAATAGCACTCCTCCGGGAAGTCTTCCTGGGCTCCCTGTTCCTAGTTCCTATTGTCTTCTCTCTGGCTTCCCAATTACGATACTTACCACACCATACTGTCACTGTTTGTTCTCACCTCACCAGCCAGAGATCTCCTGATCGGGGGAATTGATCTATTCCTTAACTCGTGGCACAAGGTATATGCTGAATGGATGTTTGATGAATGGATGGAAGGATGATGGATAAACAGGTGAGTGGGTACATGTGTGAAGACAAAATGATTATGTTGGTAGGTAGGTAGGTGGACCTGCCTATGAGACACCCAAGCCCTATCTCTGGAAGCAGCCATGTTGTTAACTCTGGAAACAGCCTTCTGAGGAGCTATTATTATTATTATAGCCATTTTATAGATAAGAAGAAAGGCCCAGGACTCCCTCCACCAACCGAACCAGCCCCCACAGAGCCCATTCTCACCTTGGAGCTCCAAGGCTGTCACAATGTGAGGGAAAAGGTCATTAATCACGGAAAACTGCTGGGAAGAGGAAGTGGTAAAATCAACATCCGTCAGAAATAGAGGGCCTGCCTGTCCCAGGGAGGCGGAGGCTTTGCCCAGAGTCACTGGACAAGTTGGCCCCAAGGCTGGAACAAGGGTCCGGAGCCCCTGACCACAATTAGGATTATGCACAGGTGAGGGCTCCACGGTGGGAAGGGGCCAGTGGAGGCAATCCAGCTGTGGAGTCCTGGGTTCCAAGCCAGCCTCAGCTTCCAGAGCCGTTCTTTTCTTATCAATAAAATGGCTGTCACAGCTCCCCACCTGGCGTGGAAGGGGCACTTACGTGGAGGGGAAGGGCAGGGTGGGTGACTGGAGGCCGCGCCCAGGGCACTCAGGCAGGCAGTCCCCAGCCCGTTTGCAGGGCTTTCATCTTTGTTTAAAGGCAAGCTTTCTTTCGGGCCAAGGGCAGTGTGGTGGACCCACCGTGGTGCCTGAAGTCAGGACATCTGCGCTTCAGCTAGCGCGCCCTACTTCTCACTCCTCAAACCCACCTCTTCTGAAGCTTAACTGGCAACAGCAGGTGGGCCTCTTCCAGGACCCGGGGGCCGCCCTCGGGATGCAAACGGAAAGAAACCGCCGTCCTACCCGCCACGCCCCACCCCGCCCGGCGCGCCGCCGCGTGCCCACCTGCGCCTGCACCGCCTCTTCCAGCGCCAGGCCCACCGGGTG
>NC_043712.1:32496262-32549233 GCF_006229205.1 Suricata suricatta | reverse complement strand
CCAGCCGCTCGTGTCCTCGCGCTCCGCGGGGCCGGGACCCCCCGGTGTCCCGCTTTGCGGCCCTGCGCCCGCCATTTAGCCCTCGGGTTCGGGCCGCCCTGCCGGGGAGGGGCTCCCGCGGAGAATCGAAACCCCGGGCGGTGGGGCGGGGCGGCCGCGGGCCCAGCTCTGGGAGGAAAGGTGGCGGCCGCATGGGCGCTCTGCGACCCCGCGGGGTGTCTCCTCCCGCTCCGCCTGCCCCCGCAGTTTCAGAGGCGGCGCCGAGGTGGCCGCCGCCGAAGTGGGGCTAGCTGCTCACGGGCTACCTGAACGGAGGAGGGCTTCCGCGCTCCCTGATGCGAGTCCGGTCAGGCTCTGAAAGCTGCAGCCCTGTGGGTGGGGCCAGAGTTGGCCGTGGCCTCCCCAGGTGCTGTGCATTGCCTACACTTTCCCCTTTCCCATGATTCTCTCCGCCCTTTTCCCAGGAGAAATCACCATTCCCACAACTGTAGAATCACTCTGGAAACTCCAGTTGCCCCCAGGCTGTCTCCCAGTCCACCAGTGTAAATTCAGCCATCATGGAAAACCGTATGGAGGTTTCTAAAAAAATTACAAATAGAACTACCATATGATCCAGCAGTCTCCCTTCTGGGTAGATACAGGGAAGGATTATAAAGTCAGTATCTGAAAGAGATATCCGTGCTGGAGGTACTTGCAACATTATTCACAATAGCCAACACGTGGAAATCGCCAATGTCCTTCCATGAAGGAATGGATAAAGATGTGCTGTGTGTATATACAGTGAAATGTTATTCCGACCTAAAAAAGGAAATCCTGCCAGTTGCCACCTGGGTGAGCTTGGAAGACACTAGGCTAAGTGAAGTAAGCCAGAAAGAAAAACAAATAATACTTGGTTTCCTCTGTGGAATCTAAAAAAACAAAAATAAACAGTTGAACTCATAGAAATGAGTAGAAAGGTGGTTGCCAGGGGCAGGGAGTGGGGGGAAAGGGGACAAACTTTTAGTTATAAGATGCATCTAATGTATAGCATGGTGGCTATCGTTAGTAATACTGTAGTGTATACTGGAAGTTTGCGGAGTGTAGACCTCAAGTGTTCTCAACACACTACGGTAACTATGTGAGATAACAGATGTGTTAGTTAACTTGAATGTGGTAATCATTTCATAAGGTACATATATATTAAATCATCACATTGCACACCTTAAAAAATCACATACATAAATGTGTAAATATATACAACCTGTCAATCATAGCTCAATAAAATTAGAAAAAAAAACTTCTCATTTCCTATCCTTGCCTCTTAATACCCTTAATCCCTGCCCTGTCTGTGCCCCGCCCTTCACTTGTTTCCAGACCAGGAAATAGGCAGTTTTCTCTGTTTGGGACTTCTCTTCCCCAAATACCTTTTGCCCTGCTTACTTCTATTTATCCTTCAGGTGTCTGCCTAAATATCACCTCCTTCAGGAAGCCTTCCTTACTTCTCCTCCCAGAGCAGCCCACACTTTCCCTATCCTGGCCCTCCCCTTCCTTTCAACCATGACTGAAAACTTCAGAGGGCAGGGATCAAGTCTGTTTTATGAGTTTTATGAGTTTCCCCGCCTGGTCTCTGGCCCAAACAAGGAGATACTTAGTTGGTATTTGTGGAACAAATCAAGAAAAGGAAAGCTCTATGTATTAAAACGTCTAGGCAGATGTTGTTTATTATTTTGTTACATTCTTTCCATTGCACGATTTCATATTTATTTTCACTTTTATTTCTTAAATTTTTTTTACAAAGGTAAAAGGAATTTCAGAAACAACATTAAAACAAACTATTTCAGGCACAGTTTCATTTTAAAAGCATAGATCTATTTTTGACTTCCTTCTTCCCTCTATGATATAATCAGGAAGAATAATTATTGTAGAGCTAAGGTGGACACCCCTCAGTGCTCATCTCCCAGTGCTGTCTTGGTTCTCAGAAAGTTCCTGAATAAACAGGGGGCTCTCAGAGTATGCAGTAAAGAGATGAGTGCACATTCTACGTGCCCTGAGTGTGAGGGCCCGGCCCTGCGGGTGCTGGACAAGTTCTACTTCATCAGTCAAGAACATAAACAAAAACACAATTTTAAAAAATGGCTTAAAAAAATAGTTGATAAAAATTACCTATCCCTCTCCCTTGCTGTGAAATCATTTAAATAATTCTAGTTGTAAAAAAAAAACCAAACAAACAAACCCCAAAACAGTTTTGTTCATGGATGCCTTCATATTGTTTTTAAGCATGAGGTCTGGGTCCCTTAGGGGTAGGGGGAGCTTGAGAAGGTTATGGGCAGAGGGGGCATTCCGGTCCCTCCCCAGGCTCAGCTCCACCTCCAGCTCTTGGCAGCCAGTGCCCGTGGGGACGATCCTTCTTCATTCTCTGAGTGACTTGGGGATGGTATCATTATTCTGACCACGGTGATTATTCTGGCCCATTTTAGAATTAGAGTTGGACGTGCCAGGGAGCAGAGGTGGGAGGGTTTTGTAAACTGTGACGTGCTGGCCACAAATGAGGGGGTAGAGGTGACCCCATCTAGTGGAGCTCTGCTTCCCTGACAGTGCCCGGGATTCGGTCTTTGGCGAGCCCCAGTGACTGAGTAAACAAGATAGGGAATGTGGGCATCTGGCTTGTGCGGGCAGACAAGGGGACCAAGCATGGCTAGGGGAAGGGGGCACTTGGGCAAAGAGCCCTCAACAAGTTGCAGCTGGGGGTCCCAAAGAGAGGTGGGATGATGCTTCCAACCCGGACTTAAGAGGATGGGGTTGGAGTCCCAGAGCCTGTCTGGTGCTCCTTGTCCTCCCTGTCCACACACGGGCACAGACGGGCTAGTGGGTCTCCCTCCTCACTGTGTTGCCGAATCGCCTGTAATGTCTAAAAACATACACAAAGCCAGCCCTGCTCTGGAGATTCAGCCTCAGCTGGTCTAGGGCTGGGACGGGGCATCTGTATTTCTTGAACGCTCCCAAGAGGACTCATGTACAGCTTGGATTGAAACCTACCAGGCTGGGTGGCCTCCTGCAGTCCCCATTGTAGCTCCATGATCACCCTGTCCAATGGGCAAAACCCATTATCTGCACCTGCTTGGTAAGGTCGGGGGCGGGCATTTAACTTCCAACATTCCCCATCTCCACCTGGGCTGCTGTATTGACCACTGAGAAAGAACGTTAGAGAACAGGCTCGGAACACAGGTTCACAATCAGGCTGGCAGGGGACTTCAGGGCCATTCGGCCCTACTTCCTTGCCTAAGGCAGTCATCCCTCTCCGAAAGCCCCCAGGAGTGGGTGGCCAGAGGTTCTGCTGGCATACTGCCAATGCTGGGACTTCCTAATTCTTAGACTGAAGCCCATCTGTCCCCTCCTGGAGCAGGCAGGCTCTGGGAACTGACAGCTTTGGTGGTGGCCATCAGTGGTCATGGTCACTCCGATGTCTGCTTCCTCACATGAGGGATAATGTCTGCCCACATTTGGCTGATTCTGGTTGAAGAGAGGATGGTTTTGGTCTCCTACTGTGATCAAGAATTGGGCCAAACCTTGATTCATTTCCCTGAAGTTAAACTCCCTCTGCCCTTTCACCAGGGTCTTGTGAGTTACTGCAGCAGACCCAGATCATCACCCTAGAAGTAGTTTTCCTACGTCAAGACCAAGGTTTCTTGTCTCAGGTGGCAGATCCTGTAGAGGGCAGCACATGCCAGGGTCCCCTAGTTCAGAAGAAGAAATTGAGACCAGGGAGGGAGTGACTTGCAAGAAGTCACGGAGTCGGGGGCACAGAAGAGGCCAGAACAAATAGATTCCTGCCCTGTGGACTGAGAGCTGCTTCAGACCAGAAGCAGCAGAGACCGAGCCAGCGGACCAGAAGCCTGACCCTGCCTGCCACGAACCCTCTGCAGCCCTGGATCACTGGCCTCTCTCTGGGCCTAATTTTCCCACCTCTAAAATGAGAAAGTTGGGCCAGATCACAGTTCTTCAAACTTCTAAATGTTTTTTCAGAAGCAGAATTATGTGTTCCATAGAAGCCAATATATAAATCGGAGGGAAGGGGAGCTGTGCGGTTGGAGTGGGCTGGAGGCAGCACGGCCCTCCTGCTTAGCCTTCCTCCTTGTTCTATGGACCACAGTTTGAGACTCTCTTAGGTCCTTCCAGCTCTAACTTTGTACAATGTTCTTTCCCTTGAGAAGTTACAGCTCATCGTGGACCCTTAAAAACAGAATTAACCAGAAGGCAAGGTGCTGTCTACAAAGAGTCAATTCAGACAGTGTTGTTTTGAGAAGGCAAATAGAAAAACGGCACCACGTCCCTCCCACTAGCATCTTCCAGCGACCGAGAGTTTCATTTTCTGGTAAAAAAAAAAATATAGAAATAGTGGTTGTTGGTGGGGGACTTGTGGTTTGGTTCTGGACCTCCCCATGGAGCCGAGTAGAGTCCCTGAGGGCGAGGAGGGCAGACCTCTCTGCTCAGAACCTCTCTGAGCCCATCCGCAAGTTTTTGATCTCCAGTTCCAACTGTTTGGCCTGGACCTCGCGCTGGGTCACCAGCTCCCGGAGCCTCCGGATCTCCTCCTGTTGTCGGTAGAACATCTGGAGCAGCTGGGGAGGCACAGAGCAGAGAGGAGGGTCACCCGATGCCCCAGGATGCCAGGGCCAGAGCACCGGCAGGAAGGACAAAATGTTGCCCCCTTTTCACTCAGAGAGGTGGAGCTGATCACCACCGCTGAGGCCTGAGGGAGCTACCATCGCACTGATCTTTTATAAAGCCTTGTCTTCACCCCATACTGAATTTTATTTTATTTTTTATTTTTTTATTAAAAATTTTTTTTGCTGTTTTATTTATTTTTGAGACAGAGAGACAGCATGAGTGGGGATGCGGCAGAGAGAGAGGGGGACACAGAATCTGAAGCAGGCGCCAGGCTCTGAGCTGTCAGCACAGAGCCCGATGCAGGGTTCAAACCCATGACCTGAGCTGAAGTCGGATGCTCAACTGACTGAGCCACCCCTGACCCCCATACACTGAATTTTAAAAGACTTGATGCTTCAGACCTTTTTTTTTTTTTTTTTTTTTTTTTGGCCTCCTTACAGGCATGGAGGAGAGGATACTTGGCCCTGAAGTCTGGAGACTGGACTTTTCGCCACCACTAAACGACGTGGTCTCAGGCAAGTTACTTACCCTCTCTGAGCTTCAATTTCCTCCCCTAGGAACTGCAGGACCAGAAAACTAACGCCGGCATTTGCATAGTTGCTTGCTGTATAGAATGGGACTAGATGTCAGTGCCCCCCCTAAAGATCTCCGCACACCACTGGATGCTCACAACACCCCTACGAGGGCAGTAGTGTTAGCACTCCACTGTACGCTGTGGGGACGGAGGCCCAGAGAGACTCAGCCCCTGGGCCTGAGGTCCTACAGTCCGTACTCAGCACCGCCAGGATCAGAATTCTGCTGGGAGATGCCAGCAGCCCCTGGTTCTCAGCCACTGCATACGAACTCCCGGGGCTCTGAGCGGATTCAGTCAGGTTATATACCACGGCACCTGCCGCAGCACCCAGCACACAGTAGGCACTTAACAAAAGTGGGCTCCGAAAGCAGAGTATCCTGGTGTCAGAACCGGAAGGGGCTCTGATGCCAGACTGAACCCTCTGCATTTCATAGATGGTCTTCCACCATCATGTACACGCACACACACCTTCTTGGCATCTAGATGGTGCTCACTGCTTGTGTGCTGAACGAATGAACAAAAGGAGTGAAGTGGCCAGGCCCGGGCATGCAGCTGGTTGTTTTCCTCATCCCTCATTTTCCTCCCCGCCATCCTGGGACAGCCCCCACCCCTCGTTCGCACCTCGTTCTCTGTCTTTGGTGGGGGGCACTCGAAGATGTCAAAGCCGTTTGTGAGCCGCGTTTTCTTCTCTTCCAGCCTGTGTTCGGCTGCCCACCTCGGCACCGTCTCCTCCCGCAGGGAGAAGGTTCTCTGGCCATCTTGTACAGCCAACCGTCCTGTCTGGTTGAGGGAGGGGGGTCTCTCTGGGAGCAGCGGCCGGGGGCACAGCTGCTCGGAGCCTGGCCTCAGGGACACCAGGACCGGCCCTGGGAGGGAAGCAAAGGGCTGTGTGAGCACTCAGTGTCATGAGCAGACGCTGACACGCGCAGGCACACAGTGTCACAGGCAGACACGCCACGTGACAGGGGTGGAGCTCTGGCCACGTGCAGACATCAGCCCACGCACCAGACATGGTCGCAGGGGATCGTCTAAGTGAAGCCGGGTTTGCAGACGTAGCACAGTGCAGGCCCCGGAGCTGACTCTAAGCACCTCGAGTGCCCCCCGTGAGGCTCTGCCCTTGCTCCGTAGGGACAGTGCCACACGCCTTGTGCTCTGCCATCTACCAGGTCGTGAGCCCTCCCAGCAGCCCTGAGAAGCAGTGGAGGCAGGCATCACAGTCACAGATGAGGCAAGCGGCCAGAGAGGAGCAGACCAAGTGTTGCCCAAGCGGGGAGGCAGGAGGACAGGGACGTCCCAGTCACCGAGGCAGCTGCTGGGGCGGGGCTGGGGACCACACACGGCCTCCCCTGGGCTGGCCCTCAGGTGGACAGGACAGGGAGGGTGTCAGCACAGGGAAGGAGGGCCTGGGGCAGGGTGGGGCGGCTGCTGCCTAGAGGGTCTCTCAGTCCAAGAGTAACTGCACCCATGTGGATGGGAGGAAGGGCGAGGGCATCCCGCAGAGACTATCCAGTCACTTCGCAGCCTGGAGTTTCAGTTTTCCATGGAACAAAATCCCTTGATTTGGCAAGAGTTTCCCAAGCCCCTTGGGTTAACCCCTCTCTTCTTGGGCCCATACGGACCATCCTAGTGACTGGGGACCTACTGTAAAGAACCATTTGTCCAGGGTTATGAGAGAACACAACTAGAAGCCAAACACCCCTCAGCTACGAGGGGCCACTGGACACTATTTCCCCTCACATTCCTGTGGGGCCTTTTCTCCACCTCCCTCACCTTTATCCATCCCGCAGAGCCATTCCTGGGCCGTCATAGAGGGCTGGGCTCCCGCCGTGGGCGGGTAGATGTCCTCTTGGTAAGACTCCGACTGCAGAAGAAGCCAGGACCGTGAGACCTGGGGTGGCAGGGTGGCCAAGGGGCCGCCCAGATGGGAGGGCCCTTAGGGAGCTGGGGTCCAGGCTCTCCCCACCTGTGAGTTGAAGAAACCGAGGCCCAGAGAGCAAAGGGGCAGGCCCAACATCACACAGCAACTCAAGAGCAGAGACTGGGCGAGACTCCGGCAGCAAGGCTGCACTGACAACGAGGAAGGCCTTCCCCCTGAGGAGTGGCCCTCGCCTCCCTGCTGTTGCCCCAGGGGCCTGAGCTGCAGCCTCCAGGTCCCAGGGCCTGTCCTCTCCAGGAGGGTCCTGCCTCCCTCACAGATGGCCGCCACCGCCCTTACCCGCCGGGGTACAATCATGGATACAGGCTCAATGAGGCTTTTGGTCGTAATCAGCTTATAGAAGCGGAAGATCTCGCAGGAGGATACGTCGAGACCTCTCTTTGGCATGACACCTGTGGGCAGAGGGTCGAGGAGGGCTAAGAGGTTCTGGCTGGGCTGGGGTCACAGGGACCCCAGCGTGAGTGGCAAAGCCAGGTCGCTCACCTGGACATGAGCCGGGAGCATCCTCCCATCACCCTTCCCTCTACAAACAGTTCGTAAGCAAATACCGACGCAGTGCTGGGGAAAGGAGACTGTTCTGGCCTCCAAGGACTTCGGTGACTTTAGCTTGGCTTTTACAGGAAGCATGCCCCGCTCAAGGCCCTCCAGGACCACCCCCCACAGCTTATGCCCCAGCTGCTTGAACAGAGCTTCTACTTGATTAATGTTAGCATGGCATCTCGCTCCTTCCCTCTGCACTTAGTCGTGAGTCTTCATGTTGAAGTGGGTTTCTTACAGACTACATGTATTCGCATCTTGTTTTACTTTATTATTATTATTATTTTAAAAAGTAGGGGCTCTCCTAGGTCAGTCTCTCTTACATCCTGGCTACTGTTGTAACTGCTCCACCTTGGCCTCATTCTCTCCCAGGCTGTGCTCTGTTCCCCCTTGGGTTCCTCAAATACTGCCTCCTCTGGGAAGCCCTCTGGGACTTCCTGCTGCGCGTTCCCGGAGGACCTCCTGGACACCTCCATCAGGGATCCCATAGGGTCAGTGTTGGGCAGGGCCCTCCTCCCACTCGTTCCCCGTCTCCCCAGGTCCCATGTGCCTCGGTGCACCACACTCACCAATCCCCTTCTGGGGGTTGTAGGAGCGGTATTCTGTCAGGTAGTTGAGGTGAGGTTTGTCAGCGCTCACTTCATAGTAGCGGATGTTTCCATCTCCCTGAGGGGCAGGAGAGTTGGCTCAGAGCCAGTTCCCATCAGCCCCCTCCCAACTGGGGAGCCTCATTTTGACATTCTACCCCCCAATCATGACCCAGAGCCCACCTGTGGCCTCCAAGGCAGAAGCCTGGCAGGGACACAGGCCTGAATGTCACTGCCAGCCTCACTGGAAGGTCAGAAGTGGCAGGTGCCTAGGCCAGTGGGCGGGTTTTACCCCTGGGACATTTCTGGTGGCTGTTGTCATAATGACTGGGGAGGGGGGCTGCTCCTGGCATTGGCGGGTAGGAGCTGGGATGCTGAATACAGGATGGTCCCATCTAATGAAGACCTGCTCCCCCCCCAAGTTGGAAGATGCCCCTGTTGAGAAACCCACCGGTCCCTCCTCATCTGGATTCAGAGCTGAAGAGGGACAAGCTTGGGGTGTCTGAACACCCACGGCCCTGGGTGTTCCCGGGGACCCAGGAAGGGGGCCCAGGGTGCCATGCTCACCAGAGGGTGAGAGCATGCAGTACCTCCCGCCTGTCCCTATCCCTGCCCTGCACCCCGAGGGCTCCAGGCTGCCGTCTGGCCATGGCTAGGGCCAGGCCTCAGGGGCGCAGGTGGCCACCTCCCTCCGGAGCCAGGCTGACCTTCCCCACCACGTAGAGCATGCTGGTGTCTGCGTCATAGAAGGGGAACAGCACCCCTGAGGAGCCATCCAGGTCCTCCTCGGTGAGAGGCACGGAGAGGTTGTCCTGTAAGGGAAGGGACACCAGAAAGGCGTGTGGGTCACCCCTGGGCACCCTCCGTGGTGCTCCGAGATGAAAATCCCTGAAAGGGGTCTGGGTGTGTGTTGGGGCAGGGTGCAGAGACCATCTCCTTTCCTTTGCCGGTATTTTGCCTTTAGCAAATGACTTCTCACATGCCTGATCACACACCAATCCTCCCCTGCTGGCTTTATTATTTGTTGTAAAAGATGAAGGAGATGTAGACAGAGAAAGCGATTTGTCCAGTCTTTAGAACGCTAGCCAAGTGATCCTTCAGATCAGTACTGCTTGGCCTGGCCCTCACCCTCACCCCTCAGCTGCCCCTCCTGCCCGCGTGCCTCAGTGTTTGTTTCCAAGCCCTTGCTCCAGCTCTTCCCTCTGCCCAGAAGGCCATCTCCTTTCTCTCCCCCCAGCCTCTGCCCTGTCCTGGTCCCCGAAGTGGCCACCTCCCTCCACCCCCCACACCATGGCCACTCTCTCCTTGAATGAGAAGATGTGCAAAGTCTGGGCTCACCCACCAGCTCTCAGCATCTCCGTGTTACTCAGGCATGGGTCCTTAGCACCAGGCAGGCTGTGCTAAGTGAGCGCGTGAGGGAATGAACGGGTAAGGGAATGAATGACTAAATGAAGCCAGCCCTTGGCTGAAGGGTGATGGTGAGGGGCAGGGTGCGGGCTGGCCTGGGAGACTCACCTGGTCCCACACGGCCATCTGGCGGTTGTTCCACCGGGATGTGCCTGTGGACAGCAGCTTCTTCAGGTTCCCCAGAAACAGCACTTTGTTGGCTCGGTGTCCCTTGTAGCTGGCTTCCTGGACAGTATGCACAGTCAGGGCCTCCTGGCTTCCCTGCCTTGGCTTATGCTGTGGCAGTACCCAGAATGCCTTCCTTGTTCACTCTAGCTCTGCTTAGAGAATCTTTCCAGAGGGACCACCTCCAGGGAGCCTTCAGAGATCCACTGCCCACCCCCCTGCCCCCCGCCAGCACCCCCCATCCACATGGAGTCTCTCCCATTATTTTTGGTGAGAGTTCTTTTTCTGAGCCAGGATAGAGGCAAGCTTCTGCTCAGCTCCACACTCTTGCCGGTAGATCACTGAGCACTCTATCACTGTAGCAAGGCATGGGGCTGGGCCGGCACTGCCATCAGATTATCTCATTTAATCCTCCAAGAGGAAGAACCAATGGGCCATTGTTTTAGATAAGGAAACACAGTCTCAGAGAATGGAAAGTGCTTCCCTCAGGTCACACAATGGACAGACAGCAGTGTCATGCCTCTTGACCAGCTAAGGCACACCAACATGCTCTGGAGTTAGACTAGGTTCAAAGGTCAGCTTTCAGTGTGAGCATGTCACCTTAGCTCTCTTCAGCCTCAGTTTTCTCATCTGAAGATTGGGGGTGGCAGACCCTACCAGCAGTGCCAGGAGGACAGACAGCTACAGCACATGGGAAGGCTTGGCCAGAGTGCTGACAGCATTACGGTGCTATTCTCTGAAGCCTCCCCCGGCCCCTCGCCACTCCTCGCTCCTCGGTCCCCAAGCCAGATCCCAACCCAGCACACACCTGGAGGACGGCCCCTGCCCGGGGGTCGAGAATCCGAATCTTGCGGTCTTTACAGGTGGTGGCCAGCAGGCTGCCATTGGTGTTGAAGGACATGGAAAGGATCACGTCTTGGTGGCAGCAAATCGTCCTCACGGGGTTAACGATTACAGACTCCGTTGTGTCCAGGTTCCAGACCATCACCTGTACGGCAATGAGCTGGCTCTGAGCACGGTGCCGCCCCGCCCCTGGCTCCCACAGTCGCACGCCCGCCAGGCTGCAGTGAAACATGGTATCCCCAGGAGGGAAGTCACAGATGGCAGTCTGGCCAAGAAGCCTTGGGTGGGAGGATGGATCTGCTGGCTGAAGCTGCCACGTGGCAAGAGGGGAAGCCGGGAGTCAGGCTGTCTGGCAGGTTAAAAGAAAACACCATCTGCTTTGGTGCAACAAAACATCCATGGCGGGAGGGCCCTAGGGGCCGAGCTAGACCAGGGGGTTCAAACAGTTCTCAGCAGCAGTTTCCACCTCACACAGATAAACAGGGCTGCCATGTTTAGCTGCATAGGTTGTACACTGCACAGTCATCCATTCCTACAGCCCGTGGTATGAACTGCACCCCCTGGAGCTGTGTGCAGAACAATGTGCACAACCATACGCAGGGCCCTGCAGACTCACTCTATGTCAACAGAGAAAAGAGTACTTCTGATCAGAAGGGAAGAGACCCTGAGGGGCTCCTGGGGGGTCAGTCACTTAAGCATCTGGCTTCGGCTCAGGTCACGATCTCACGGTTTGTGAGTTTGAGTCTCACATCGGACTCTGCTGACAGCTCAGAGCCTGGGGCCTGCTTCGGATTCTGTGTGTGTGTCTCTCTCTCTGCCCTTCCCTGCTTGCACTCTGCCTCTCTCTCAAAAATAAAAAACAAACATTAAAAACATTTTTAAAAAAAGAAGGGAAGAGGTCCTGTCAACCACTCCCATCCACCTTTTCTCCAGCACAGAGGCCCCCAAAGAGCCCCTATCAAGCCCCATGTTCTGAAGGGAAGCATTTAAAAGCCATGGCTATGGTCACACCAACTCCATTTGTATACAGAGAAACTGCGGCCTGGAAAAGACACGGACTTTCCCAGTTCATACTGCAAGGCAGAGACTGGGTTGGAATAGAATCTAGGGCTCCCATCCTGCGAATTTTCCCAATCCACAGGGCCCACAGACTGCCAATGTGGCAGTCGATGGGGCAGCAGGAAGCTTCTCTGGACAGGACCCAGTGCAACCCATGCCTTCCAGGCAGTGTACCCTCCCACCCCCAAATTCAGGTCCACCTGGAGCCTCAGAATGTGACCTTATTAGGAAACAGGGTCTTTGCAGATGTACTTAATTTTGATGAGGTCATACTGGATTAGCATGGACCCTACAACCAATGACTAGTGTCATCATAAGAAGAGGAAAGGACCACACAGAGACACAGAGAAGGCCGTGTGAAGCTGGAGGCAGGTTGAAGGGATAACAGCTCCAAGCCACGAATGTGTGGAGCCATCAGAAGTCCCAAGAGGCACGGGAGGATGCTTCCCAAGATCTTTGGACAGAGTGTGGCCCTCCTGACGCCTTGATTTCAGCTTTCTGGCGTCCAGAACAATGTAAAGATACATTCCTGTTGTCTTAAGCTGCCCAGCGGGGTCATCTGTTAGCGTGGCCCCAGGAAATGAGTGCACGGACCCACCTTATAGTCGTAGCCAGAGCTGAAGAGGATGTTGGCGGCTGTGGGGTGCCACTCCACCAGGCCCACCCTGCGGGCATGGCCCGTCAGCTCCTTCCTGAAGACTGTGAGGTTCCTTGTCAGCAGTTGCGTGGGGATGTCCCAGATCTTAATCTTTTAGGGGAGACAAAGCCGGTGGGGGAGTGCTGTTAGCCAGGGTCACCTTGGTACCGCAGCCGCCCCAAGCCCCAGAACGGGCAGTGCCCAGCAGGAGGGTCAGGGGAGTGCTCTCTGTATCGGTTGCTCCTCAGTGGAGGCCAGGGAACGCTCAGAGGGACAGAGGCTTTGCCAAGGTCTTCCAGCCCAAACAGAGGCTGGCACTGCCAGAGCAGAGCCCAGACCTTCAGATCTGCCGCTTGGTAATCTTTGCCATCCTAATGGCCTGAGCTGTGGGCAGCTGGGTGGGCCATAGGCCTGCCTCCCAGGTTGGATGTCAGAGCAAATCCGACTCCCGGCCTAGAGTATCTCTCAAAGTACACTGGTCTATCCCTTCCTTGTCCCAAAGGCCCAGGCTAGAGCCTCAAATTCCAGAAGGAAGAGTTTGTGCTATATTGTCAGGGCACTAGGGAGCCAGTGCAGTCTCTGGAGCAGGATTGTGTAGGGAGAAGCTCCTTCCTTTGAAGTGGCCCCCTTGGACGGCCTGGAAGAGGAAAGATGCAGGATCAGAGGCCAGGCTGCATGGGGGCATAGCCTATATTCCAGAGTAAGGGCCTGGGAGGAGGGGCTGGGGCTTCTGCCAGAGCTGTGCTGTTGAGGATGGGAGGGCCTTCCTCGGTAGAAAGTAAGCTCGCAGTTACAGAGGGGGTGGCACTAACTTGATATTCTCTGCTGCCCTTTAGGGTTCTCAGGCCCCTACGTGACTGTATGTCCCTCTTCCTTCAGAGATACACAGGGTTTTCAGGTAGACTTTGCTTTCGATTCAACAAGTATTTATTTCTTGGTCATCTGGATTTAAAACCAGGAAGGCAGCCCCTAGAGGGGAGCGCCCAGCCAGGGGCTCCAGATGGCGAGCTGGGTGAATACTATCACCGCCCAGAACTGGCCCCTGCTGGAGGATGGACTTTGGGCAGATCTGTTTGGAAGGTGCAGACACCATCCCCCGTACTCCTCAGAGCTACAAGGTCATCCCTGCCCCACAGGGTGGGGACAGGGTCGGGACAGGGAGGAGACAGCTGAGCTCTCTCCATGGGAGGGCCTCAGGTTAGGCACAGCCACCCCAGAGATTCGTGTTCACTCCTCCTGCCCCCAGGGGCATCTGGGAAGGAACTGGCAGCAGGGGATGAGGAGCTAGGAATTTCATAACGACCTTGTAGGGAGTCTTCAAAGCAGGCCTGAAAAGGCAAGTATTTTAGGAGTCAGAGTCAGGGGACACAGTCAGATATTCGATACCCCATCATTGGAGGCAAAGTCAATTCTCACAGGGCCTGACCACCCCTTCACTGAAACCATCTTGGCAGATACTGTCCTTTATGCTTCTCAGCAACCCATGTGTGAAACTGACACAAGTCCTCTGAGATTTTTCCACTTGCTTCTCCTGATGAACTGGTCTGTTTCCTTTAATCAGACAGTAAGGGTTCTGCAATACATTCTATTTCCCTTTTTGCCTTAGCTGCCAGGCAGCTCCAAGCTAAACCTGCAACTCTACAGTTGCAACCCTTCATGGCCAATGTTCCAAGTATTATTTCCTCACTTCCTCCATCTGTGACTGCTGCCACTTAGGGAAGTGGCAGAGCTCAGTGAACATAGACTGGGCTCTGGAATCAAGCCTCAGCCTGAAGCCCTGCTCTGCATCCACAAACTGCGTGACTTTGGACAAACTGCCGCACCTCTCAGATCCTCAGCTTCTCCATAAGAAAAAAATCCTACTTTGTGGGGTTGCCCAGAAGACAGACTAAAATGGTAGGCATTGTTGAGAGTCAGGAACACAACAGGCGAACACTAAGCTGCTAACTATGTCTTTTATCGTTATTTTAATCATCTGATCATATCTGTATCTTGTTTTAAGCCACACTCCCTGCATTTTCAAGGTGGGGAGAGAAGAAATTATAAATAAATAACACTGAACATTGTGGGTAGAAGGGACTTTGGCCCTAATAAGGAACAGGGGCTCAAAAAAGATGGTGGGGTTAAAGCTTTGGGGACAGTTGTGGTGCCCATATTCATATAAGGATCCCACTCTTGTCCTTAGCTGGTTGGGAGCTATTATGTCCATTCCATAAGTGGGGGGGACGAAGGCCCAGAGAGGAGGCCCTAAAGGCGTGATACCTCAAGTCCCAGAGCCCAGAACTTCTCCCACTCAATCTCACTAAGCCCTTTCCCACACAGAGACCTCACCTCCTAAAGGATCACCGAGGGTCAGAAGCATCGGAGCCAAGTACAGATCCCATTCCATCTCCCTGTGGCCAGATCCCACTCATTTCAGGAAAGGGGGACCGCCTTATGCGCTGGTACTCACTGTGGCGTCTTCAGAACAGGAGGCGATCTCAAAATCATTAAAAGGATTCCACTTGATGTCTAAGACGTTCCCTTTGTGCCCGCAGACCTTTGGGTAGTGGGGGTCCAACTTTCCTGTCTGCAAAACAGTGCCCAGGAGAATTGGAGAGAAGAGGGGGCTAATTCCATGTAAGCGTCTGGATGGTCAGTGGGGCAGTCAGCAATCACTGAGTAGACAGGAAAATGTAAGGGACAGAGCTGAGTGTGAATCTAGGCCCTACCACTGTTCTCTGTGTGATGAGGGAGTCACATCACTTGCCTGAGCCTCACTGTCCTCATCAGTAAAATGGGGGCAATAATAGATATTTCATAAGGTTCATGTGGGTATCACAGGAGATGAGGTAGGGGAGGGGTCTAGCAAGTGCCAAGCACATAATAGGTGCTCAGTAAAAGGATATTTCCCTTCGTGCACTGCTAGTGGGAATTCAAAACTGGGGCAGCCACTTTGGAAAACAGTCCGGCAGTTCCTTAAAAGGTTAAACATAGAGTTACCACGTGACCTAGCAATTTCACTCCTAGATATATCCCCAAGAAAAATGAAAACAAGCCTACAAAAAAACCTGCACACCAATGTCCGTAGCAGCATTATTCATAGTAGCCAAAAGGTGGAAACGACCCAAATGTCCATCAGTGGATGAATGGATAGGCAAAACGTAGTAAATTCATACAATGGAGTATTGTTTCAGCCAAAAAAGGGATGAAGAACTGACACAGGCTACAACATGCATGAACCACAGAAACATGCTAAGTGAAAGAAGTCAGACAGAAAAGGCCACACGTTGCATGATTCCACATAAATGATGTACCAGATGTGGTTTCATTGTTAGAGCAAATGGATACACCATCTGGTACCATTTTCAGAACCCTGGAAAAATCCAGAACAGGTAAATCCACAGAGACTGAGAGCAGATTAGTGGCTGCCCACTACCCGGAGGGAGGGGGCAGTAAGGAGTGGCTGCTAATGGTTACGGAGTTTCTTTGAGAGGTGATGAAACTGTACTGAAATCAGACAGCCGTGATGTTTGCATAACCATGTGACCACATTAGAAACTGACTGAATTGTACATCTTATTTTTAATTTTTTTAAATTTGTATGTTATTACTGATACTTCCATTTCCTATCCATTTATTTGTTTATTTATTTATTTATTTATTTATTTATTTAGAGAGAGAGAGAGAGAGAGAGAGAGAGAGAGAGAGAGAGAGAGAGACTCTTAAGCAGGCTCCATGCTCAGCACGGAGCCTGTTGCAGGGCTCAAGCCCATGACCCTGGGATCCTGATCTAAGCCAAAATCAAGAGTCCAATCCTCAACCAACTGAGTCACCTAGGTGCCCTTGAATCGTATACTTTATTGTATTAAAAATCTTGTAATGTTTATTTTTGAGAGAGAGTGAGCACAAGAGGGGCAGGGGCAGAGAGAGAGAGAGAGAGAGAGAGACAGACAGACAGAGGATCTGAAGTGGGCTCTGTGCTGATGGACAGGGGCTCGAACTCATGAACCGTGAGATCATGATCTGAGCCCAAATCGGACGCTTAACCGACTGAGCCACCCAGGTGCCCCTGAATTGTACATTTTAAAATGGTGAGGGGTGCCTGGGTGGCTTGGTCAGTTGAGCGTCCAACTCTTGGTTACAGCTCAGGGCGTGATCTCACAGTTTGTGAGACTGAACGCTGAGCCCCAGGCTGGGCTCTGTGCTGACAGTGTGGAGCATGTATGAGATTCTCGCTCTCCCTTTCTCTCTGGCCCTCCCCGGGTTGTGCACACACAGGTGCTCTCTCTTTCTCTCTCAAGATAAATAAATAAACTTAAAAAAAATGGTGAATTTTATGGGATGTGAATAACACTTCAGTTAAAAAGAAAAAAAAAGAGTATTTTCTTCCCTTTCCACTTTGCCTGCTGAGAATCGCTGTCTGGGCACGGAGGGGGACTCGGGTCCCAAGCTGAAACTTCTCGCCCTGCACTTGAACCTGGGTTTCCTGGGCCATGGCGTAAGTGTGCCGGGTCAGGCACAGAGCCCTGGAGCTGGCAGCTGCCAGCACACTTCCGTCACACGTCGCATCTCAGAGCTTGGCAGAACAGGCCCCAGGCCCCCTGCCTGCCAAAGCAGGCTTCATCCACATCCACCATTCAACTGCAGACACTGAACCCCCCCAAACCCCACCCTCAGAGTGCTCTGCAGTCCAGCTTTCCTTTCACAAGGAAGAGACAGCCGAGAAGAAAACTGGCCTACATCCATCCATTCAGCAAATCTGCATGACATATGCAGGGGACAGGCCCCATGCAAGGTGCTGGGGACATGATGTACTACTTGACCCCACAGGACCAATGCTTTCAGGGTCTTTAAAAAAGCTCTTTCAAGAATGGAGTGGACTCAAGAAGTACCCATCACATCTCCTTCCCTCACCTCCTCAACTCTGTAGAAACCACTGAGGCCATGCCCAGTAGCGATTGAGCAAACATGCGGTGGCATCTCCGACCTGGCCTAATAAGGCTGCAGCTGCTATGGGAGAAGACACAGGCCTTCCGGTCACTCTGGCAAACTAGCAAACACAGACACCGAGACCCTGGCTCATGGAGGCTTTATGCATGCATCTTAGCAGCTCTGCCAACAGAGGTAGTGGCCTGGGCTCCGCTTCAGAAACACCCTGCCGGATTCAGCTCTTACCTCTTGGGAAAGGGTATGAGATACCTCACCCTTGGATGGATCCCATACTGGAGGGGAAACTCTTTACAGGGCATTATTGGATAAACTGGAACGTGAAAGGTGGCTTAAAGTATTGTTGCAATGTTACATTTTGTGAAGTCGGTAACATACTATGGTTATGTAAGAGAATATTCCCACTTTAAGAAACACTCAAATATTTAAAGGTAAAGATCAAAGGTACATGCAATTTATCCTCAAATGGTTCAGAAAAGAATATTATACCCTCACATATATATTCAGACAGAGAGAAGCGAAGAATTTGGACATGTGTCATTTGTTAGTGATGTGTGAGTTCCATTTGGGCTTCTCAACAAGGAGAGAGGTACATGCCCCCTGCTCCTGGAGCCAGGGCCCTGGAGGGAGAACGTGCCCCTACATGACACCCCCCCCCCCACTGGCCAGCGACCTCTCGCCTAGCCTCCAACCCATTCTGCACGCTGTTGTCCATGAGCTTACAAAAATTAAAATCTGATGGTATCCTGCACCTGCTCAAAATTTGCAAGCCTCTTTTTCCTCATGTATAAAATGTGAATAATAATCTCTTCCTTGTGGGATTGTCATGAGGGTACAATGAAATACTGTGCATGAAAAGCCAAACAGTGGTGTCCTAGAGTCAGTGCTCAAATAAGAGCAGCTGTTATTATGTGTATACGTGGTGTGTGTATGCTCATGTGTGTATAAAAAATGAGGGAAAAAAGACTGGAAGGAAATGCACCAAAATGTTATTCATGGTTATCTCTAGATGGTGGGATAAATGGTAGTTTTATCATCCTCTCTGTTTCTTTTTTAAAATTTTTGCAAACTTTTATAAAACAGTGTGGCTTTTGCAATAAACAAAAGGTATTCGTTAACACAAAACTAAACTTTCTGAAAAGATGGGTCTTTCTGGATTAGCCAAAAATGTGTTATAAAACTGCAGGTCTTTTTTTTTTTTTTAAGTTTACTTATTTATTTTGAGAGAGAGAGAGAAGCAGGTGAGGGAGATAGAAAGAACCCCAAGCAGGCTCTGTGCTATTAGGAGAAGCCCAATGTGGGCCTCAAACTCACACACCATGAGATCATGACCTGGGCCGAGATCAAGAATCAGATGCTCAACCGACTGAGCCACCCAGGTGCCTCTAAGACTGCAGATCTTGAAGGGCTCTCAGAGACCAGGAACAGTAAAAACACAACTCTCTTATCCTGCCCCCATGGCAGGCATCACTAATGGATTACAGCACTTGGCAGGCATCACTAATGGATTACAGTACTCTCGCTGGCCCTGGAGGGACTTGGTCAGGGTCACAGGGAATGTGCAGGGCAGAGTGGGGCTGCAGCCCAGGGGTCTGGCGCCCGGGTGTGCCTGTGCCGTACTTGCTGTGCGTGAGGACTCTCAGCCCTCTCTGACTCAGTGTCCTGCCCCACTTCTGCACATGGCTTTTCCTTCTCTCAGATTATTTCCTGGGTCAAAGGGCATGAACAGTGCTGGGTCTTTTGTTATGCATACCCAATTACTCTCTGGCCCAGCCCTGCCCCAGTTTTGTCCCAAAGGTTTCTGGGAAGAGCTGATCGGCAGGCTGGCCAACCAGAGGCAAGCTGCCCGGGAGCTCGCTGTGGAGGCTCAGCTGAGCCCAGGTGGTTTGGGGCCAGCGCTCCTCCCAGGCCTCGCAAAGCACAGACCCCAGCCCCAGACAACTCTCTTCCTTCTCAGAGAACAGGGCTGGCTCGTTCTCCCCTGGGGCTGGCAGGCTGCTCTGCCTAACAGGGTTTTATGCTGAGGTCCGACATTAATGGACATTATTAGCCAGTCTGATGAGCTATTGACCAAGCCACTAAAAGCCCCGTCATGACAGGGACATTTATAATCAGGAGGCCACTTCTGCCTTTCAGTCCACCAGGCCAGTAGGCAGCCAGGGACAGCCCTCTGATTCAGGGGGACACATCTCTAAGTCACGGGAGGCACACCCGCTCTCCTGGCAGACTGCAGGGAACGCTGGCTTGGGTGCAGGAGCTGGCTGTTGAGCCTGGAGAGATGCGCTTCCAACCCTCGGTGGGGCTGCCCTGAGTGGACAGAACTGTGGGGCCCGGAAGGCTGAGCCAGGCAGGTGGGGGGCACTCTGGAGCGGGCAGACCTCAGCTGCTGGGTTGGGACAGCTGTGAGGCCATCACCACAACGCCCAGCACTCATAGGGGCGCAGCCATTTCCGAAAGAGTGTCACAACCTCCAGGGCTCCTTCCGCGTGGGAGGCACGGATGGAGGTGGGCGCAGGCTGCACAGTGTAGAAGAGGTTCGGCGGGCACGCTGACTCAGGCTTCCTGGGTTTGAGTCCTTGCCATGGCACTTAACCACCGTGTGACCCTGGGCAAGAGACCTCAGCTGTCTTTGCCTCAGTTTCCTCATCTACAAACTAGCAACAGTGGTAGGACTTCACAGGGTGCGAGTCATTACATGAGCTCGTACAAGTAAAGCACTTTAAGACAGTGCCTAGAACCAGGTAGGCTCTCAGTAAATTCACCAGCGTAAGTTCGTCAGAGTGAATTGCAATGACCCAATTTTATTGTCACTCAAGATGTTTTGGGGGCCCAAGGATGTCCACAGTGTGAGACCCAATTCTCCCCACACAACTGACTGATGGGCGACTGAGCCAGGGTGCCCTCCGTGAATAAAGTCGTGCCTAGATCATATTCCAGTGAATGAACCTGAGCACATTCTCACGCCTGTAAGGAACAGGCTTGTAAATGCTGCAGGGGGTCATACTTGCGGGGGTCATTTATGTGCCAGGCTCACACTAGGTGCTTCGCTCACATTATTTAATTTACCTCCCAACCACCCTGGGAAGAATCCCCACTTAGGGTGCAGCAGCCGGGCAGCACAGGGGTTGACAGTCATGTGCTAAGGGCCACAGAGCCAGTCTGCAGCAGAGCCCTGACAACTAGGACTATTTCCTCTCACTTCCCGCTCTGCCGTCTGCCCCCCTCTCACTCTAGTTATCATTGGCATCGTGCACGACTCTCGCTGAGGACCTCGCTGGAACTGGAAGAGACTTTCAAAAACAAAACAAAACAAAACAAATCAGGAAGCACCATGCCATGCTGGCCCTCACCCTACATTTCTAGAAAGAATCTGAGTGTAGAGGGAACAAAATGTGTTTCAAGGAAGGTTGGAGGTTCAAAATGTTGGCTGGGACACAGCCGGAAGCCTGATGAGGAAGGCAGGGTTTGTCTGCAGGCAGTGGGAACCTCTGGGAGGGGACTGAGCCGGGGAGTGACAGGGTCAGACACAAGCTTGAGAAATAGTTGGGCCTCTACTGGCACAGCCGTGAGGCACCCCTCCCCTCCTCCTGGGCACCACGGTGCCAGGTTCACCCCTCGGATCCAGTCCACTCCCAGGGCCCATCCCCAGGGTTCTGCCTGCCCCTGTGTTCATTCCTTCCCACCTACCACACCTCACTGCAAAGTCCACCCTACGCACCCCCAGGGGTGGCTCTGCTGCAGGCCGGGGCCCAGGCTCTGCAGCCCAACCTGGCCCGTCCCCAGGCTCTGGGCGAGCCTGTCTCCACACCTTCCTGTTCCCTGAGCACAGCCCTTGCTGCCCAGGCTTGCCCTGGGTGACGGTGAGGGGAAGGAGCCTGCCTGCAGAGTCACCCGGTACCTGGGGCTGCCCGGTCGTTCCGAGAATAAATTGCAGGACACTGTGGCGGGGCCAGACACCTTCCAATACTTATGCTCCTGTACGCACTCCATTAAAGAATCAGCTGGCTTGCGCCTCCGTTCTGCCCGCGGCACTAGGTTGCCGATGCCTTTCTGTGCCTGGCTGGGATGAAATCCTGGTAGCTGACAAGGAGCTATAAACCAGAGCCTAAACGGAGAGGCAGCACGCAGACGAGTTAAACAGGAACAAGGCCCTGGGGCCACATCCAGGTCTGGGCCGCATTCCAGTCCTCACCCTCAGGGCTCGGGATCCTTTGGGAAGTCATCTCCCTGAGCCTCAGCATCCTCATCTGCACAGTGGGGCAGTACTTCTACAGACAGGGCTAACGAAGGGATGGGCACAAGCACCATCCTTGGTCACCACACGAGAAAGGGCCCTGCAGGCCTGTCGGCCTGGAGGTGCTGTGCCCAAAGCCCAGCACAGGTGGCCTGTCCCTCTCTCCTCTTGTCCTACTCCAGCAGGCTGCCTGTGGTTACCTAAGAAAATACCAACCAAATACAAAGCGTGGATCCTTCTGGACCCTGATTCAAAGGAACCAAACACAAAGAGGCATTTATGAGGCAATCAGCGATATATCCACATGCCCTGGGAATCAGGTGACACAAAAGCCACTGTCCATGCCACAGTCCTGGCATCGCAGTTATGTCAGAAAATGTCTCTAGGCTTTAGAATTGCATCCTGAAATGTATAGGGGTAAAATGACAAAATGTCCAGGATTTGCATTAAAACACCTCGGGGCGGGGGGGCGGGGGGGGGGGAAAGACAAATGAAGCAAGAGTGGCAAAGTTTTAAAAATTCTAGAATCTGGGAATAGAAGCGTTCATGCTATTGTTTTTATCTACTCTTGTGTTTGAAATTCTTTCATGACAACAAAAAGAACTAGACTAGAGGCAAGCGGCTGGAAATGTGGTTTGTAAACTAGCAGCATCAGCATCACCTGGGAGTACGGATGTCGGAATTGGTGAATAAGGGGCGCCTGGTCGGTTAAGCATCCGCCTTTGGCTCAGGTCCTGATCTCACAGTCCGTGGGTTCGAGCCCGGCATTGGGCTCTGTGCGGACAGCTCAGAGCCTGGAGCCTGTTCCAGATTCTGTGTCTCCCCCTCTCTCTGCCCCTCCCCTGCTCACTCTCTGTCTCTCTCTCTCTCTCTCAAAATAAAATAAAGAGATTAAAAAAATTTAGAATTGATGAATAAAAATACAGGGTGCCCAGTGACATTTACATTTCAGATAAATGAAAAAAATCTTTTTCAGTAGAAGTATACTCCATGCAATATTTTACTTGTACTAAAAAACAGCTTGGTAGTTTCTTATGAACCCAAACATGTAAAGCTGCTTTAGGACATGGCGGCTGCACTCGTGGGCATTTACCCAGAGAAACAGACACTCAGTTCGCACAGAAGCCTATACGTGAATGCTTATAGCAGCTTTATTCCGAACAGCCCCAAATTGGAAACAATCTCAGTGGCTTTCAGTGTGTGTCTGGTTAAATAAATGGTGTGCCCCCACACCCGGAATATTACTCAGCAATGAAAATGAATGAGTAATTGATCCAGGCAACAACCTGGACGGATTTCCAGGAAATTACTCTGAGTGACCGAAGTCAAGCCTGAAAGGTTACATACGTATGGTTCTATCTATGTGACATTCTTAAAATGGCACAAGGATAGAAACAGAGAACATGAGCTTCTGACTTTGGCTCACGCTGTGATCTCACTGTTTATGAGTTCGAGGCCCATGTTGGGCTCTGTGCTGACAGCTTGGAGCCTGGACTCTGCTTCGGATTCTCTCTCTGCCCCTCCTCTGCACACACACACACACACACACACTCTCTCAAAAACAAATAACATTAAAAACATTTGTTTTTAAAGGATCAGAGAACAGATTAGTGGTTGTCAAGGGTTATGGAGAGGGTGGGGGTGGAGGGAGTGGCCAGAGCAGCAGCAGGGATCTTCGTGGTGGTGGCCACGTTCTGTATCTAGACTGTACCTATGTCACTATCCTGGTTTTGATTCTGTACTCTAGTCTTGCAAGATGTTATCTTTGGGGAAAACTGGGTAAAGGGTTCACAGAATCTCTATGTTATTTCTTAAATTGCATGTGGAATCTACAATGATTTCAAAACAAAAAAGAAAAAAAGCAAAAAAAAGTTATTTGGTGTTTATTTGAAACTCAAGTTTTGGGGCACCTGGGTGGCTCAGTCAGTTAAGCGTCTGACTCTTAATTTTGGCTCAAGTCATGGTCTCACAGTCATGAGATCGAGGCCCATGTGGGGCTCTGCTCCGGGCACAGAGCCTGCTTGAGATTCCATCTCCCCCTCCCTCTTGCCCTTCCCTCGCTCACACAAGGGCACACATGCTCTCTCTTTAAAAAAAGAAAGAGAGAGAGAGAGAGAGAGAGAGAAATTCAAGTTTAACTGGGTATTCTGTGTTTTATCTGGCAACCCTGGAGCTTGTTGGAATGCAAATTCCCCAGCCCCACTTCTGACCCATGGAATCAGAGCACGCATCATGACACTCGGGTGTGAGCTCTGATTAGTGGCTTCTACCTCTTGCTGTGCTGGGATTCCTAGGAGTCTGTGATAATAGCAATTAACATGTGTCCTTGAGCTCTTTAAGATATTTCAAAAAGGCCAAAAGGAATCACACATTTTACCTAGGATCAGGCTGTACAGGATAAGTGAGTTTCAACTCTCCAATGGCTTCCCACTGGACTCAGAATAGTCAGACCCTTGTCCTGGCCTCCAAAGCCTTCGCAGTACTAACCCTGCTCTCCTCCCTGACCTTAGCTCCCACTGCTCTTGCCCCTGTGACAAACTCAGAGCCCACACCAAACCCATTCCCACCTCAGGGCCTTTACACTTGCTTTTCATTCTGCCTGAATACTCTGCTTCTAGAGTTTCAAGTGGCTCTCTGCTCAGATGGGGCCTCCTCAGAAAGACCTCTGATCATCCTATCTTTCTAAACGAGGTCCACCCTCTCCATCTGGATAACACTCCATCACATCAAACCAACTTATTTTCTTAAATCAGGTGTCAGTACTTATTTATACTCAGTAGTTCACTGAGTTAGAAACTTAGTTCTGGGGGTGCCTGGCTCAGTTGGTTAAGCGTCTGACTCTTGATTTCGGCTCAGATCATGATCCCACAGTTCGTGGGTTTGAGCCCCCTGTCGGGCTCTGTGCTGACAGTGAAGAGCCTGCTTGGGATTCTCTCTCTCTCTGTCCCCCTCCCCCACTAGTGTGCTTGCCCCCTCTGTCTCTGTCTCTCTCAAAAATAAATAAATAAAAACATTAAAAAAAACACTGACATTTCTGAAAAAGGCCAAGTCATAAAAATCTGAAAAACACATTATTTAATTAATTAAGAATACAGTCTGTTTAATGGATAAAATCTTTAAATAATGTTTTAAATGTTTATTTATTTTTGAGAGACAGAGTGCGACTGGGGGAGGGGCAGAGAGACAGGAAGACACAGAATCAAAAGCAGGCTCCAGGCTCTGAGCTGTTAGCACACACAGAGCCCACCGTGGGGCTTGAACCCATGAACCACGAGATCATGACCTGAGCAGAAGTCGGATCCTTAACTGACTGAGCCACCCAGGCACCCCTGGATAGAATCTTTTAAAAGCACCCAGATATTGAGAAAAACAAGTGGCCAAATGGGTCATCCCTGGGAGACCTTTGAGCTCTGACCTTCAAGTCTTTCCATAAATCCCATCTTACACTTGTTCCTCCCCAGCTTGGAAAACTTCAGCTCTAGAATACAGTTCACACTCCTCATCTTGGCATTCAAGGATCTTCTACTGGCTCTGATCCACTTCCCCAGGGTACTTCCCTTCCTCCCCCTCAACACAGACTGTTCATTTGTTCTGGCCAGACTGTTCTCTGCATTATTCCCTGGTCATTCCACGTACAGTCCCACCTCTATGCCTTTGCTGGTGCCATTCCCTTTGCCAAGGATACCCTCTCTATTTATTTAGATGAAAAATCATTGGGTAATTTGTTCAATCAATGAAAATTTATGAGCACCAACTGCATGCCCAACATGTGATATTTAGGTCAACAAAATAGCCATTCTCCACCCCCTGCCCCCATTCCAAGTGCATTAGGAGGTAGTAGCAGAAGAACAGAAATAACTCTAATTCAAAGTAATCAGGGTGTGGTATCCTAAGAAAGGAATATGCTGTAGATTACATCCCAAAAGGGAGAATGCCTTGGAGATTTGGGAGAGGGAGGAGAGGCCATTCATGAACATGGTATACATTTCCATTTACTTAGGTCATCTTTAATATTAGTTTTTCAATAGTGCTCTGTATTTTTTCCTTTTGCTTATTCATTCCTATGTATCCAATCTTCTTGTATTCCACTGTAAATGTTTACATATTCTAAGTGTTCTAAATATATAAAAATGCAATTCATTTTTGTATTCTGATTTTTTGTATCCACCCACCTTCCAAATACCCTTATTATTTTTCTAATAATTTGACCATATGCTATTTTGGGTTTCTATGTAGGCAATTATACCTATAAATAAGAGTGGTTTTATGTCTTGTTTCAACCCTTATACCTTACTTATTTTTCAGCTCTACTGTGTAGGCCAGGACCTTTAACTCACTCACTAGTGATCTTAAAGGGATGTTTCTAACATTCCGTCTTTATGAATGTTTGCACCATATTAACAAAGAGATCAAATATCACTGATATCACCAATAATGGGTCAAATTGACAAAATGTGTCACATGACGTGTGAACTGAGGATTCAATACCATTTGTTTGATATTCTTGTCCAAAATGTGTAATATAAATCGAATCATGAGAAAACAATTTCAAAAATCCAAATTTTAAAATGTCCTACAAAATGTCTTTTGTCCTGCTTAAAAATGTATCATGAAATGAAGTAGACTAAGAAATATGACAACAAAGTACAAAGAATGGTCCTGAGTTGGATTCTGGACCAGACATGAAATTTCTATACATACACATATGGAGAGAAAGATATAAAAGAGATGAAAAGTAAGCCTGCCAGAATGTTAGCAATAGGTGAATCTGAATGAAATGTTTTTAAAAATTCCCTTTCTTATGTTAGTGAAATTCTCTTTTCCTGATTTGCTAAGAATTTGTATCATGGATGGGTAGTGATCTTTATCAAACGATGTTTCTGCATTTATGGAGATGACCATATGGCTTTCTCCCTTCATTTCCCTTCATTTCTAGATTTATTAATATTAAACTGTCCTTAGTTTCTGGAATAAACCCAACTTGACTAGAATGTATCCTTTTTAAAATTTACTGCAGGATTTTGTTTGCTAGCCATTCTGCATACATCTTGAGTGAGACTGCAGTGTCATTTTCCTTTCTTGTTCTGTCTTTGTCTGGTTTTGGAATCAAAGTTACAGCGGCTCATAGAAGAAGGAGGGGAGAAGTCCCTCTTTTTCTGCTCTCTAGAAGTGTTTGCAAAAGATTGGAATAATCAGTTCCTTGGAAGTTGTATAGAAATTGCCTGTAAAACCACATGAACATCGATCATCGTTATGTATGTGTCTGCACAGCATATAGCATATGAAAGAAGGCATGAAATAGAAGTGTTCAGCTTAATGAATTGCTGGAAAATAAATTACCCAAATATCTGCATTCTTCTCAGGTTAAGACATGAACTATCACCAACAGAAAGAACACCCTCCCCCCACAGACATTCTCTAATCATAAGTACCCCCCTCCCTCAGGGAGTGATAATTATCCTGGATTTCATGATAGTCCCTTGCTTGCTCTTCCTTAAAATTTTTTCTACTTACTTACACGTCCCTTAAAGGTAGAATTTAATTTAGCTGTATCTATCTTTAGGTTAAGAGAGTGAGATAGTTTGCAATTTGTTTGGTTTCTTTCCCTCAAAATTGTCATGAAGATCCATCCATGTTGTGGTATGTATGTATATATGCTTTGTTCCTTTTCATGATTGTGCATATTCCCTAGCATGGAGACACCATCATCTACTTATTCAATCCTTGGATATTTAAGTTTTTGCAGTTTTGTAATAATATGAACAACACTTCTCTGCACATTCTTGTATTTGTGTTCTGATGCACATAAACACGGCGTGAGGGATAGACCAAGGAGTGAAATCTCTGGGTCATAACGTATGCATATTTTTCTGTCTACTAGAAGCGGTCACATTTTGCCACAGTTGGTTTTTTGGTGACAAAAAAACCAAAAAAAACCCCCAAAAAACCCAAAAAACACGTGTGACAGTTTACACTGAGAGTTTACAGTGCTCCATGTCCTCACCACTACTTCCTATCGTTAGATATTTACACTTTGCCAATCCTGTGGTTGTGGTGGTATCTCATTGCGGTCTCCTGGGGAGATACTAGTGAATGGCAGTTTAAAATGTATCTTTCAAAGTTGATTTCTAATTCAGTTCCATGGGGATCAGAAAACATGGTCTATAAATTCCATTTTGTATTTATGACTTTAATTTCCAAAGTCCTTTGTAGGGGGTCTGAGTCTGTAGTTTGTTGTTCAGCTGACTCTTTCTCGTGGTGGCTCACATGCTTGGTGATCTCAGATTATGACCTTTCCTGATCTGACTCTGTAGCAGTCCTGTCTACACTGGGAGACTGTCTACACTGTCTTCCTCGGGGGAAACTTCTGACCTGCCTCTGCTGTGAGCCAGAGGCACTATCAGCCGGGCTCCCTCTAGCTCTTATGCAGGTTCAGCCCTAAGAAGATTCAGGCTTGGTGTCCTGACAAGGTCCGCTATTGGGTTAAGCTATACGAAACCACCACTTGTGGGTTAAAAACCTGTTCAATATCAGCAACTGCACACGGTCTAACCTCCACTGTTAACATGTGCCGACAGGACAAGCTTGTTCTTTCTGTTTGCTCACTGCTTACCTCTCCCAGTTGGATTTTTGGCTCAAGATTTGTTACTTTTTGCTGGGGAGGGGAGGTGGCCTTGGAGATTGGTGAGCCCAGCAATGCATTACAAATTAGTTTGTTCAGGAGTGAGTTATTCTGCAGTGGAGCAGAGGAGTTGTCTCAGGAGTCGCTGGAAGCTGACTGGGTAGCTTAACTTAGAAGCTGAAATCCCAGGGTGGGTATTTTTTTTTCCCTCAATGAGGAAACCAAGGCTCAAAGAAGTGAACCAACTCAAGGTCACATGGCTGGTAATGGGCAGGGTTAGGAGTTGAATCCACATAAGAGACCAGAAACCCAGGCTCCTTCTACTTCCCCTCTATCTGCACTGCCTCCAGAGGGCTGCTTGGGCCTGGGGCCGGCACCCTTACCTGGTTCAAGGGTATGACGAGGAAGGCCCCCCCACCAGCGCACTCAGTCACGACTGCAATGAAATGGGGGTTCACGGCGCAGAAGTGATTGTCGTGGACGCTGTGGGTGATGGGCACCGAGTCGTAGCAATTCTCCTTGCTGGCCGGTTTGCCGAAGACGTGGCGGAACTTGGAGCTCCGGTACTGGGGATGCCATGACATCTGCAGGAGACACACAGGACAAAAGGGGCATGAGGCTCGCTGCCCTGACGGCGGGACCCTCGGGGAGCTCACCTCGAGGAGCGCAGCCAGCACATGGCCGGCTCTGTGTGGACGGTGCTCTACCGAAGGGCAACCACACGGACAGATTGTTGCTGTGGCTACTTCTGCGGGTCGGGCGCGATGGTGTGTGGTTATTGTTGGCCTGTTTGCTTGTCATCTCTTCAAGCGTGAGCACAAAAGACAGACACGCCAGAGAGAGAACTCACCACGCTCCCTCCCTCTCCACCATCTCAGCAGGCAGCCCGGCAGCCCCGCGCCACTCAGCCCAGCTAAGTGGGTCACACCGTGTCCTCTGGAACCAGCCTGCCTGGGCCTCAATTTCAGCTCTGCCTCTTACTAGCTGGGTGAGCAAGTGACTGCACCTCTGAGGTCTCAGGTTACTCATCTGTACAACAGGGACAACAAAATTATGGCTCATAGACTTGTCACGAGGACTAAATTACATGATACATTAAGGTCCCTTGATCTACAGTAATAATTACTCCCACTATTATCATCCAGGCGTCTTGAGCTTATCCAGCTCCTCACCCAGCCCTGTAGTTGTTCACTCTATCTACTGAGCACCGCTGTACGACTGGGCCCTGTGCCTGGCACTGGGGGCTTGGAGAGAGTAAGCATGAGCCCAGCCTTACAGGAGCAAAGAGCCCTGAGAGTGAGGTCACTAGGGGAGTCACTGGGACCCAGTGTACTATAGGTAATAAGGGAGGTTTGTACATGGCAGTCAGGGAAGGCTTCCCAGGGGAAGTGACATGCGAGCTGTGATTTGAAGGATGAGGAGTTGGCTGTGTTGACAGGACAGAGATAAGGTGGGGGAAAGTGTCCCAGGCAGATGGAACAGCCTAAGCAAAGGCTGGGAGACAGAAGCAAACATGGAATGTTTGGGAAACTACATGTGGTTTAGTAGGATTAGCAAGGTGATGTTAAAAAGACACACACACACACACACACACACACACACACACACACACACACACAGTAAATCGGATGACGTGAGTGAAGAGAACGCAGCTAGAGGGGTGAGCAGGGCTCGGCCACGAAGGGCAGAAGAGGGTCTCGGCCTCATCAGTGGCCACACACACAACACACGCGGCCTCTCAGCCCTGCTGCGGCCCACGCCAAATCCCTGACCCCAGTCCCGGACCCTACCGGGCTTTCCTGTTCATGCTCCTCATCTAGGCCAGAGAGATCCTTCTGGACCAAGCCCAGCTCTATTCCTCAACCCCTCCTGAGGTCACCCTTGGATGCTCCCGATTCACTGGCGCAGAACCCAGCCTGGCATTTAAGGCCTTCCGGTGAGGTTCCACCCCGTATTCCAAGATTCAACTTTTCTTGCTCATTTTCTAAAGGGTACTTTCCAGATAGAGAGCCCTCCAGCTTCCCTGTACCTGCTCTTGCATTTCCAGTCCTCTGGGCCCTCCCCACCCCCTGCCTTCCCCTCTGCTCGGCCTGCCTTCCCCATCACGTATCTCCACAAGTCCAAACCCCCCCTTCGCCAGCTCCCACGCCCTCCTCTGGAGTCTTCCACGACACCACAAGTAGCAGACCCCTGGTTCTCCTCTGTCTCTCCTACCCCAACCTGCTGAGTCTCCTTCCTGCCCTCAGGCCCTTGACACCCTGATTCCTGAGTCTGGTGTTGGGTCTCATCTCCTCTACTGCTTGCAGGCTCCTCAGAGAAAGGCCTGGGGCTCTGTTCCAGGAGTGCCCAGGACAGAGCACTGCCCATCCCAGGCCTTAGGAACTTCCCAAGGGCAGGCATGTTTGGCTGGGCACTCACCGGGTCAGGACCAAAGAAGGCACTTGCACTGTGTTCAGTTCAAAGGCACAAGATTAGACTGCTGACCTCAAGAGGTCACGGTGATCAGGGGTCTGACCCGTGAGCCAAACCCTTTATAGGAAGCCCAGCAAACAGACCAGAGCTATAGGAAGCAGCACAGAATACAGGGACAGACTGACTAATTAATGTCTGTCTGATCCCAGAAAGGATGTAAGAAACAGTATAGATATAGAAAGCACAAAAGATAGAAGCAAATGGAAAAGTCTCGGCAAAGAAATGGGGACAGAGGGAACGTGCAGGAATACAGAGATCACCTGATCACCTGGAACAGGTGAGAGGTGAGGATCACCTGGGCTGACAGAGGGCAGAGGGGATAGAGGAGAGGGGACATGTCAGTGAGGAACCGAGGAGGGGAGAGAAGCCCGCTTTTGGGCTCAAGTGCCGTGGGCTGTGGGGTGAGAGGGCCCACCATGGCTGCAGAAATCATCATGGCCTGACGATCAGCATCAGTCCTGGCCCTTCTGGCCACTCCTGGTACCCTCCCTTCACAGCCTGCAGCTTTGCCCCACGCCTGGGGGATGGCTCTCAGCCCAGGGTCAAGGTCAGGGGGTCTCAAGAGGCCTGGTCAATGACTCTCCTTCCGCTCAGTCACCTTCAGGGCAATGGCAACACACAGGTTTTGGGTGCTTGCGATGTCCCAGCTGCTTTTCTCAGTATGAACATAACAGGTAGGTGCTACCTTGCTCCCCATTACAGACCTGGAGGTGGAGGCAGGGAAGGGAAGTGACCCACCCAAGGGTGCACAGCTTGTAAACTGTGCCGGGTTCTGCCCCCAGAGCCTCCAGCGCCAGGTTCCCGCAGATAATGACCATGATGAGGAAACCTCCTTCACACCCATCTACCCGCCATCTCCCCTCAACCCACAAAGGGAGGCATCATGACCATTATCACCCCCACATTACAGAAAAGTAAAACGGGGGTGCCTGGGTGGCTCAGTCGGTTGAGCATAGGACTCTTGATTTCAGGTCATGAGATCAAGCCCCGGGTCACCTACTTAAGATTCTCTCTTTTTCTCCTTCTGCCTGCTCCTTCTAAAATAAAAAATAAATAAAGTAAAACAAGGCTCAGGAAACTAAGTGGACACCTTTCATAAAGAGGGCTGTTTGCTTCCATTGATGAAGCCAATGGCTGTGGAACTGTGACAGAAAACTAAACTCTGTGTCAGTGACCTTCTGTCCCTCTGTCCCCAAGCCCTTTCCCCACTCGACCCCACCCTACCCCACCCCAGCACCTTATCTCCACTGCCAAGTTTCTTCCTGACCTCTTGCCATGGAAGGAAACTTAGAGAAGTGGGGGATGGGGCCAAGCCAGGCAGGCATCTCTTCCTCTGCCCATGGGATGGGAGTGTGCACCCATATATGCGGGTGTGGTGTGTTCAAATGTGCATGCACTGGGTGTGCATGTCTGTGCACGAGCACTGCATTCGCCTATGTGCCTGTGTGCTCCTGTGGGCGTGCATGCGTGTGCGCATCTCCCTGGGTATTCAGTTGCATCAGCGCCTGTGTGTGTGTATCTGCGCATGCATGAATTTAAGGGCTCAGCAATTCAGAGAGCAGGAGTTTCCCCAGCTCATTTCCTCCACAAGCAGGCACTTGTCTGGAAATGCAGCCTGGAGCGGGACCTCTGCACCGAAAGGGCCCTCACCCACGGGCGGGGCCAGAAGGCCAATCTCCGCCAGATTTATCCCATGCCACCAGTCCTGTCCTGCCTGGTGCCATCCAGCTGGGCCCGCATCAAAGTCGCAGCATGCCTTCTTGGATGTGGCGGGCCAGCCCACAGGGGCACCAAGCAGGGGGTGGCATCACTTGTGCTGCTGCTATTCCATGTGTGCTTTGCGGGGCCGATGCCATGGGATTAGGCTTTGTGGACCTCGAATTCCTTGCCCTCTCCCCACAAAAGGATTTCGTCACCTCTGGGTTTAACGTCCCAATGGGTTTACTTCTCAGTGCCTGACAGTGGGATGGCTTGCTGCCTGTCCCATCCCTTCAGCTCTCCTGCAAGGTAAGTGGAGATGGCTGTTTCATTTGATGATGGCAAAACTGAGGTGCCAGGGAAGTGATTTGACCAAGATCATATTAATAGGAGCAGTGGAGGGAGGCAGTGGAGGTGGGAAGCAGAAGCCAAGGCTTGACCTAAGGGCCCGTCTTCCTGCCACATGCTCCTCTCTGACGTGTGTGTGTGCCTGCACACATGTGTATGAGGGAGAGAAAGAGACGGAGAGACACACACAGACACAGAGACTTTCCCACCTGTCCTCAGGCCTGTCTTGGCAGCCCAGCCCTGCATCATTGCAGGATAAGGGTCAGCTGCAGGGTGAATGAAACCAAACCCAAACTGGGTGTGGTACGAACCAGCATAATAGATTATTCATTAATGGTCTGTGCCTGGCCTCAGGGAAAGAACGAAATAACCTAATTTGGTTTTAGCCATCCCGGTGGGTAGCAGTCTGGTGCTGTGGGCTACCATTGTCCCTTTGTAAGTTTGGAGGTCCACATCTAATATCTGGTGTTTTATTTTCTTTCTCCTAAAACCTGACCTTGTGGCCAGTGAGCTGCCCCATATTGCCTTGGCAGAAGGTCTAAACCACGATAGATCAGTACAGGGAAGAGGGGAATCAGAACCACAGTTTCCTAGGTTTAAAACATGAAAAGATTACTGTAAGAGTAGAGAACACTCCATTTGAAGGTGATCTACAAAGACCAAGAGGTAACACAACAAACACCTAATTATGGGCGGGTCCCTCACCTTCACTCTAGTCTTTGACCAACTATTACCCATCATAGTGCTTGTCACGATCCTGAACTTGGCTCCAAACTTGACTGGAGACCTTCTATCTCTTTTGTCCTGAATCCTTATCAGGGCCTGTGACCCATCCCAGAAGTGAGATATCTGGTTCAGGAAGCAAAACCCAACTGAGGTCAAGGCCCCTGCTGCCGACCCAGGACTCTGCTTAGCCAGCCATTCACGTGGAGGCTTCCTTCCTCACCAGGCAGAAGGAAGAAGAAACCACAGGTCTTGGGCACATCCTGCTAGTGAGAATTGTATCCACAGTCATTTCTGCTCGCCTGAGGCCACACCCTGTTTTACTGCACAAGGTGTCTATTTTCACCTTCCGCAGGCCAGCAACAGGGTCTGCAGTGAAATGATGGGATGCGGGGACCTGGAGCTTCAAGGTCTCACCCCACAGGCTTAATTTGCTTCCCTCCTTCAGAGCAAGAGGACTGTTGCTCTTCACAGAGCTTGGGGGACCACCTGTCTGCCTGGGGTGTAGGGGAGGGGAGGGAGGGCATATTCCAATGCAGGACTATCAGTGCTAAAATAAGGAAAGTCTAAGGCAAACGGGAACAAGTTGGTCACCCCCAAACCTCCACCAACCACAGTGATCTCCAGAGAACCATTATCTGGTTCGCATGCAATGATTTTTTTTAAAGTAGGCTTGATGTCCAGTGTGGAGCCCGATGTGCGGCTTGAACTTATGGCCCTGAGAGCAAGACATCGCAGATATCAAGAGTCTGATGCTTAACCAACCATCAGGTGCCCCACATGCAATGATTCTATTTTAAGTCCCTCATAACCTTGACTCTGGCAATTTGCTCTGTGAAAGAGAAGGGTCTAGAACCAACTTCCTAAAGAGCCCAACATCCTGAACCAGAGCATAGAACATTTCAAAGCAGAAAAAATACAAGGTTGGTAAAGGGAGGTGAACCTGACTTAATTCAATCAGCAATCTTCACCTGGTATTGGCTTAGTGCTTATTCTGGGCCAGGCCTCGTGTTGGGACCGGGATGCGGCACGCAGAGAGGGCTGGGCAGTTCTGTCACTGCTCTCCACGTGTTTTCACCTCTTGGGGAAATGGCTGGGAGCAAGGAGACAGGACATGGCATGATCTTAGACTGCTAAAGCACAGAGCTGTGGACTGTGATTTCATGCCCACATGAGAATCATTGACATCAGATCACTGGGTGTACCGGCTCTGCCCAACATGGGGACCTTGTGGCTTTATGTTAAAGTCAAAATGAATTAAAAGGGGGGGGGTTGCCTGAGTGGCTCAGTTGGTTGAGTGCCTGACGTCCGCTTAGGTCATGATCTCACAGTTTGTGAGTTTGAGCCCTGTGTCTGGCTCTGTGCTGACAGCTCAGAGCCTGGAGTCTGTTTTGGATTTTGTGTCTCCCTCTCTCTCTCCCCTCCCCTACTTGTGCTCTGTCTCTCTCAAAAATGAATAAATATTAAAGCTGTAACTTAAAAAAGGAATTAAAAGGAAATCAAGTGTAAAATGCACCTCCTCGATCACATTAGCCGCATTTCAAGTGCTCAGTGGCCACCTGTGGCTACTGGGTGCCCACTCGAAGTGTATTGTCGGAGTGCATCCACCACACGCGTGTGGCTTGGGGCAGGTTAACTTAATGTGTCCATTTCCTCACCAGTAAAATCAGGCATAGTAACAGATAAGAGCTAACATATTGCATACTCTGTACAAAGCATGATGTGTGTACTAACTTAATCCTCATGGCAGTCCCCTAAGTACTGTTATCAGCCCATTTTTACAGATGAGACACTGGGGGCTCAGAGAGGTGAAGCAGTTTGTCCAAAATCACACAGCTGTAGGCGGCTGAGCTGGAATTTGAAGCCAAGCTGTTTAGTTCTGGATTCATACTCTTTCTCAGGGCTGTCCAGACGATTAAATGAGAGAATCCACACAGCACATGGAGTGATGCTGGGTACATACTTAGCACTTGACATGTTTATTAAGACTGTTGTGGTCCCTTGGGGCACCTGGGTGGCTCAGTCAGTTGAGTGTCCGCCTTCAGCTCAGGTCATGATCTCGCCGTTTGTGAGTTTGAGCCCCGCGTTGGGCTCTGTGCTGGCAGCTCAGAAACCTGGAGCCTGCTTTGGATGCTGTGGCTCCCTCTCTCTCTGCCCCTCCCCCAACCTCTCTAAAAAATAAATAACAAACAAAAAAAAAGACTGCTGTGGTCCCAGTGTTTACAGGACACTAAGATTTGATTAACATGAGATGTGATAGGTATGTGTTGAAGGCCCAACATTTTCGGGATTTGTTCAAGACAGACGCGAGGCACAGAGTTCTGATCCCGGGCGCTCACCGTGTCAATGGAGGGAACAGACAAACCCCCAAGAGAAGCTAACTAACAATCCCTCTCAGTCAAGAGAACCGGAAGAGTATATGTGTGCATCTCTGTGGCTGGACCCTTGGGGTGGAAACCAGCCGCCTGGCTCAGCCCTGTGCTGAGGTGACCGGGGCTCTTGGTGGGGGAGGAAGAGGTAGGCGGGGAAGAGAGGGGCGGCCCGTTGGTTTTCTCCATCAGCACAGCCCACACAGGAAAGCCTGGACACTGTTTCAGGACAACCCCCCACCCCCAGCCAGTCGGACCTCCAATACCCCCGGGGGGTATCCACGGGGAGGCAGAGGCTCCAGCAGCCAGAAGTAAAAGCAGTCCTATCTCCAGGTCCTCTCTGCCATGCTTCCCCTCCTCTGCCCCCGTCTCCCTGCCTCCAGGCCTCCGATCCTTCTGGTCCAGCACGGATGCCTCCCCGCAGGCCCACAGGAAGTACAGATTGAGCCGGAGACACAGCCAAGAAAATGCCTCTCTCCTCCTGATGAGATTAGGGCCAAAGGAGCCCCACCTCCTGACAGCTGACACTCCCCAGAGCCAGGTCCCTGTCTCGGAAGATGGCCTAACCGCCCCTGCCTCACGCCCCCCAGCTGTTCTTCGCCTCCCTCAAGCCTTGCAAAACCTGGGCAGCCTTTTCTCTGGGTAACTCCATTTCTCCCCCACCCCAGCCCAGGGCTCCTTTCCTGCCCTCATTCTGACACTGTCATTTCCCTTAAGACACACCCCAGGTCCTCTCTGGCCTTAGGAGAAAGCTCCCTGTTGGACTGGGGTTGTGGGGCCCTGCATTCCCGCCTCCACTGTCCCCCGCTGCATCTCCTCATCCCCACAGAATCCCCCTTCAGCCAAACTGGCTTATCTGCTCCCCTCTCAAAGCATAGTGTTTTCCCAGACATGCCACCTGTGCTCATGCCCCCTTCACTCTGCCTCCAACTGGATCAGCCCAGGTAAGCCCATGGTAGGCACTTGGCTGGGCTCCTAGGATGCCCTTCCTCTCATACCCACTTCCTGGGCCCAGTTCAAACAGCACAACCAGGAAGGGACACTCTCTATCCTATGAGGCTGCCCAGGGCAGGGAAAGAGGAGAATCGGGTTGCAATTCTGGACCTCCACTTGTCTCTGGGCCTCAGCATGCAGATCTGTAAAAGGGTACCCTAATATCTACCTCACAGAGTCTTGCCAAGGATTAAATGAGATAATGGCTGCAAACTATCTTAAAAACGTCTAGTACCAAGTAAGAGCTCGCCTATGGTTGCCCTCTTCCGTTCTCTGGTCCTGTGCCCATGTTCCTTCTCTATCCATTCATCCAGCCATTCACCCATCAGTCTGTCAAGTCTGAAGGGTCTTCCCCTCTGTCCACAAGCAGGCACCCAGGGGGAGACCCACCCGGCTCCTGGGCTAGCTTCCACTCATGCCACCAGCCTCCCCTGAGCCCCCTTGGACGTTTGGGGCAGGGAGCTGGGCCTGTCATTTTCATAGCAAGCGTGCTGGTCATGTTGGAGAGTCTTGATTCTGATGCCAATTTACCCCATGACCTTGAGCAAACCTCAGCCCCTCTCAGGTTCTGTGTTCTCAGGCAGGTAACACTCCTACCTTGCCCATCTGTGAGGACGTCTGCTGAGGGCTCTCCAGTCCACACGCACCAAAGCCCAGGACTGTGAGGGTGACAGAGCTGTCATCTACCAGCTATCCCAGTCCTGTGAGCGCTGGTGCCCTTCCTGCCTGGCTCCTCTGGAGACACAGAACACAGCTTCTTCCTATTTATTCCCCCAAATCAGGCCCAGACCAATACTCCATGCAGATTTATTGCCCCACAATCTCCTTATCTGAGAGTTTCGAGGTACAAGGGTCACTGGAGACTTTCTAAACCCACCTCCAGGAGGTTGAAAATCTGGAGTTTCCACTTCCTCCTCACCGTCCATTCCCCAGCAGAGCTTCTGAATTTGTCTTTGGACAGAGAGGCACACTGAGGCCCAGACAGAGAGAGTGCCCGGCTCAGGGTCCCACAGTGAGCGGAAGGCCTACAGCCCCAGTTCTGGGATGGCACCTGCCAGGGGCCTGCATTCTATTGTCAGTGGGCCCTCACCTCTGGCCCACAAGTCACCTCCCACCCTGCCCTGGGGCAGGGACGTGGGGCCCAAGGTGACTTCAACCTGCATTACTGGGGCCCTCCCAGAGCCTGACCTGTGCTGGGCACTGTGTGGGAAAAGGCAAGAATGACCCTGGCAGGGGCTTCTCTCCCTCAGGGGCTCAGGGTGACGGGAGAGCCCGACGTGTAACCAGCGAGCACGGTTCAGGGCGAATGGGACTGAGCAGGCTGCAGCAGGGAGGGAGAAATCCCAGGAGTCAGCGAGGGCCTCTGGGCAGGCCTGCTTGAGCCCAGCCTTAAAGGCTGAGTAGAGCCAGCTGAGCTCAGAGTGAAGGGAAGGTATTCCAGGTGGACGGGGTGCATGGCGTGGGAACCACAAGGGTGGAGTCTGGGGTCTGGGCAAGGGCAAGGGGGTAGTGAGGGCCAGGCCAGCAAGGTACCAGCAAGGGCTCTGAATACTGGCTAAGGACTTGACCCTGGACCATGGGAAGGTGTGGCAAGGTGAGAGATACTGCGTATTTAGGTAGTTAGAATAGTTGGCTGGAGAAAGTATTTTCTTTCCTCACTTTGGGCTTGTGTCTAAGGAAGAAATAAGTGGGTGAAGTGGGTTTTGTTTCCTGCCTGACTCCAGTTGGCTAGAGGGGCTGTGGAGCACGGTGAAGAGGAGGAGGGTGAAGATTCTGAGGCTCAGGAGGACGCACCTGGGTAGCTCAGTCTGTTAAGCATCTGACTCTTGATTTCAGCTCAGGAGATGATCTATGGTTCCTGGGTTCGAGCCCTGCGCTGTCAGTACTGAGAGCCTGCTTGGGATTCTCTTCCTCTCTCTCTCTGCCTCTCCCCTGCTTGTGTTCTCTCCCTCTCCCTCTCATCCTACGTGGGGTGGGGAAGAAATCATGCCTGATTAGGGGAGCCTGCAGATCCACTGATTTGCTGACCAGGAGTCAAAGTCAGCTCTGCCTCCACAGGTCTGAGCAATTTGAGACAGGAGCGGAGCCAGGAGGCCACGTCTCAGCAGCTGGGGTTTGACACCAGGAGATAGTTTCCTTTCTTCTCTCAACCCGTTTCCCTGTGCTAAGAGTCTCCAGATATAGCCAAGAGGCTGCCTGTTTCCTGCACACGCCTGGCCAGCCCAGTACTCCGCTTTCCAGCTCAGCTGCACACGTCGGAGGGTGCTGGGCAATTCCTTCCTGCTTCTCCCTCCCCTGCTTATTAATGTGGATATAAAAGCTCAGTCTTAATCAATTAATTCCTCCGGTGCTGGCTGCAACCGTGGCCAGGAGAGGACGGTGAGGCCAGCGTCTCCCCATTTCCAGCCTCCCTGAGCTCCCTCCAGATCATTTGTTCAGACGGGGCCTGTGGGCCAGGGCGGGCAGGAGTGAGGCCGAAGAGGACAGCAAAGACGCCAGCACCCCACGCTGAAGAGGCACATCTGGCCCAAGACTGACTCTGGTGGGACCGGTGACAGTATCTCAATTCACATTTTGCAGGAAGATTTCTAGCAGTGGGTCTCAACCTGAGAGTGCATCAGAATCATCCGGAAGGCTGAGTAACTTCCAGACTGCTGGGCCCACCCAAGAGTTTCTGATTTAGCAGTTTAGTAGTGGAACCTGAGATCCTGCATTTCTACCAAGTTCCGAGGGGACAATGATGCAGCAGGTCTGGGGACCACTCTGAGAGCCACTGCTCCACAACCCTGCTCTACAGTCTGCGCAGTCCTTCCCTTTCACTGCACAATTCATTTCCACCTTTCGGGGGTGGGGAGTGTAGGTAGGATTCACATCCGCCTAGGGGTGGCAGGGATTACCCCCCATCTCATGGACGGAACAAGCTGTGGTCAGCTCAGAGCAGCGGAGTCACTTTTCTGAGGTTACACAAATACCGGGCAGACAGCAGGACCCTGCCCTCTGAAGATCCACGAACACACAGCCACTTCCGAACGCAGGGCCACTTGGGCCTGTGATCCTTGGCTTTCTGTCTCTCACATATTCTCACTCTATAAACATGGGCTGAGGCCAGCATTCTGATGACAGCCTCACTGGACAGCAGGCATCGAGGCCAGGTGGTCAAGACACAGGCTTCAGAGTCAGAGACCCAGATATAAACCCAGATCACTTTCTCTATGTCTTGGAACCACACAGAGACTTACCTCCTCGCCAGGCTGCTATGAAATGGGGCCGAGGCCGACCAGAGCAGTTAGCCTTGCACACAGTGAGTCCTCAATAAACGGTAGCAACTTGTGGGCCCAGACAAGAGCCAGGGAGGGATTTGGGGATAGATACTCAACTTCTCTGTCTTCTCATCTGTAAACCGGGGTCAATAACGGAACCTAACTTATAAGGAAACTGTAAAGATTCAATGAGTTTATTAATTTAAAATGTCTTAAAGCCATGCTGGCATGGGGAAGCACCTACACATGGTCCTTTGTGTCAAGTATGATCATTTTAGTGCCTAATGCACACTTTTCATTAATACACGTCAGCAAAACCATGAAAGAATACTGTAGGCTATTGTGATGCCAAAATTTAAAAATCAGGGGCGCCTGACTTAGTTAAGCATCTGACTTCGGCTCAGGTCATGATCTCACAGTTTGGGAGTTCAAGCCCCACGTTGGGCTCTGTGCTGACAGCTTAGAACCTGAAGCCTGCCTCAAATTCTGCGTCTCCTTTTGTCTCTGCCCTTCCCCCACTCACACTCTGTTCTCTCCCTTTCTCTCTCTCAAAAATAAATAAACATTAAAAAAATTAAAAATAGGGGCACCTGGGTGGCTCAGTCGGTTAAGCGTCCGCTTTCAGCTCAGGTCATGATCTCATGGTTCGTGGGTGTGAGCCCTGTGTTGGGCTCTGTGCCGACAGCTAGCTCAGAGCCTGGAGACTGCTTCAGATTCTGTTTCTCTCTCTCTCTGACCCTCCCTTGCTTGTGCTGTCTCTGTCTCTCAAAAAATAAAAAAACATTAAAAAAATTAAAATTAAAACCACAGTGGTGCTGGTTGTACAACGGTGTGAATGTACTTCATCTCACAGAGCTAAAACTGGTTGCAATGGTAAATTTTATGCCATGCATATTCTGCCACAATAAAAAAAAAAGGAAGAAAAGAGCTGGCATCACCTAGGCATCACGGCCCAGCTCTCCAGTGCACCTTGGACCAGTTCCACCTCTGCTTCTGCTATACCTTCCCTGGCGGGGGGTGGGGGTGCTGATCCTCCTGCCCCAGCAGAGGGCCCCCCTTTCACTCCTGGCCCATCAGGGCAGAAGCGGTGCTGTAGGGTGCCTCACGGCACTCCCCGGTGCTCTCAGGAAGGGCCTGGAGGACCATTCCCCGATCAGAGGGGAGGCTCTTCCCATCCTCTTCCCTCTGCTCACTGTCCCTGTGCGGACCCAGCTCCAGCTGCTCCTGGCGAAGGAAAAGCCCTTGAGGGAGCAGTGCCTGCTAACCGGGGCTCCCTCCAGCTTCAGCTCTGAGCTCCGCTCTGTGCAGGGGAGGTACACAGCCATTCTGAGACCAGGGGCCCCACGCCAGTCTGCTCTGCCACCATTTGCCGTGTGACCCTACTCAAGTCATTGTCCCTCTCTGGGCCCTGGTGCTCCGTCTGTACAACGGGAATGTGCATCCCTGCCTGCCACCCTCCTGAGGCTTTAGGGAGGCTCTGCAGGCGGAATGAAGGCAAAGGAGTTCTGTTTCTTTATTGCACAATGGGACCACATGGAGAGGCAGCAGAGATGGTGACAGACATGGTCGGGGCCCACCCGCCAGGCTCGAACACCGGTCTCACCACACACCCAGCTGGGACCCCGTGGGCAGGCTCGTCAACCTCTCCAGGCCTCAGGTTTCGCCATTGCGACGTGGAAGGGTAATAGGAAATGAGTTCGTATCTGACAAGCACTCAGAACACTGCCTGGCACATGGCAAATTCAAGATAAATTCAAAATAAGTAATAATAGTAACTTCTCCTGAGTGCTCACTGTGAGCTGGGCACTGTTCTAAGGTATTTAACTGTATTAAGGGATTGAAATGAACATTTAGCAAAAATGACAGGTGAACGGGGCTTACAGACTAAACCAGAAGCACAAAGTGTCCATGTCCTTTCTTTCTCCTCTAAGTGGCAATACTTAAAGATCTAAAGATTTGGGGGTGGAGGGGATCACCTGTGCTGGGTGATACCCAAACCCCCTTAACAGGCTGGAAACAGAGAAAGCCTTGTATTCCTCCCCCTGCCACTTCGTGCTGATTTAGAGCCTAAAGCTCTAATTCTTATCTAATCTAATTCTTAGCCAGGCACACTAACTCCCTCTCTCAAATGATCTTATTACATTGGGAGAAAAAACAGATAAAATATTTCAAGACTGCCCAGTGTCAGGGACCCAGGGAGGTATCCAGCCCAGCTCTGTCCCCCTGTCTGAAAAGTCTGAGAGTCTTGGCTTGTGCCATTCTAGTGATGGAAAGCTCACTCCTTCCGGGGACAGAGCAACTCAACTGTTAGACTTCCTCCTTCTACAGAGAGGAAATCCTCAATTTCCCCTACTGCCCTGCTTCCATCCCTTGAGCCCCACCAATCACATCCTTTGCCTTTGCCCCACGACAACCCTTCAGAGATCTGAGGCTCCTGACCACGAGCCTCCGGGATGGTTCCACCCGGGTCGGGGAGTTCTTTGTGTGACTACGTTTCCTAACTTCTCCCCGTGTTGGTCACCTCCCCATTATGCTCCTATGAGGAGCTCCCCATCTCTTACCCAGGTTGGAGCCCAGACTACTAAAACCCTCCAGATGGGGGCTGAGAACCACTCGGTAGAGCAGGTCCCCCCCAAAGATCCCAGATTCGCTTCTTAGAAGGGTAGCACTGGCCAGACCCCAAGAGCTCATGGGGTGCAGAAAGAGAAACTGAGTCAGCTTGCCCAGGGCCATCCATACAGGGAAGAACCAGGATCGGGATTCAGATTCCTGCCACCCTAGCCCAGGAGAGTCCTCCAAGACATGAAACAAAGTTTCCTTTGATCCTGTGTCTGGATACCGCACCAAATATTATTTCTTATCCGTGTTGCTGACCTCAGAGGGACAAATTCCAAGGATGGCTGGGGAAGAAAAATCGAATTGTGAGGCTGGGGTGGGGGTGGGGGGGTCATTCACCCTAGCTGGACCCTCCTGGAGGCGAGACCTTTGGAAGGTGGGCTGTACTCCTCCAGAGTGTGGTTTAGGTTAAGAAAGATGGGGCGCCTTAGGTTCAAAAGAAAAGACAGACCCCCAAATCTTTGCTGTGAGAAAGGTCAACACGGCAGCAGCCCCCACAGTGGGAAAGGTAAATCGGGGCACATCGACTCACCCTACATTTTCTGTGACTCCAGCTGGAGACAGACCCTGTGCTGGCCTCTGTGGGCTCAAAGGTAGCCATGGGGTCGCTGCCCTGGGAATGTGTAGAGAAATGGAGAAATCACACCCCACTTGAACAAAGTTTGATCACATATGCGGTGGTTTGTCAGAAGAGGCAGCTGCATAGAAAAGGACCAGGAGGCTACAGCAAGGGGGACTTTTTTTTTTAATCATATGCTCCTTCCAAAGAGAAAAAAAAAATGCGTCCCCCCCACACCTGCCAATATTTCATATTATATGCAAGTAACTATCATTGGGAGCTGCGAGGCATAGCATGAACATGAAGCGAGATTCATCATTAACCAGAGTGACTGTAAGTTTCAAATAACGTTTCTCTAGTTTAAAAACATCGTGAGATGACTTCTTATCAGACTTGATTAGCTTGTCCTTGTTTCTTTCCTCTAGTGGCTGCCGATGCGATCTTGCTGGAAACCCAAGGGTGAACTTCTTGTCTACTCTTACCAGGATTATCAGAACCACTAACGACCAGCCCACCACTCAGCTAGGAATCTTCCAAAACCACTTGCCCATTTTGTGAGGATTCATTTATTAGAACTGGTTAATATAATCCATAAATCCAATCCGGATTAATTACTCTGGATTAACCTGGATAAATTAATTGTAATAAACTGCTGAAAACAAATCAAAAGGTAGGGGTGTCCTTGCCATCCTTTCTCAGAGGGCTTTCCCCCGTCTCTCCAGAGACTTCTGGAGACATGAAGCATGAGGCTCTCTGACACTCTGCATGGTGTCAGCAGGTCTGTACGTGGCAAACACGAGCAAAGCTGAATGATTTTCTTGTTAGATATTATTTTTTTCCTGCACCCCAATGAGCGTGCATACCTCACTTTGGAGGCCACCAGGACAGAAGCCGGGGAAACTCTCAAGAGAGGATTTTCAGGCTGCATAGGACGGCAAAGATCATCTAGTCTAACCTCCCTTTTCAGATGAGGATACAAGGATTCAGGAAGGGATCTAACTTGTCCAATGTCACCTGGCTGGTCGGTAGCAGATCCCAGGAAGAACGCAAATCTCTAGATCTTGATGCTAAAACCGGCTGCTTCCCTGTCCTGGCTGCAGTCCTGCCTCTTACTGGGCCGCTCACAGGTCCCTGCACCTCTCAGCCCTCTGTGGCTCTGTCCCCCGTGCCACAAATCACCTGCTGGCTCTGAGGGTGGCTGTGGGTGGCATGGAGGCGCGTGTCCCAGCAAAGTTACACATGCTAGCAGAATGGAGGGACGTGGAGCTATCGGCAGGCCACAGCTCCAGGAGTTACTCTGCCTCACTCTGAAGCCTTGGTTTCTATCTGTAAAATGGGACCAGTCAAACCCAGCTCACAGACTGCTGTTTGGGTACCCAGAAGGGCCTGTTGACACCTGCGCAGGCTGGGAGGCGGCTCTTGAGGGGCGTTACTGCCGTCCTTACACCCTGGAGGTCTTGTGTAGGGGCGTGAGATCTGGTGCTCCCAGAGCCTGAGAATTCTGCCTTTGACTGCTGGCCGCGGCCCCGGTTACGCAGGACTGGGAGCCTCTGCAGCCCAGTGGCGCCCCAGGGGCCTGGTGTGGTGGCGGGCAGCTGTGGATATGGGTCCTGGGCCTTCTGGGGCATGCCTGAAATCCTCCCCTGCTCCTATCCTCCATCTCCCATCTCCTCCTTGCCTCCTCCAGGCTGTTCTAACCCCGTCACCTGCCTTCCCCTAAGCCGAGGCCCCTGGGGCTACCACGAGCTGGAAGCATTCCCCTACTCCAAAACCTTCCAGGGCTTCTCAGTTGGGCATTCAAGGCCGAGATCTGGCCTAGCCACAAACCAGGAAGAGAGGTGGGCGAGGTAGGGGAGAGAAAACGGGGAGACAAGGGCAATAGGCCTGGGTGCAGACAAAACGGGGGTGCCTTTTCTATAGAGAACTGAAAAACAGTAATAAGACCTACTAAAAGTCTGACTTTTTATTATCATGATATGCCTGCAACTCTAAACAGTGTCAATGAAAAAAATGCTCCTCCCTGCCAGGGCAGGTTGCTCCCACCCACCGGCCCTTGGCAACCGGCCAGTACCCAGTACTATTCCCTAGACTGAGCCAAACGGACCGTATGTTCGCCACATCCCCAGTAGGCTCAGTGTCCGTCCCTTCGCCAGCCCTCAGCCTGCACTGCTTCTTTTGCCAATAAGGCCCTCCCTCCTCTCTGCACGTTCAGCTGCTACAAGGCTCAGCTTAGCCGCTCTTTCAGAGTCTCCCTGCACACCCTCCCCCCTCCTTGGCCATGACCCCCCGCCTAGGCCTCCTGACCCCCAGCGTAGGCTGTAGATGGCAGCAGTCTCCCCATGGAAGATGAGGAAAGGAACCACGCTCTGAAATCTGGAACCCGCAGTAAATCCAGCCACACCTGGAGAGCCACGTCCTCGCTGTGTGACCTCAGACAAGTCCCAGATCCTCTCCAGCCTCAGTTTCCCCCCATACAAGGACCACATCATCTCCAAATGACCTTCTTTCCTTGTCCTCAGTCATGCCTTCTCTTGGCCACACCTTGCACTTTGTCATCACGTGAAAATGTTCCACCTGCTTCCATAGTAAGGACTTCACGCGCCCCCTTTGCTGACCACACAACCTCCCCACCTCAGCCTCCTTTCACCTGCCAGATGTGAGCAGGCCATTGTTGGCACCCCTGTTAGATCGATAAAACAGGTTCAGACCCAAGGAGAGAGCCCAGGACCACAGACCGCTCTCCAGGGGGACTGAAGCCATTCGGCGCTGCTTCGACTCTGCCACCAAGCTTGGATCCAGCTTTTCTGAAAGACCAGCTCTAGGGATGGCATCTGGGCCATGGGACATCCACCTGCCATGATGCCTGCTTCCTGTGCCCCGGTAACCTGGTACGCGGCCCCACAGCCTGCACCCGAGAGATGACCCATCACTAGCCCCAATCTACTTCCCCCGCATCTGCTCCTCTCTCCTCCCACTGGCGCCATGGCCCATCACCTCACCCTCACCCTGAAACCTTTGCCCGCTGACTACTTCCCCCATTATCTGGCACAACTCCGGTGCTGGACAAACCAGGAGACCCACCTAGGGCTGGGGGGAAAAAACAGACAAAATGCAAACCAGGACAGGAAGTGCCAAATGGGGTGACGGTTTCCCAGATACAGCTCTCTCTCTTCCTTCCGCACGTCATGTGAGGGCGAAGGTGCAGCCAGGCAAGTCAGATCCTGGGGGTCACCTGTGTGGCCTCCTCCTCGCTGTATTCAGCCAATCCATCACTAATGCCCTCTCTCTCCGAACACCTTTTATACCATCCCCTTTGCTCCACTCCCACTGCTACCAGCCGCTCTCACCTGCACACTTAGTCTTACCAACCAACCATCTGCCCCCAATCTTTTCAAAAGATGTCGATCGGAGCATGCCACTCCATGGCCATCACTCCAGGACCAAAGGGTCTGGCTCACGCCACCCCTCCAGCCTCCTCTGCCCAGGAATCAGAGCTGGAGATGCTCAGTGCTTTTAATTCCTCAAAGGTCCATTCCGTTCCGCCCAGGGCTGTCTCTTCTGTCCAGCACCCTCCCCTTCCCACCTCTACCCGATTACTCCCTATTCATCCTTCCCTTAGAATAGCCTTATGCAGTGATGCTGAGTTACACACATTCTCTGCTCTGCAAGCTTTGATGCCCTCTCTTCTCCCTCATGCACTTGTTCCCGGTTTTGTGGGACCTTAGGGTTCCTGCCCTTCTCCTATGGCCGGGAAGCCTACCTGGGCAAGACCTATGTCTGTTTTGCTCTGCTCTGTATCCCTAGCACTCAGTAATCAATTCATGAATAAAGGTCTCATTCAAAAAAGTTAATTGAAAAATAACTTCATAGGAAATGAATGAATGGGCCTCTAGGATAATCTGTGATCTCATGCATCCCCCTGTCCTCCACCCCTTCCCCTGGCAGTGCCTCAGCCCACCTCCACTAGGTCCCCGAGGCTCATGGTTGTTCCCCCTTCCATGGGAAAGGGCTGTGATTGGGTCATGAAATACTCATGAGCTCTTAAATCAAGGGGTGTGCGGTAAGTGGAAGCTGCCTGCCCCTGCTGGACTTGACTGGAGGCCTGCTAATAGACCAGATGTCCTCTGAGACCCAGAAGGATGTACTTCCCTAACCTCAGTGGGCTCCAGACATCACAATAAACAACAATGAACACGTGCTGGGCATTTTACGGTTCAAAAGCACTTCTATGCTCTTTATCCAATGTTGACCCGCACAACCACCCTAAAAATTAGATAAAGCAGGTATTTACGTTTGACCCATTTTACAGACTAAGCTGAGGCTCAGAGAGGTGGGCCATTTACCCCATGATCTTCTTTGCTTCCCTCCCCTCCAGAGTCTGGCTGACTCTACTCCCACTAACGAACCAGCTCAGACATCACCTCTTCCGGGAGCCTTCCCCACCTCCAGCCCCACCCCAGGCGAGGTCAGATGCCCCTCTCTGAGGGCCCGCAGCTCCTGGGTTTCCAGGAGGGGGGAAATATTCTCCTCACTTCATGGGTGAGAACAAGGGGCATAAAGAAGGGACAGGACTTGCCTACAGAGCACGGTCCTGGCCAGGTCAGGTCTCCCTCCTCAGAGGCGTGGCTTCTTTCGTTTCACTGGGTCTTTTGTTGTCTGCAATCTTGGACTCCAAGGCACTGCCCGAGGTTCATTTCCGCCTCCTCGTGCACTGGCTGGGCCTTACCTGGTTCAGCCAGGTGTGAAGGGGAGTGTCATGGAGGGGGCTCTGGCTGGAGCAGGCTTGATCCCCCAGCCCCAGCCCACACCCTGGAGAAGCCTTAGGAACAGCAACAGGACTTGGCCATCTATTGAGCACCTCCGTGTGCCTGCACTTTCCACCTGCACCTCACTTCATCCTGCAGCTGGCACCATTGTGATGCCATTCTGCAGGTAGGGCGGGTGGGCAAGCCCCTGGCCCAAGGCTCAGCTGTTAGCTGTGCTGGGACTGGATGCCAGGACTGCACCCCTCGCAGCAGGCGGCTCCAGGAGTGTGCTGGCACCGGGGCCAGAAAGAAATGCACAGTCAGAGTACACGAGACAACTCCCAGGGGGCCTGCAGGCTCGGCACAGCCCCAGCCTCTCCCTCCCCACCCAGGGCCGGCTGGAGGGATGAGACTCTGGAGCTCAGGGAACACGGGCCTGCCCTGGCAGTCCTGGGCACTCCCTCTGGGCAGGTCATGCATGCCCCTTGCCAGCCCCCTGCAAGCTCTGGGCTCAAGGCCAGGCTGAAAGCAGCGGACACATCAACCCTGCACCAGTTCTCAGCATCCTATGTCTTATTAGAATGGGACCTCACATATCTGCTCCCACCTGCGTGAGGGATGCTGAGCAAGGCCCTGGCTTTCACTGGGCCTCACTTTCCCTATCTGTGAAACGAAGCCAGGGTGGGGCGAGTGGGGGGTGTCTGCGTCTCAATGGAACCCACCAACTGACATTCCAGGGAGCACAATGCAGTGATTAAGGCCCTGGACACTGGAGCCAGATGACATGGGTTCAAATGTCAGACTCTGTGCAAACTGCCCAACCTCTCTGGGGCCCAGTGTCCTCGTCTGTAAAATGGGGATAGTAGTAGAAAAAAGACAAGTAAATACACCAAAATATTTATATTGATTATCTGAGATGAAAAGAGAAGATATGGGTAATTTATTTTCTGTTTTCTTTTTTTTCTAAATTCTCCACTACCATTAAGTATTTATAATAGAAAAAACCAAATATACTTTCTTTGTAAATTAACTTTATTATGCCCATTTCAAACAGGAGTAATAATCATGAGAGTATCTATCCTCCACATGCTTTGAGGATTGAATGAGTCACCGTAGTCAAATTTTAAATGGTGCCCAGAACATGAGAAGTGCTATTTATTAAATAAGCCTGAGGCCAGCCTGGCTTCCTCCTCCTCCTCCTCCTGCTCGCCGGGGCTGGATCCCCTCTCACTCCCAGCCCTGAGCTTGGCGGATCCTCTGCCCCTACAGTCACTGGTTCAGTGCCCAACTCATCACCCCAGGTCTGGATTATTCCCACAGCCTTCTCTCTGCACCCCAGAAGAATTGCACTGACACGCAAATTTGGCCCTGCCCTTGCCTAGGCCTCCCCTGGCTCCTCACAGTCCTCTACTAAAACGTCTAGCACCTCGGTGGGACACTGTCTTAGCAAGCCACTTATTGTCTCTGTACCTGTGTATTCTTAACTGACAAAGAGGAGTAAAAGAGAATCCCCACCCCCACTTTGAGGCACCTGGCTGGCCCAGTCAGGAGAGCATGTGACTCTTGACTTCTGGGTCGTGAGTTTGAGCCCCACTGTTGGCACAGGGTTTACTTAGGCTTATTTATTTATCAATAACCCCCTCACACACTTAGAGGATTCCATGATGTACAGGGTGGGGCCCACAACCTGACCACCCGTGGCGCCTCTTATCAGTCTCCTCTGTGTTCTCAGTCACTCTGTTCTAGCCTTCTCTTCTCTGAACACACCAGGCATGGTCCTACCTCAGGGCTTTTGCACTGGCCGTTCCCTCCACCTGGATGGCTCCTCCTCCAGAAATCAGCCCAGCTCACTTTCTCACCTCCTTCCAGACTTTGCCCCAAAGTTACCTTCTCAGTGGTCCCCCAGGCCACCCTAACTTAAACTTGCAGCCCCCTCCTTCCGTTCCCCGTCACACACCTGAGACACACTCCTGTGTCTTACATGTTCCATCCCTCTTACCACCTTCCGCTTATGTTCGTTGTGTCTTTTTTTCTGTATTAGATTTTAAGTTTCTTTAGGACAGATTTTTTTGGGTCTCTTTTATTTACTATCAAGACTTCTGCCCCCACCCCAGAGAGTACCTAGCACAAGGTGGGTGCTTAATAAAAGAACTGTTGAATAACTAAATGAATGAATGTAAACCACTTAGGAGAGAATCAGGCCGGTGGTAAGTCAGTAAATACTAGCCGTTATTATTCTTATTGTTATTATTGATTCTTCAAGGCAAGGTTCCCATGCCCTTCCTCTTGGACTTCTCCAAACTCATAGTCACACTTTCCTAGTCTCCACTGCACCCTGCCAATCTCTCAATTATGGTAGGGAGCACAGTGCTCTTTAATTATACCTTTTTCCATTTAAGCTGAAGTGAATGAAATTGCCATGTCTTTTAAGTCAAAAACAGTCAGATATCGGCCATTTCACATAGTTCAACTTGATATATTTCTCATGGCAGCCTGCGGGACTCCTGGGGGCACCTCAAGGCCCAGCATTCAGCAGGTGCCCGATAAATGTTTGTTCACAAAAGTGAAGTCACCTGTTCCTGGCCCTCCATACTAGGTACGACTGCAAATACCTCCCATCCAGTCTGAAGCAGAGCAGGGACAGCCTATAGACTTAAAATAGCAAACAGAGGATCTTGCTGCATTATTTCCTGGGCCCCCTGAAAAACCTTTGTCACCTATTATCTGGCAAAGAAAATAAAAACAAAGCTACACTACATTTTAAAACAATCCAGGTTCTGGTCATTCGGAACTAACAAAAGTCTAAGGATGGATGAAGCCCCATCCCAGTGAAAAAAGGCTAGCTGCTTGTCTCTAAGGGGATTCATTTAATGATGGGGAAGGAAGGCTAGAACATTCTTTGGTTGTCACCATGTTCACTGTTCCAATACAGGATTCAGTTACAGAAATCTGTTAGGTCCAGAGGCGGGTTGGGAGAGCCAAAAGAAATTCAGCCATCACTGAATCTACCCCATTTCACAGATGGGGAAAGTGAGGTCCAGAAAGGGAGAGGAACTGACCCAAGGTCACACAGACACCAAGAGTTCATCTTGGTGTCTATGCCTGCTGACGTTAGTCTTGTGGTCTTTCCTCTGGACCACACTGCTTTTATGTTGGCCAGATTCCGGCAATATAAGCTCTAGTACTACTATTTTTTACACTGTACTTTTCAAATGAAATGTTTATTAAACCTCAGATAAAACACCAAGAGCTCCACTATAAGAAAACTTGTTATAAATATCCGCACTACATTTATCTCTCTATATCGTTACTTCCTTGGGGGTAAAGTCCTCAAAGTAGAAGTCTAGGGGCAAAGGGCAGTTAGAATCATTTTCACAGACTTTTGTAACAGGTTGCCAGATTGCCCTGCAAAATTACATGCTGCTGGAGAATCCCCACAGAGAGGTTTAACCTTTTGCATTTCGTTTTTGCTAATTTTATAGGAATAAATACAGACTGCTTGCACTTACTATATGCATGGTGTGTGTTTCCTAACAAGTAAACAAATACTTTGGTCTTATAGTCAGGATCCCTGGGCTTGGCTGCTGGTTTGTTGTGTGAACTTTGACAAGTCACATCCCCTCTGGCGCTAGGGGATGCCTATCTAGACAATGAGGGGTTTGGAGAGATGATTTCTTACGATCCCTTTCAGCCTGGAGATTCCACAATTCCATTGTACATTTTCAAGTATTAGTACAGGATGACTTTCTAATAGCCAGAATCTGCCATGCCCCTAAATCAGGCCAAAATGGGTGCCTCTTTGCAGTAATTGAGTAGGAAAACTGAGCCCAGATCATGCATCCCTAGAGATGTCAGGACACTTAGGTAGCACTTAAGTGTGTGCATTGGAGCTACGTTCAAGTGACAGCACATATACTTTGTCCGTTTTTATGAGGGGGTAATAATACTCATTTGTGGTCTAGCTCCAGGTTCTGTGAGGCTCCACCATGACCAGAAGGCACAGTCACGGTCACTCTCAGTCAGCCTGAGAATCCCAGACTTGCAGTCAAAGGTAGCTCAGCCCCAGCAAGTGCTCATCCAGCCTCTGCTCACATACCTCTGATGACACAGAGCTCACCACTTGCCGAGGCAGCCCCTCCCTGCTTTGGGCAGTAGGAAAGCTCTTGGGTGGGGGCAGGTCACCAAGTGGACAAGAAAGGCCAGAAGGCCCAGACCTGGTTCTCAGAAACGACTCCTTCAGTCAGAGTAGGCAACAGGAGATGGGGAAGAGGCCGTGTAAGCAGGCAGGGCCTGGAGAGGGGCTCCTCTGGCCCCTCCTCTCACTCCAGACCTCTCAGGCAGCTGCTAACCCAAAGTGCTCTGGAAGTGCAGGAAATGCAGGGGACACATTCCAGTCCTGATGTAGGTGGGTTCTGAGCAAGCCCCAGGCTACTGCTTGCTCTGGGGTAGACACCTCAGCTCCTGCCTCTTGCCTCTGCGCCCTTTGGCTCTGGCAACAAAAAGAGTGCTGGGCCTGGGGCTGCACAGCCTGGAAGTGAGCAGATTTTTAAGGGACCAGATAATAGCCCCAGGGTGGAGGAAGAGGAGTAAGATGTGGTCCCTACGCCCAGAGCAGGACCAGAAGCTCCCTGCTGTTTACAGCAAGTGAGATCCCCATCATAAGAGGTGTGCAATGGGGTAGCAAGACCTTCCAGAGGGGATCTTACTGAGCCACTGATCAGAGGCCAGAGATCTTTTTTACCCAGGGAGCCCTCACACACATACTCTGTCCCAGACCCAACCCCACCCAGACACAGCTCACTTGGCACTGTCGCGCCTCTGAGGTGCCCCCACACACCGACGTTAACCAGCCCTATCTGCCTGGTGGGGCAATGGAAGCGGGAAGAGGACGCGCCACTCCATTCTCTAAATCCACGTTGGTTCATGGGTCTAGGCCAGGCAAGTCTGCAGCGGATGGTCCCATCACCCCCAACGGAGGCCTCCCTCAACAAGGCTGGCTTGGAGGGCCCAC
>NC_043712.1:32489871-32496162 GCF_006229205.1 Suricata suricatta | reverse complement strand
GCCCGGCACTGGCCCCGCCCGTGCGCCCCGGGTCCGGGGCACCCCTCCTTCCCCACCCTCCGACCGCGCTCCGGGCCCCCGGGGCTAGTCTCCGGTCGCGCGCACGCGCACAGAACGGGCGTGCACACGCCGCAGAGATTGGGGCGGGCTGCCTGGCGACCAGGCGGAGGCTGGGGACTGGCGGACCCGCCGCTCCCTCGCTTCGTGGCCCCGGTGCAAGGTACTCGACCTCCCGAGCCTCCGTTTCCTCCTAGGTTAAATGGAAACTAACTGTTAATGTCTTCGAGTGCTGTTTGAGAATTAGATGAGACAACTTAATGTAGCGGCCGGCAAAGTGAGCGCGCAGAGCCCGCCACGGGGGTGACGCCTGGTAGCCCCCGGCGGGTAGAGAAATTGTTGAGGCTTCCCATTCGGCGGGGACGCAAGGGAGGGCGGTTCTGTAACAGAGGACTCCGTTCTCTCGGAAGCCAGGAGGGGGCGCTACCGCCCAGTCTCGCTGGCTCTGGGGTCCTGAGCACACTAAGCAATGGGAGGAGATGGTGAGGCCCCTCTTTTAATTAATACTACCACCTAACACTGAGCCAGGCACTGTTATAGGCACCTAAATGAATTACTTCACTTTACCGTCATATAAGCCTGTGAGGTTACACTATTACCTATTTTACAAATAAGAAAGTTGAGGCACAGGTTAAGCACCTTTATTAAGATTCGGCAGTTAGTAATTCAACCCCAGGTAGCACAGCTCCCAAGTCCAAGCTCATAGCCACTTCACCACACCAGACCGCTTGAGAAGAGCTCTTTGTTTTGTTCAGTCGTGTACTCAGAGCACCTGGAACAGTACCCTGCTTAAATTTTTCAGTGAGTAACAGCATACTGTGTACTTTACATATATTATTTTATTTAGTGCTAGTAACCCTTTTATTTAGCTGCTATTATTACCCCCATTTTACAAGTAAGAAGATTGAGACTTAGAGTGGCTAAGTAAATCGGGGCTCGGGGATATATACTTGGGAAGAATAGCCAGGGCCAAAGCCTGCATGCAACTCATTCGGTTCATGGGGCTATTCTCCCATCCAGAGTCCCTTCCCTACCCCTGCAGTGTGGCCTTCAAAGCCAACCCCCTTGTGGCCCTGATCCAGGTGGGAGCTCATGTATTCAATAGGCCAATGGAATGCGTGCTTCAGGTATCAGCAAGAGAGTCAGATAGCTGATGTTTCAGAAAACCTTATGGAGAAATCAGAATGTTGTAGGAGCTCCTTATGGCTCAATATTGCCTTTATCTTTAATTACTTCTGGGAGTGGGCACCACAACCTCTCCAAGGCTAAGGCATCTGAATGTCGTAATTCACCTAGGGCTTGGCCAGTATCTCGGGTGCATCCCCCCTGCACCCCTCACCCACAAACCTCTGTGTCTTTGCTCACATGGTCCGCTCTGCCAGGAATTCTCTTCCTGCAACATCTCCCTCTGTCTAAACGGACACATCCTTCCTTCCAGGTTCATCACCAACACCCCTCCCCAGGTGCCCTGTGGATGTGCCCTCCCACCCTGGTGCCTGCATCTCCCCACCCTCTCCCCCATGATGGTGGGTGGCTGGGACTGTGCTTGGGAAAGCCTGGTTTGAGAGTGACCCCTGGGGGCAAGGGGCGTATGGACTGATGGGATGTCATCAAAGGCCTCTGCCATAGACACAACTTTGGACCCTTTCTGGGGATGCTGCATGTGTGTGCACCTGTGTGCGTGTGTCCTCATTTTCCTGCTCCTTCCCTCCCCCAACCCTGGTCCATTTGAGGAAGGCTAACCCTTGACCATCTCCTGAATTGCACACATGGAGAAACAGGCCAGAGCAGGGGTAGCCAGCCCAGGGGCCCCTAGTTAGAAAACCACACAGTAGGTTTGGCCTCAAGGTTGGGCCCATCTGCCAGCACCTTATACTGGGCCTCACTGTTGATCGGGAGAGGCCAGGAGACCGACGCTGCCTTCCTTCCCTAGGTGTCAGCAGGACCAGCTCTAGTTTAATCTGCCGTGGTGGGTAAATGCCTTGTGGAGGACCAAAGTTATGTGTGAGAAAGGGTGGCAACTTCTTCATCTACCTGCCCAACTGGAGCTTTCTGAGCAATATGGCCTGTGCCCTGGGAGACTGAACTAAGAATGAGGGAACAGGGGCGCCTGGGTGACTCAGCTGGTTAAGTGACTCCACTTCTGCTCAGGTCATGATCTCACTGTTTGTGAGTTCGAGCCCTGTGTTGGGCTCTGCGCTGGCGGCATGGCAGAAGGAACTCCTTGGGATTCTTTCCCTGCCTCTCTCTAGATCCCTCCCCTGCTTGTGCTCGCACTCTCTCTAAAACAAAACATTAAAATAAAGAATGAAGGAACAGCAGTGCCTGGGAGGGGAGGTGCTAAGTGTGGGGCATAGTAGCTCTGAGTACAGGCGTTCTGTAGAAGTCAGTGCACACGTCCCACTTTGGGGTAGAGGTGGGGGGAGTCTTCCAAAGTGTCCTCCAGGCCCTTCCTTCTCCTTTGAGGAGACCCTTCATTTTTGGGGATATAGCTCCAGGGAGGTTCCCTGAGTAACTCCAGTTCTCTCCACACAATGCTGGGGGCCTAGGGTCTGGGAGAGGGTCTTTGACTGCAAAGGTCCCATCCCCTGGGGTAGGAAGGTGGGGCTGTGAGGGATCAGATCCTCCAGCCCTAGAAGGTGGCAGCCCCTGGGGATGGGGGGCGACAGCTGTGGTGCGAGGCCAGGAATCTGACACCAGGGGTGGGCCCCAAACGCCCCTCAGGAAGAAGGGGGAGGGGAGGGAAGACAGCAGCAGCAGTCACAGACCTTCTCTAAGGTGACCCCCCCATCTCCACTAGTCCCCATTAGAGCCTCCCCATTCGGTGGATGGTTCTTTCTTCCATCTTCCTTTGCCTGGAGCTATCCCACAGGGCCCTGCATCTCTCAGGGAGATATTGGCAGGGCCTGCTCTTCCCCCTCCACACCCCCCTCCTTCTGTGTCCTAGGCTCGGTGAGCTGGAACAAACCCTCCTTGTCTTACAGTTAGCACCTCTAAGGCTTAAGCATGACTTAACACTCAGCAGCTGTGTGACTTTGGGCAAGTTAGCTAACTCCTCTGAGGCTTCATCTCCTCAGTTCTAAACTGAGCGTGGCCTGGAGTGAGCAGCGCTCCAGGACAGGTCGTTCTGGTTCCTGCCTCCAGCATCTCATTTTAGGGCTGGAGGAGGCTGCACCAGAGTCGGTCTTGTGGCCTCCCACCCTCCTGGTGTATCAGAACGCCTAAGCCCCCAAAAAGGCTCTGTGGGGGCCTGGACCCAATATTCTTTAAAAGCTGCTTAGGTGATTCTGTGGTGCAGCCATGTATCAGTCAGAGGTTACACTGCTGGGTCAAGGGCAAAGCACTCTGCCTTCCTCCAGTCCGGGAGGACAAGGTGCAGGTGCAGGGTTCTGAGTAGAGCTCCTCTGCCTGGGGGGCGGGGGTGGGGTCGGAGGGGAGAGGAGGAAGGGGGACGAGGGGACAAAGGAAGAAGGGTGAGAGGAGGGAGGGGTGAAGAGGAGGGAGAGGAAGGAGGCAGAGGAAACAGGGGAGAGACAGGAAGGGAAGAAGGAAGAGGGGTGTGCCATTTATCAGACCACCCCTGTCAGATCTGGGATTGTTTATTTTTTGCTGAGGAGGGAATTTGAATCTCAAGGCTGGAGCTGAAGGACCAGCTGGGCCTGTCTTTCCTTCAGCCTTGGGCCTTTTTGAAGCCCTCTGGGTGGTTTTTCTATAAAAAGGAAACTCCCTGCCGGTGGTGGTTGGTGGTGCTTTACTCTTACGAGATACCAGCTCATCTCCTGGGAGCTCTGGGAGCCTAGACCCCAGTCTCCTCAGTGACAGCCCCTGTTGGGGGTGAAGCTAGGACCCCCGCAGGCCGCCATCGTGCCTCACGGATGCCCTTCGGTGATGAAAGGTTTTCAGCAGGTGTAAAACTTACCAAAAATGAGGAAGGTCATCAAGGCGCTATGTGGAGTGTTCGCGGGAGAGCCAGCCCTGGGGTCGGCCAGTAGCCCATGTCGTGTGGGAGGAAAGAGCTCCGAGTGCCTCTTCCCCTGAGCTGTGTAGGGGGCACGGTGCTGGGGACCTGAGTGCCTGGTGCCCCAATCCCCCAACGTTCACACTTGTGGGTGAGCAGGCCGGGTCCTGGTCCCCAGCGACGGGAACCTCTGACCAGAGCTGGAAGCTTCTACTTGAGAACGCCCCGCCCCCAGTCCTTCCTGCCTAAGACGGCCCAGCCTGATCCTGTACTGGCCCCACCAAGGGTTGGTTGAGAAATGGGCTGCCCAAATCACTTACACAGCCTTGACTCCCGGCCTGGAGGCGAATGGGGGAGCTGGGCTGCTGAGGAAGGGCCTGGAAGAGCCCAGAACTGAAATGGGTGCCGGGAGAGACAGCCCTGACTCGGTGACAGGTGATAGCTATGTCCCTCTCAACACCTTTTCCTCACCCTCCAGCCACCCATTTTTCAGAGAAGGGGCCTGTGAGGTTGGTAGAGGGAACTCAGCCATTGAGTGCCTGACTCAGGGCTGTCTGCCCAACACCCACACCAAGTTCCATTTGGTGTGGGCAGGGGTTTTCCCTGGGAACCTCTCCCCCCAAAACGGAGAGGAGAGCACAGGTACAGGGCTCAGTAGATGGGAGCTGGGCCTGGGACACAAGCCTAACCAGCACTGGGGAGGCACTGTCACCCAGGAAGACACACCCGACATGCCCAGGACCCTAGCTCCTCAGCGACCCAGGAGGGGGGCTGGCCTTGCAGAGACACCCACAGAGACAGAACCCAGGGATGTCCCGGGCTGGGTAGGCCCTAGTGATGGGACACCCTGGAGCCCTGGGCCCAGCCAGGGACAGTTGACTACCGGGAATCACTACGCTTCCAAAGCTTGTCAACTGTTTCTAATATTTATATTGTTTATACAGACAAAACTTAAAGAACGTTCAAGGTTACCCTATAAGATAGCATTCTTGCTTGTCTGTGTGCTAAAGTGCTCTGTGGAAGAAGCGAGAAAGGGGTGGCACCCCTGGGGATGTGCTCATGAAGGCACGACCCAACCAAAGGCTTCACAGCAGACAATGTTCTGACAGGGAGCCCGAGGCCCAGACAGGGGAAGGGACTTGCCCAGTAACCCACGGTGATGGGGCTTGCGGGCTGGGCCACTGCTCCACGGCCACCCTCCTGGGGGCCTGCCAGCCCAGGGGGAGAGGGGGCTTCGGGGAGGGTGGGTGGCCAAGTCAGGCCTCGCCCTCCCCCTCGTCCTCACTGGCGCAGCCCTCAGGCACCGCTGGGGCTTTCGAGTTCCGGGCCTCCAAGTACTCGGCCTTCAGCAGCTCCAGCTCACGCAGCTCAGCCTCCAGCCGCTCCCGGTGGGCCGTCCGCAGCTGCCGCAGCTGCTTCATTGGAAAAGGGTTCATGTCGTTGAAGGCGATGTTCATGAGCTTCCTGCCGGGGAGAGGCCAGTCAGCCCAGCGCCCAGCGCCCCACTGGGCCTGCCTTCACCCCGCCTTCCCAGGCCCCCTGGCCTTCATTCTGTCCACGTGGCTGAGGCCCTGGGCCCTGCCCACCGAGGGCTCACCTTCCAGGAAGGAAACTGAATAAGAAGGCAACTGCCACCCAGAGTGGTGTGTACTGAGGCTGGAAGAAGATTAGGGCTATGGGAGCTCTAACCCAGTAAGGAAAGGTTGGTCAAGGAAGGCTGCCTGGAAGAGGTGACATGTGAGCTGAGTTTCGAAGAAAGAATAGAAGTTGGCCAGGCAACTGTGGTGGTGGTGCAGGTGGTGGGATGGCATTCTAAGCAGAGGAAACTGCAAGACCAAAAAGCCCAGAGGGGGGTGTTGTCCTAGGAACTCAAATAATTCCAGTTGGGAGGATTGTAGGGCATGCAGGAAAAGGTGGGAAAGACATGAAAGTGCATGGAGGCCTTGAAAGCCATGTTAAGGGGCAGACAGACCACTGAGGCAGTGGAACGTTCCTAAAGACCTATAAGCTGTAACGGAGCATCAGCAGCACTAACAAATGTGCACTCAGCAAACGCCAGCGTGCCCTCTGCTCTGTGTCCTGAGGGCTGGGGTGAGGGCAGAAGGGTGCTCACTGGCTGTTGCAAATGGTCTTGGTGAAGAAGCGCAGGTACTGGTAGATCTCCAGGCTGTCGTGCAGCCGCAGGATCTCGTCCTCGTTGTACTTGAAAATAGCCAAGGCATAGCGGAATACCACCTGGGGGGCAAAGCGGGGGGGGGGGGGGCCCAGGGGGGGCC
>NC_043712.1:32486200-32489771 GCF_006229205.1 Suricata suricatta | reverse complement strand
GTGTCAGTAGGAATCAAATGGAATAACAGATCTAAAGGTGCTCTGTAAACTGCGGTGTGGTACTCCGTCATCGACCACCGTGGGGACACTGGGGCCGGGGGCACGGGGAGGGCCTGCCTAGGGTCTCCTAGAAAGGCGAGGGGCTAAGCTGGGACCACACCCAGTATGGGGCTCATTCCAAACAGGTGGGAGAGAAGGGGGGGGCCCACATGACTGGGTGGGCAGTGGATGGAATAGGGATGGGCCTCCTGGGACACAGTCATGCCTCTTCCTCAGGGAAAGGAAATCCCCCCAACTTCTCTTCTCCTCACATGCACAAAGCACTTTGGTTTACAAAGCCACGCTCCCACGGGGTGTCCTCAACACCCCTGACAGGGGGGCACTGTCTTTCCATTCCCTGGGGGCAGAGTGGAGCCTTGCCCAGGGCTGTCCTGCTCCACCCTGGCAGCGCCCTACCTTGGTGCCCTCATACAGGAAGGCATCCCAGACCCGGAGAAGGATGTTGCTGATGAGACTGTCTGCAAAGACCACGAGGAACCAGTTGAAGGTGACGAAGGAGAGGTCCACGCGGTGCTGTGCCAGGTGAGCCATCAGCCTGGGCAGCTTCTCCGAAAGGAGGTCCCGGAGCACCCGCTGGTCCGCCTGGAGCCAGGAGGCAGGGCTGTCAGCTGCCGCCCTCCCTCCCTAGCCCATCCACACAGGTCATGGAGTTGCTCCCCACTGGCCCGGGGGACCCAGAGTGCCTGGAGGCACCGGAGCCCTGGCTGGCCGGGAGACAGGCACCCGGCGCCCGCCACCCGCAGTCAGGCCTCTGAGCCGGAGCGCTGGGCGGTGCCACGAGGTGTCTGTGGGCTAAGTTCTCGGCCAGCGGCGTTTTGGCCCCTGTGCCCTCCTGAACCTGGAGCAGTTCAGGCTGGTGTTGGCCTGAACTCTACATCATCTGGGGTCTGACACACAAGATGCTCAGGGTAGCCAGCTCAAGACCTAGGGTAATTCACTGAGCCTAAAATGCCACTGCCCCTGCTGAAGGACTCATAGGTCACCTGATGTGACACCTGGGAATTATCTCACGGGGAGTGGGCATGGTACAGTGTCTGGGTGCCTGTGTTTACAGTTTTTAAAACTAGGTCATAGGTACACGGAGATTCATATACTGTTTTCTCTATTTTTTGTACATTCGAAATTATCTATACAAAAAAAAAAAAGAGAAAACCCTTCCAACAACTCCACCACAACACACTGGTTACACAACTTCCCTCGATGTCGGAGACGTTGAAACATAAAAATAAAACACGGAGATGGGAGGTCTGAATGGTTTCGTGGTCACACCTGTCAGCGAGCCCAGGAAGCAGTGCTCCCACCCAAAGGCGGACACACCAGGGCTTCAGACAGGGGGTGTCGCAGGCCACGGCCACACAGCTGGCTCGGGGAGGGGTCGGGTCTGAACCCGGCTGCACCTGACTCTGGCCTGGGCTGTGCCCAGAGGGTGGCCGAGGAGGAAAGGATGGAGACGGCTGTGCTTCTCCACAGGCGACGAGGCGCGCGTGTGAAGATTTACCCCTGCCTCCCATCCTGGTCCCACTTCCGCCCACCTGGCCTCTGGTTTGATTCTTCACTGGCAAAAACCAAGAGACTCTAGATTTTCTTCTCTGTCCCTCCCTAAGAAACCATTTCAAGAAAGAAAGAGACTCTAGATTTTCTTCTCTGATTTCAAGGAAGGAAGGGAGGAAGGAAGGAAGGAAGGAAGGAAGGAAGCATCATTCTCAGAGACATAGTGTCACCACTGGAATAACAGGACTATCCCGTGGACAGGGCCCCAACACCTGTAAAGGCCATCACCTCACCAGAGCTTCTCAGGAGTCCCAGGGAGGGTTACTGGCCTTTTGTACAGAGGGAGAAACGGAGGCCTGAGAGGTTCCTGATTTTTCTGATTCACTGGCTTCAAGGAGCCACTCAAGGGGCACCAGCCTGTGTGGCCTCCAAGTCCCGAGCGCCCTGCTCGGCTCACCTGGGATGACGTGAGTGTCTTGCTATAGTAGCCAGCTGGCATGATGGTCTCCACAATGGCCACGAGGCACCAGAAGGCACACTCCTCTTCCTCCAGGACCAGCAGAGCAATGGCCGCTAGCCTGGAAGGGGAAGAAAGGAGGGCTGGGGTGATGTGCAGAAGTCACAGCCAGGCAGAGGGTGACAGAGGTAGCTTCCCAGATCCCAGGGGGTTGTCATGTCCAACCCTAACCAGGAGAGTGCTAGAACCTGGGGCGAGAGCAACATGCTTTTGGGGAGGACTACACAGGGATTTCCAGCGCAATGGGGAGATTGGAGTCTCTAGGAGGGGCTCTGGGGTCCTGTTGCCGAGGTGTGAATTCTGGACCTGCTGCTTCCTTACTGGATGATTCTGGGCAAGTTCCTAAACCTCTTTGAGCCTCAGCCTCTTCATAATAATCACAGGACTATTATGAGGATAAGTTAACAAGAGATAAATGCCCAGCATAGCACCTGACATGTAGTGGAGCGCTTTATGAATGTTAGCTATCCTCATCTGAATATCCTCAGGCTTTGAGACCTTGGCAAGTGTGCTAACCTCTCTGAGTCTTGCTTTCATCATCTGTAAAGTGGGATTAACCACCTCTACCTCCTAGGGCTGCAAGGCATTCTGAACAAGAAGACCGAATTACAGTGTCTTGCTAACCGTCTGGCACATAGCAGGTGCTCATTATACAGAGTTCTTTCTCTCATTTGCTTCCCCTCCCCCCAAAGTTATCATGTAGCTCTAATGAGATCATGGCAAGAAAGGAAGAAGTCCACAGTGCTGAGCAGGAATGTCAGCCTGCAAGAAGTATTGTTTTCCCCACTTCTCCCATCTTTCCTGGCAGGTCTCACCCAGGGCCAATCCAGGAATACATTTCCCAAAATGCAGTGGTGCCTTTAAGACGCTAGGTGAACACAAGGTCCCAAATTCAAAGATGTTTGGGAAATGCTGCATACTCTAGCCTCCTTTTAGAGGCTGGTGGTATACAACATTTTAGTAAAAGCCTCTGAGAAATTCTGCAGTGACAAAACCCCCTGTGACTCTAACCTAGGGCTGTCCACTGGGGCTGTGGAGCCCCTTTTGTACAGTGTACCCACTGAACACCCTTAGGGAGATGCCACCTTACAGCATTGTGAAGCCTCACACTGTTGATGGGCTTAAAGAACACAGGTCATTGTCTAGCTATTTATCCTTTTCTGGGCTCTTACTAGACTGGATTCATGACCTCTAACCTCTTCTGAGGTTCATATTGTTTAAAGAAACAGGGTCCATTCTCAAAAGAAAAACAGAACCCCTTTTCTCTCCCTAGTAGATTGGGAAGGAACTTCTTTTCATTCTAAATTATCTGTATAAATCCTCCTGAATCTGAGCTGAGGGGACGAAGAGAAGAGTCAGAGGTCTCCTTGAAAATAGAAAGTTTTGCCCTCTCAGAGTTGGGGAAGGGGGCCTTCCAAGGTCATTAAGTTGAGGGATAACAAATGTGTGAAACACTGGCCACCACTCTCTTTTGTCTATGACCAGAGCAGACATAACTAATCA
>NC_043712.1:32456883-32486100 GCF_006229205.1 Suricata suricatta | reverse complement strand
GCATAACTAATTCATCATTGTTTTCTTTCCCACTGACTCTGGAGGCTGCCTCAGAAACTCTCACCAGACAAGGCTCTAGGCAGATACTTCATACTGGTCATCCTGGGTCTGGATAAACTTACTACAGAGGTGGGAAGACCCGAGTCCTGGAAAGCAGAAGTGACTTGCTCAGGGTCACACAGTGAGCTAATGGGAGAGTGGAGACAGAACCCAGGGCTCCCAAGGTCCCAGCCTGGTGTTCTCTCCACCCTATCCCATTCCACTGGAGCCTCAGGACGTGCTAGGTCCAGGAGCTGGCTGCTGGTACCTGTTTAGGTCTCTGTACACACTAAACGGTCAGCAATGACAGACTGTTGGTACCAACTAGGGGCCGACCAAGTGCCCAGGGCTGCAACCAGACTCCAACTTAAGGCCTTCAGGCTCAAGTGCGTCTGCAAAGGAGGTAGCATGGTGATATGGGAAACAGGTACTTTTAAAGCATTCGACTTTTGTTTTAAAGGGAATTAGCTTAAAAAATTTTTGCCCTCAACCAGCAGTGTCACCCTCTAAACAGGTTGATTTGTTGCATAGGAGTAGGGGGTGTCCTCTTTTGACACTATGCATGCAGTTCAAGCAGTTGCCACTAGATGGCGGTGCTCAGACAGGTGAAAGGGGCCTGCAGGGTGGGGTTTAAGGGCCGCAGTCTCCACATTTGACGAGGCTCTTCCCATTACAGATAACTTTCGATTTTAAGCAATAATATGAATGTTTGCTAAACACCAATTATCAGTAAAAAAAACAAAAAAAAAACCAACAAAAAAACGTTCAGGGAAAGAAAGAAATATTCTTGGGTGTCACCCTCCGGTCTGTTATTCCTACATATTCCTCCACAGCCTTTGTGCTGCCTCTTTCCACACAGGGAAAAGCTTCTTTCTTTCCAGGTTTATCTCAAGATCCTTCCCACTATAGGATTTCCCCTGGCCCTTTGGCGCAGATTGGCTGCGCTGTGGTTTCATTCTGAATTCCCAGTAACTGAACATGTATACATGCTCAATTTCACCCAATTTAGGCTGGAAATCAAGTATCAAAAATGTCTACCCTTAGGAACCATTCAGTTTGGAGTAGGGACTCCCTGAATGTTTACTCTGTGTTAAAGAAATGTCACACACCACCTATTTTGAAAAAAGACCACAATGTCTTATGCAAATTTTGCATGTATTCAAATTAAATTGAGTCAAAGGGGTGCCTGTGTGGTTCAGTCCATGGTGCTTTTGACCTCGGCTCAGGTCACAGTCTCACAGTTTGTGAGCTTGAGCCCCCATTGGACTCTCTGCTGTCAGGGCAGAGCCCACTTCAAATCCTCTGTTCCCCTCTCTGTGTCCCTCCCCCACAACAATAAACATTTTAAAAAGCTTTAAAAATAAATAAGTTGAGTCCAAACTTGCTTTGGGGAATATCTGTGATTACACCATCTCTATTGAGATAGCTAAGGGTGCCCACGAGAGTCTTCCATAGTACCCGAAGGGGCCACCTTACCAGTCACCCCACCCCCACCCCACCCCCAGTCCCTTATCTCCTGCTGTTGGGTCAGAAGCAGAGCCCAGACGCCAGGCCGGGCCAATCACATTCTTCACTTTGGGGATTCGGGCCTACGGTATGAGGGTATCAACAAGGGGGATGACTTGGCGAAAAGGCTCCAGACTCAGAGGCTGAGGTCTCCATTCTGAACAGCCTTGATGGGCCCTAAATGTCCAAGGAATGATGGACTGAGGCTGGTCTGCTGAGAAAAGGAGGCAGACACGTGAAGCAAGGGAGGCCAGAGGCCATGAGGCCCCACAGAGGCTGCAGAGCAGGGGCGTGGCCCCTCGGACTCCGGTGTGGTCGGCACCCCGCGGCTCTGTGGTGCTGGGGCCCTGCTGGAGAGAGGAGACGCCTCGGTTTCTAAGGACCATCTGTCTTGTCCTCTCTTTTCTTTTCCTGGTTTTTATGAGCTTCCCCTGTAACATCTACAAATTCTCTTTCTCTTGGGTTCCTTTGAATGGATTTTGTTTGAAGCAAATGAGCCTTGACCCACAGTTCTGCAGTGTGAGCTGAGCTGTGCGATGCAAATTCCCAGGAGACCATTAATGACACTTTCTACATGGGTGGCCCCACCATGAGCACAGATCAAAGGGGAGAGCAGGGCATGAGGAGCTACCACTGTCTTGAACCTGTCCTTGTCCCCATCTTGAACATGTCCATATTGGCCCCATCTGTATGGTGGGTATCAAGCCTCCTGGACTCACCTCTCCACGTTCTTGGGAGACTCCAAAGAGACAGAAAAGTCTAATGAACAAGGGCTGTGCCCTCACTTGGGCCATGACGCTCACCTGTTGAGGCCCTGGCAGTAGCCGATGGCGGGGTTTTGCCAGGAGAAGGCCAGCAGCACCCGGCGTAGCTTGTCAGGGAAGCTGGAGCTGGGGCAGGTGAAGTGCTTGTTGTTGGGGAAGGTACGGTTCAGGTCCAGCTCAATTTGGCGGGCTGCGGGGTGCTCGTGAACCTGACCCTGGCTCAGCAGCTCCTGGTAGCGGCCGGGGCTCCACAGGTGCTGGATACGGAGGTGGACCAGCCACTTCCAGACACGCGGCCGATGCTCTCGGGGCACACCTGCCCGCAGTAGCTGCTTGAGCTCGACTGAGGGTGTGAGCTCACCCAGGGCAGCCCAACGCTCCCGCAGCGGCCGCTCCACAGCCTCATGGGCCAGCAGGTGGTGGGAGTGCACCTCTAGTGCCTGGATCTTGGCCAGCAGCTTCAGGTCTTCCACCTCATAGTTGGGCACGGTCAGGAAGCCATACTCGTCATACTCGCTGCCGGCAAAAGCCCATGTTAGCAACACTTTGCAGAGTCCCTCCTGGGAGAAGGGGTGGTGGGGAGGGGCTGGACCCCAGGCAAGGTTCCTGCCTGGGCTTCACTGTGGATTAGCTATCCGGCTTTGGGCAGGTCACTTCAGTTCCCTGAACTTCGCTTTGCAGATCTGTTCAAGGGGTAGAATTCCTGCTCTGCCTCATGAAGACCCGTTGCTACCCTCTGTTGTAAAATGCTGGGGGCCTAGACAGTGCCTGGTACATAGTAAGTGGCTAGTAAGTGAATTCTGGGCAGATGTAAAGGATCCTGTTCTGACTCCATGAAGCCCTAGGTTCAAGGAGCCCTGCACTGCCAATACGGAATCCCACTTGCACAGAGAGTAAGCCCAGGGATGGAATGGGAGCAGACAGCGTCACTGACAAGCAAGATGGTGGATCCATTCCAGAGGGCCTCTCATTGATTTAACATTTACTTGCCCTGCGTGCTGTGCACGTGCTGCCTCATTTGGTCCTCCTGATCTTGCAAAGCAGGGATCTTAGCCCACATCTGATGGAGGTTGCATATGTGACTCAGAAAGGTAAAGTGACTTGTCCAGGGTCACATGGGGACAGAGACAGGTGTGGCTCCATTTAGGGAGCCTCCCAGCCTCCAGGGGGTCTTTGGACGGCAGCCACATCCCTTTTATATTTAACTGCTCATGTCCGCTGCACTCAGCAAGGGCTTGGCTTGGGGAAGGCAGCTGGCCTCCCCCCGCCTCCCGCTCTCTGACAAGCACCTCTGGGAGGCAGCCTGGGGAAGTGGACTCGGGAGGCAGACCCAGGTCAGCTGCACCAATATGCTGCACGGCCTTGGGGAAGCGGCTGCCTCTTCTGCGCTTGCACCACCTCAGCTGTAAGGTAGGGCTCATCGCAACCACGAACTCACTACCTGAACATGCGAGAAAGTAAGGGATGCACGGGGCTCGTAAGCGTTCAGCAGGAACCTGTGGCTGGCCACCCCCCACCCCCCAGGTCAAGGCCTGCCCTCGCTGCCTGCTGGGCTCACCTGATAGGGCTGAGCTCCGGGACTTCAGCCGAGGCCTCCCTGGCTTCCCACTGCAGCGCCTCCTGGGTGAGCTGCCTCAGCAGCTCGGAGCACTGGCTGGCCTCGCCCCCCATGACCTCCTGCAGCCTCCGCAGCCCTGCCAGGTACTTGCTTTCCACCTGGCAGTTCTTGGCTTGGAGGTAGGCGCACTGTGGAGGGAGGGGTGAGGCTGTCAGGCCACCCTTCTCTCAGCTCACCCCCCACCCCTCCCCACCCCCAGCCAGTCAGTGGTATAAGGGAAAGGAGATGGGAACCAAACCCAAGGCAGTAAAGGCTCCAGGCAAGAGAGCCAGGCCCGGGGCAGCAGCTGGGTGCAGAAGGAAGAGAGGAGAGGTAGGTGGGATATACTTGCATAGTCAGCAGTCCCATCCTGGTTCCGCCACTGCTGGCTGGGCCACCTACGGCAAGTTACTTAACCTCTCTGAGCCTTGGCTTCTTCATTTAAACAATGGGAATAATATGGATTTTCGTGAGGATTAGATGAGTTGATGCGTGTAAAGCCCCGCTCAGGGCACCTGGCCTAGGGCAATTCTCTGTAGGTGATATTACGCACAGGCGACGGCCATGAGACTCTGGACGCTGCCCTCGTGCCTCCTGGTGCCACAACACCGGCTCTTTCCATTCCTGCTGCACATCACCTGTCCCCCGTCAGTGGCTGTCCTGTGTGCTCCCTGGCCATCTTGAACTTCTGTATTTCTCTTTACATAAGCTGAGCAAGTCAGGTCACTTTCTTAGGCCCATTTCCCTTCTTTGTAAGCTGGATGGGAAAACTCAGCCTCATAGTATCGCTGTGGGCTCTGGGTTGGGCTGTCTCAGCCCGGGGTGGCAAACTGGGAGCCTCCTGGCCATCGCCCTCCTGCACGATCACCATCTCCACATGACAGCTGAGCAGCAACTCCAGGCCATCCGGTGAGCCTGCTCTCCTCCCCATTTCAGGCGGCTCCCGCTTCCATGTCCCTCGCCTGCAAGGCTGCTTTCCGAGTCCCCTCCCAGTACTCACTCTTCTCAGGCACTTCTGCTACAGACCCCCAAATCTCCCTGCTCCCCAGCTCACCTCTCTCTGCAAGCCCAATGAGCCCCTGGCTTTCTCAAAACAGAAGTCTGATTGAGCACCACCCTCCCTCCCCACTCAAAACCCTTCTACAACTCCCATTTTCCCTAGAGAATGTCCCAACATTTCCCCCTCCAGCCTCACATCTCCTTTCCCACCTTCCCCCTTCCTCTCAGTCCACAGGCCATGACCATGCAGTCTCTTTTCTTGAAAGGCCTTTCTCCACTCTGTCTGCCTGGATAATACCAACTCACTTTTAGGACTCAGCTCAAGAAGGCACCTCCACCTGGAAGCCCTCCCTGACTTTCTTTCTCCCTTAGGGCCCCAAAGAATCCTGTGTGCCCAGCTGCATCTTGATTGTGCTTGACCCCCTCACTTGTGTGCACCCTCTATGAAAAGTCTTAGAAGGCCTTTTGTTAGTTTTTCTTTCAATGTTCAGTAGAACTCATCAGGCTTTTTTTTGTTGAGAGATTTCTGATTGCTAATTCAGTCTCCTTACTAGTTATATAGGCCTATTTTCAGGTTTTCAACTTCTTCATGATTTAGTCTTGGTAGGCTTTGTTTCCAGGGATTCTCCATTTCATCTGGTGATCCAATTTGTTGGTATACAATTGTTCACAGTACCCTTATGATCCTTTTTATTTCTGTAGAATCAATAGTAATGTCTCCACTTTCATTTCTGATTGAGTCCTCTCTCTTTTTTCCTTAGTTCACCTAGCTCAAGGTTTGTCAATTTTGTTCATCTTTTCAAAATAAGTTAACTTTTTGTTTCATTGATTTTCTTTATTACTTTTCTGTTGTCAATTTCATTAATTTCTGCTCTGATCTTTATTATTTTTTTCCAACAGCTAGCTTGGGTTTAGTTCTTCTAGTTCCTCAAGTTGTAAAGTTAGACTGTTGATTTGAGATCTTTCTTGTTTTTTAAAGAAAGTGTTTATAGCTATAAATTTCTTCCTCAGCCCAGAGCCTGGAGCCTGCTTCGGATTTTGTGTCTCACTTTCTCTCTGTCCCTCCCCCGCTCATACTCTGTCTCTCTCGCTCTCAAAAATAAACATAAAAATAATGTCCTCCTCAGCATGGCTTTTGCTGTGTCCCATAAGTTTTGAAATGGTATGTCTTCTTTTTCATTTGCCTTTAAGTCTTTTCTAATTTTCTTTTGTAATTTCTTCTTTGGTTCATTGTTTCAAAGTAGGTTGCTTAATTTCTACAAGTTTGTGGATTTTCCAGTTTGACTTCTGTTCTTGATTTCTAACTTCATCCCCTCCCAGTTGGAGAAGAAACTTAGCATGATATCTGTCTTTTTAAATCTACTGAGATTTGTGGCCTAACATATGGCCTGTCCTGGAAAATGAGAACATGTGTGCTGTTGTCCCCGGATCGAGCGTCCTGTGTTACATGCCATCTAGATCTTGTTGGAGTGTCTATCGTGTTGTTCAAGGCCACGAGTTCCTTACTTATTATCTTCAGTCTGGTTGTTTTACCCATTACTGAGAGCAGGGTACTAAAGTCTTCAACTATTATCGTAGAACTATCTATTTCTCCCTTCAATTCTGCCAGTTTTTGTTTCATATAATTTGCTGGTCTGTTATCAGGTATATAGATGTTTATAATTCTTATATCTTCTCACTGTGTTGAACCTTTTATTAAGACATAATGTCATTCTTGATCTTTTGTAACTTTTTAAAAAATTTAAGGTCACTCTGGTTAGCATAGCCGCCCTGTTCTCTTTTGGTTACTATTTCATGGAATATCTTTTTCCAACCTTTCACTTTCAATCTATTTGTGTTTCTGAACATAAAGTGAGTCTCCTGTATACAGCATATAGTTGGATCATGTGTTTTTATCCATTCTGCCAAACTCTCTTAATTGGAGAGTTTAACCCATTTAAGGTAATTATTGGTAGGAAGAGACTTCTGTCCTTTTGCTATTTGCTATGCCGTATACCATTTTTGTCCTTACTTTTCCTGCGTTACTGTCTTTTTTGTGTGTTGATTTTTTTTTGTGTGGTGAAACATTTAAATTCCTGTTTCATTTCCTTTTGTGTATATTCTATAGCTACTTTCTTTGCAGTTACCATTGGAATTAATTTAAAATTCTAAAGTTATAACATTCTAATTCGAATTTATACCAGCTTAACTTCAATAACATGCAGAAACTCTGTTCCTTTGCAGTTCGGTCCCTACTCTTTTGGTTGCTGATGTCACAAAATTACTTCTTTATCCGTTGCGAGCCCCAAAACTTACAGTAATAATTCTTTTAAATGCACTGGTTTCCAAAATTAGCTGGAAAACAAAGTGTGGAGTTACAAATCAACATTGTAATAATACTGGCTTTTAGATTAATCATTAAAAATGTATTAGTCTCTTAAATCATGTAGAAAACAAAAGTGGAATTTTAAACCATTTTTACCATAATACTAGGTTTTATAATTGCCTGTGTATTTACTGCTACTGAGATTTGTATACCTTCAAACACCTGTGAGTTCCTGCCTAGTTTCCTTCCATTGCACCCTGCAGGGCTGTCCAAGCATTTCTAGTGGGGCAGATCTAGTGCGAATGAAGTTTCTCAACTTTTGTTTCTTTGAAAATGTCTTAATTTCTCCCTCATTTTTGGAAGAAAGTTTTGCCAGATACAAATTTGCTTGCTTTGTTTTTTGTTTGTTTTTGTTTTTAGCATTTTGAATATACTGGCCACGACCTTCCGGCTTCCAAGGTCTCTGATGAGGAATCTGTTCAAAATCTTCTAGAGGATTCCTTGTACGTGAGGAGTCCTTCTCTTTCTGCATGCAGGCAGTCTCTTTGTATTTGGCATTCAAAAGATTGATTGTAATGTGTCTCAGTGTAGGTCTCTTTGAATTTATTTTACTTGATATTTATTGAGCTTCTTGGACATTTTAATTAATATTTTTCATCAAATTTGGGAAATTCTCAGCCTTTATTTCTGCACATATTCTCTCTGCCCCCTCTCTCTTTCTTCTCCTGGGACTCCCATACTACAGTGGGTATGCTGGTCTGCTTAGTGGTGTCTCACAGATCACTAGGGCTCTGTTCACTTTCTTTCTATCTGTTTTTTTCTTTGTTTCTCAGACTTAATAATTTTCACTGTCCTATTTTCAAGCCCACTGATTCCTTTGGCCTTCTTGAATCTGCCTTTGAATCCCTCTGGTGGTTCTTTCATTTTGGTTATGGTCCTTTTCAGTTCTAGAATTTCTTCTTGATTTCTTCGTAGATTTCCTATCTCTTTATTGATATTTCTATTATCTTCATACACTGCTTTCTTGATCCTCCACATCTTCCTTTAATTCTTTGAACATCTTTAAGACAACTGTTTTAAAATTGTTGTCTGGTATTGTCCAGCATCAGATCTTTTTTCAGGAGCAGTTTCTACTAATTTATGTTTTTCCTTTGAATGGGTCATACTTACCATGTATCTTTGTATGCCTTGTGATTACTTTGTTGAAAACTAGACATTTGAATCTAACAATGTGGTAACAGTGGAAATCAGATTCTCTCAATTTAAGAAAAACTTGTTTTTGTGTTTTGATTGTTATAGGCTATCATTGTGCCAAGAGAAGTCATCTCCTTTCTGAGTCTTTCCCTAGGTATGCATGGCCACTTTGTAATTTCCCCATATATGCAGTGATTTTTGAATGTCTAGTCTTTGATATCTGGCTCCCAAATGGGGAAAAAGAGAAAAATGAAGTGGGGCAGCCCCTGGAATCCTCTGGAAGTTACTCTAGGCTGGAAGGGAGGTACAATAATGGCCACCTGCCCCTTCCTTCTGTAGTCTTGTGATCAGAAGCCTCAATCGGCCATCAGAGCACAGACGCCTGAGGCAGAAAGGCAGCTCTTAAATGGCACAGTCCAGAGTGGGGGCAGGCAGGTGATGCAAATGGATGGAGCAATGCAGGGGTGAGAAGGTGAGGGGCTGAAGGGTTGGCTGGGCCTGGAGACGGGCTCCGCCTCTCACCTTCGTCAGCAGGGCCCTCTCCTTCTCAGCCACCCTTCTCCAGATCTTTGTGACCTGGTGGATCTCAGAGTTAAGGAAGCCGTTCTGGGTCCGGTATGCTTCTATGTCATCCTGGAGGAGAGAGCAAAGCATGTGACGAGTCGCCCTCCCCCGGGTCCTCGCCCTCACGTGAGCTGTTGTGCGAACACCTCACTTCCTTCCTTTAGAGATTTCTAATGACAACAGAAAAGACAGTAGTATTCCAGACAGTCCCCTTCCCTAGTCTTGATCCTAGCATGATATGGTAGAGAGAGCACTAAGCCTGGAGTTCAAGTCCTGGCTCTGACTTCCTGGCTGGGAGGCTTCACTAAACAACTCTGACCCTCTGTCTTCTCATCTGCAAAAGGGGCAAATACTAACTGTTCCACTAGGCACCTGGGAGACCACGTGAGGTAACGCGTGTCACAACGCTAAGTACAGAGACCAAAACAAACAAACTTCCAAGTAGTGTTGGTTTTAAAAATAAATATATGTTGTTATATATTTGCAATTAGACTGAACAATTTGGGGCGGAAAATTTTTACTAAAGTCGCATTGTAAACATGTAGTTGACCCTTCAGCAACCCTGGGGTTTGGATGCCAAACCCCCTGCACAGATGAAAATCTGTGTATAACTTTTGAGTCCCTCCAAATCTAACTGCTATTAACCTGCTGTTGACCAAAGTCCTACTGATAACACAAAGAGCACGTAGGCCATATGCTATGTGTATTTTATACTGTATTCTTATAATAAAGTGAGCTAGAGAGAATGCTAAGAAAATCATAAGGAAGAGAGAATACATTTACATTACTCTACTGAATTTACTGGAAAAAATCTGCCTCTATGTGGACCCATGCAGTTTAAACCTACGTTGTTGTATTTTTCTATGTGGCTACATAAACCTCCCAATGATCATTCTTAATGTCTGAGGACTATTCTGTTGGGTGAATTTACTGTAATGCATTTATAATCCTTCTGTTATTTTGGATTTGAGCGCCGAGTGATTTTGGTTTGGTTTGGTGAAGAGTGCTGTGATGCACATCTCTGAGCCGGGAGTTTTCCTTTTGCGGGCTGTCCAGTGACAGAATAAGATCCTGCTGCTGGGTCATGCGGGGGAAGCCGGCCAAGCGCTGGGGAGGGTCAGGCAGGAGCCCGAGGCTCAGAAAGGAGCAGACATGGCACTGGCTCTCAGCCTTCATTCTGCTGGGACAGACATTACAGAAGCAAAGGACAGCACACGCTCACAGCTACCCCTCCCAATTCCAGAACATCCACTAGCTGAAACTCAACCACTTTTGCTCCCACTCTAGAAGTGTGCTGGGCTGTAGGTACATGTGAGAGGCACTATTGCAGGCATGACTTCGGATAGGCCCTGATTGATCTGGAAATTAAGAGCATCACACCGGTGATGCCTGTGGCATCTCATTATCAGGGATGTGTCACTTTGTGCACTGCTCACAGGCCAGCCTGACCCTCCCGGGGTGGTCTTGCATTCTGGCCAACATCCTTTCCAGCCCAGAAGCTCCGATTCATACCCAGGGTCTGCTGCCTTCTGCCTAGATGGTTGACACAGTGGGAGGGCCACATGCTCCCAGGGCTCCTTAGCTAGAAATCAAAGCCCCAGGCTGACTTCATTCATCACTTGGCCTGTCACCACTCGGCTGGGGCTCTCAGGCTCTTGGAGGAGTCTCCCACTGCAACCACCCCTGCTTTCACAGCCCTCACTGTGTCCAGGCTGCAAGGCTGTGTGTCCTCAGGCTGGGCTGGCTCTCTGCTCTCTCGGGCTGGCTAGGACCCGGGTAGTTCCAGCTCCCCAGCCTGTATTTCCTTCTACACTCCAGCCATGTCCGTCCTATATCAAAGTCTGGGCTCCCTTTTCTCAGGGGGTGCCAGCTGCTCTTTTGCACGCATATCTGCCTGCTTCCTCTCCATGTCCTCCACTTCCTTAGCCTTATGGGTAGGGGCAGTGAGCTTGTGCGAATCCTCGTGTTTGCAGCATGAGGACCAACCTCTGGGGAGCATCAGGATTCTCCAGGGCGCTCCCTTCCCACTGCCTGCAACATTTTGGCGTCGGGAGATTTGGTAGGTTTATGAACACAGAGGCTGTATGGGCTCCCTGCACCATCACCCCTGCCTTGATCCGCACTGAGCACATCAACTAAATGCCTCCAGTGGCCCAGAAAGTCTCAGAGGCTCTGAAAAGGACAAGCCCATTGCCTGAAGTCACTCCCCTGTACTAGACAGGGTGTAACTGAGCCCAGGGCTGCCGGATTTGAAAGCCAAGTCCAAGCACTGAATTTACTGCCTAGATAGTCCCTAAGCTCTGTCCCCGCTGCAATCCACCTGGACGCCAAAACCCTAGTCCCGTCCTTCCATGGCTGGGTTTGGTAGTCTGGCTGAGTGCGCGCAGGCTTGTCCGACCTCTCTGGCCCTCAAGTTCAATCACAAGACATCAAAGACACAGGCGTTGCCAAGCACGGCTCTCCCTGGTGGTCACGGGGTGGACTCTGGGCTGTGCTGCCCGGACATAAGCCCTGCCTTCACTGCTGAGCCCCAGCACAGGTGCCTCATCCCCGCCTCTAGAAGTCAGAGTAACAGTGCTGCCTGAGGCACTGTTGGGAGGACGGGAATAGTCAATACTGCAAAGGCTGAGGGTGGTAGGTGGCAAGAGGTGAATGCAAAGCAGGCGTCACCTCCTCTTCCAGGCCCTCACCCACTGCCTTCCTCCTGTGCCTGCTGAGGGACTTCCCACCACTACTCTTGTGCAGCCTTCCCAAGTGCCCGGGAAAATACAAGTTTCCGGGCGCGGGAGGAAAGAGCTACCAGTCAGTGCCTGAGTCCCTACTATGTGCCAGACTCATTTTCCTCACCCATGTCACTGACTGTAATTTAGCTTCACAATGCTGTGGGATGGGTCCTAAAGTACTATCGTTCCCATTTTTTACAGATGAGGAAACAGTACAGAGGGTGAGTTCTCCTCATCATGCGGCTAGAACTTGAGAGAGGCAGGATCGGAAGCCGGGCATGTTCCCCGGGCATGTTCAGCAGGAATCAGAGACTAGTGCTGGGTGAAAGTGCACCACCGCCCGGTTCGGCCTCCTGGTCCCGTCCCTCTTTCCTCATCCCAGGCCCAGGTCCCTCTTTTCCTCACTGGCCTCTCCAAGGCTTTGGACATGTCGCGTGGGGCAGCCTGCCTCCAGCCCAGTCAGGGGGAGAGGGGTGAGCACCCTTGGAGCAGCAGTGGGGTGGCTTCTGGGCAACACCTTCCCAGTCAGCTTATCGCCCTACCTGGAGTGCTCTTCTTGGCTCAGAACTGTAGGAAGGAAAAAGAGAGAGAGCTCAGAGAAGAGAAAGGCACACGACAGTCGCCAATAAGCAGAGGAGGAAAACACACCTGGAGAAAGGAGACAGGAAGAAAAAAGTCTGCCTGCCTGCCTTCAGAGGGGTCAGGAGCCTGGGATTTTTCTCGGGGAAATGCCGCATGGACTAGCCCTTGTGCTAGTGGGGAAGACAGTGTAGCGGGTGTGGGGAGACCTGGGGTCTAGCTGCAAACCTGCTGCTTGTGCTGTGTGACCCTGGACTGGTCCTTTCCCCTGACCCGGGGCTCAGCCACCCCTGCCAGTAAATGAGGGGGCAGACTAGATCTCTGTGTCTCCCACCTCTGAGACTCAAGAGGTCGATGAGTCTGCTCTCAAACCGGCACCTTCAACGAGAGGGTGCTTCCTTAAAGTTGCACATCCTCAGTCACACAGCAAGCAAGTGAACAAACTGTGTCCCCAGACTGAAAGACAGTGGGTTTTTGATGAGTGTTCTATTTTTTTCTAGACCAGATACATTAAAGGCTAACAAATGAGGAACTCTAGAACTTGCAATTCTTTCTAGCAAAAATGCTGGGCCTCTGAGGATCAGTTGCAAGGTACGCTTGGTTGACATGAATCTCCCCATATCTGGGCTCACTGAAAAATCCCTGAACATGCAAATCCAGGGGCATTCTCAGTCTCCTAGGTGAGTCCACACTTCCAGTCAATTCTGGGGGGCAGCCTGGAGGCACCCCACAGATCCATTTCTCTGACCAGGGAGCTGTTCTATAGGGTCTTCAACTGTGGGTCCCTGCAAAATGGGCACCGATAGGACTCAGCAGGGCAGAGGAGGGGAGGGAAGCGATCAGATGGAAGCCATTTCCCAACCCTGAGAGCTTTCTAACCACCTAGCTCCATCTGCATTTGAAAAGATTTTGTTTTCAGTCTGAACTCAAAAGAATCTCTGGTCTTCAAGTAAAAAGATCCAGAGTCTGGTTCTGTGGTTTTCTTCATGCTGAAGGAACGGAAGGGAAGCTGGGTTTCGTGTTATCTCCCTTTACCATCCCATCAACCTCGTGAGTAGGAATAGGTAGGCCATTTTATAGGGAGGTGAGGGGACTTGCCCAAGGTCACACAGCTAGTAAGAGGTAGAGCTGGATCTGAACACAAGTCTGCCTGCCTTCAGGGCTGGGGCAGTGACGGCCGTACCCCTGCCCATTGGTCTTACAAAGGCTTCTGGATTTTTCTTTTTTCCTTCTGCTTCCACTCTTCCAGGAGCAGTACTGTGGGCCCATGGCACAGGAGCCCCCACAGTCACATGCATCTATACACGTGCGGCTGTGTGTGGCTGCGTGTGGCGGGTTTGGGGCAGGACTGGCCCTGGTTATACAGCTGCCCTTTAAGGACAGTGGGGGCCATGAGCGCCGATCCCCAGTTTCAGGCTCCTGGGAAGTCTGGCAGCTCCTGTCACCAGGTCCTGGAGAGGATGCCACAGTCCATGGCAGGCATCACACCTAAAATCAAGTTCCTGCTCCCTGCGCTGCAGTCGGTCTCTGTGGGGCCACAGGCCTGGGTAAGGAGGGCAGGGATGGTGGCAGTAGCTGGGAGGCCCAAAGAAACCGGAGGTGGCAGAACGGACACTAGTCAGAGAGTTCCAGTTTCACACCTCCTCAGCAGGGTGCCCCTGGTCAGCCTCAGCCCTCGTGCATGCAGTAGGGAGCACAAAGTGACAGCCTCACAGGGCTGGCCTAGCATCAGGTGAGGTGATGCAAGCAGGGCATTTGGGACAGTGGCCGCCTGCAGCAGAGAGTCTTGCAGAGGAGCAGCGATTACTGCCATCACTATGAGCAAGTCACAGCCAGCCACACATCAACACACCTACTGTGTGCTAGGGGTGGGGGGGCCGCCAGGCACCTTGGGGACTTCTGAGGGCATCAGCGTGGCACTTAGCCGGTCTGGCACTCAGGAGTTCTGACCTCATCTTGTGCTCTTCTATCTTTAATGATAATCCAGAGATACTTTCCCTTTCCAGCCTGGGATAGCATGAAGAGGTCAAATTGCACAGGTTCAGAAAGAAACGGCAATATTACTATCAAGATCTATTTCGAACACAAGTATTCCAGTATTGAGGGCTATCCTTGCTCTACCTAGGAAACCCTCAGGGTTGAGAGCAGTGCCCTCCCCAAGGGCCCAGGGCCTGTGGGGAGCGGCCCCTACCTTCAGGTGCTCCATCTTCTCCTGTTGGCTCAGGAAGTCTCTGTCGCCAGCCCCTGGGGGCACAGAGGCCTGGGGAGGCGGATGCATGAAGTTCCGGGTGACCTGCTCGGAGAGCTCGCAGATGACCTGCTGTTTGGCCTGGTTCTTGTCCATGAGCAGCTGCACGTGCTGCTGCAGCTCCCGCACCTGCTGTTCCTGCAGGCTTGCTGTCTGTGCCAGGTTCTCCCGCTCCCGCTCCAGGGCCTCCAGCCGCCGGCCCAGCTCTGCGATCTGCCGCACTTGGTGCCGCACCAGCTCCAGCCGGTCCTTGTCCTCACCCGCCAGGTACGCACTGGATGCCCTCTTCTCCTGCTGGGCAGCCTCTAGCGCCTTGTGCAGGATCCTCACCAGCTCCTGGGCGGGGGAAGGGAAGCGCTCTGTGAACTCGGGGAGAGCCCGCGAGGTGCCAGAGACTCGGCGCTATCCCTGGTTCTCCTAACAGCCCTGGGCGCTGGCTAGCATCATCGCCTCAGTCACCTCCTTTTCTTTTTCTGTTCCAAAAAAGTTTTACCCAGACACATGGTTCCCCAGCTAAAGGCTATCTTCCCAGCCAGGCTTATGGCCGAGTGTAGCCTAGTGACTGTTCTGCTTCAGCGCGGCTTGCAAAATTAGGTGGGTGGCTTATGGGCCCTACCTTTAAAACCACGACCCATGTGTTCCCCTGGTCTGGGTGCCCTTCCTTATGGCTGGGAAATGGCAAGAACTAGAGCGGCCACCTTGGGCTCATATGAGGAAGGTATATGTTGAGGTGGCGGTTGCACTACCAGCTCAGAACTGCTCACTTACCTCTGGATTCTTCTGTGAGAAGATAGGAGACAAATAAACTTCCAGATCATTTTTAGGCCACAGTAGTCTGAGGCTTCTCTGTTATAGCAGCTGAGCCTGTACCCTGACTAATTAATATGTGTCCATTTCAGAAGTGAGAAAACTGATATCTTGCAGAGTAGAGTGCGATTTAATCCCAAATCCCAGGCCTGTGCTGGGTCGTCATGAAGGCAGGGATGGCAGCAAAGTGGCACACCAACACTGGTCTTCCCTCCCGCCCCCAGACAGACCTTACTAATCAATCTCCATATTCCTCCCTGCTAAGCCAATGAGGCCTCAGAGTCCTGAATATAGCAAACAAGTGGTCGCTACCAATGGAGCTGGGAAAGCACTGGAGAGGAAACACACGGGCTATCGTCACACTAAACCTCACTCAGAGGGCCTCATTCAGTCCATTGTGCCCGCCCCTCGGGCTACCAAGCAATGCCTGGAGTGCTGGTGCAAGAAAGCCTGAGGGAGCTCAGCAGCAACAGACCTCTATTTAATCCATGAAGGGGCACTGGACTCACATGGAAACTCAAGGTCTGCTTGACTCCCCACATCTTCAAGCCCCCAACCTCCCCAGGACCTGTGCTGCCCCAAAGCAAGGATATGGACTCATTTAAGGCCAGGATCAGAATATCAGAAACCAGGCAGTCCAGTGGCCAGTCCTATGTGAACCTCAGAGTCTGGTAGGCAGGGAGGGGTTTGGGGCCATTGCTATGCACCATGCCATTCTCATCTGGAAAAACATGGCTTCCAGAGATGAGTTACCTGTATCCATGCCAAAGTATTTAACTAGATGAATCAGCTGGATAGGATTATTGCTGAGAATGATTCCATTTTGGAAGAGAACTGCACCAAACCACAGCTTTATATGAGAAATTAACGGCAATATCAAATTAGCATGCATCTTGTGAAACCTTGGCACTGTGGACTGTCCCTCTATCCAAACTTTATGATGCCCCACTCAGTGCCAGGGTTTGGGCCAGGTGCTGGGGCCCAGAGGGGGATGGGTCATAGCTCTCACTTTCAAGAACCACCAAGACTGGTGGGAGCAAAGGCGAACCACTGAAATGCAGTGATTTACTGCAAGAGGGAAGCAAGGGTATTTGTGGGGACACAGCGCAAAGAGCAAGGACTTCTGCCTGTGATGGAGGTGGGGAAAACCAGAATATTCTACAGAGAGGCAGAACAGCTTACACTGATTCGTGAAGAATAAGGAGGGCTAGATACGGCCAAGCAGCAAGTAGATGAGGGTTGGAAGAGCTTTCCACACATGCTGAGTCAATGGCTCAAGCCAAAGCCCAGAGGAAAGAAAGAACCTGCGAGGGGCTGTGGGCATCGTTGGGCATGGGCAAAAGGTGGGTGGGGAGGTGGCTGCAAACCAAATCGGAATGTTTGGAATGAACTGGCTTCTCAGGCTCTGCTGAGAGCTCACCATTCCTGTGGTTCTGGGTAACTGAGAAGCCGAGACCATTTTCTGGTTCGGCTGAGATGGGGAGATTACCCTGGGAACCGCCGGGCGAAACAACCAGCAGACACACCGTTCAGCCTTGTCCGAGGCTCAGAATCAGGCGGGTATCTTTCTGCCAGCTTTGGGAGAGTCAACTCTGAAGCCCTTTTCATTATATCCAGCTGCCTCCCTTTCCTCCATCCAGCCCAGGAGGCCCTCCTTCCACCCCAGAACCCCCACAACAGAATGAGACAGGGAGAAAGGAACCATGGAAGGGACGGAGTTGGAGCAGGAAGCATGAGATGAGGAGCATGAATGGACCTCGGATTCAGAAAACCCGGAGGCTGGCAGGCCTGGGGGAGACCACCTGGTCAGGTCGCCTTGCTGTCACGTGAGGACATTAAGACCAAGAAAGGAGCAGGAAGAGGACTAAAGGGACTTGATGGGTCCCTCCAGGTGGGAAAACACACCATAAGAGAGGACCCCCAACTTCTAATCTAGGGTCTTCCACTTCTCCACGATGGGTAGTTAATAGATTTTGCACTGAAACACTCCTTCCGATTTCCTTAAAAACAGATATAACCTATGTTCGTAGCAGCATTATTCACACAGCACCCAAGAGATGGAAACAGCCCACATGTCCACTGACGGTGAATGGGTAAACAAAATGCTGCATATACATGTGATGAGGTATTACTCTGCCCGAAAAAGGAAGGAACTCCTGTTACACACTACCACATGGGTGAACCTGGGGCCATTATGCCACAAAAGTGCACATACGCACCATAGAGACATATTGAAAACAAAAAGGGAAGCTTGTGATGCGTCCCCTTCTGAAGCTTCTCTGGACCCGGTGATATGCTATGGCACCTCCCCAAGCTGCCAGCAATGAGCAGCACCATCACTGCAACAGTGCAAGGGTATGCCCTGTATGGACACACAAATCCCTTATCCCACCCTCAAGGAGGCCCTTCCAGGTTGTTTCCAGTTCCCACCATTATAAGCAGTGCTCTAGAACCAATTCTCAGAAATAGAAGAGCTGATCAAATGGTACTTCCAATACCTACATAGTAATTTTTATATTATGTGTATGTATAGTATACATACATATATCTACACACACATATATACGTGTGTGTGTGTGTGTGTGTGTATGTATATTTGAAAGAGAGAATTGAGGGGAGGAGCAGAGAGAGAGGGAGAGAGAGAGAATCCCAAGCAGGCTTTGCACTGTCAACATAGAGCCCAATGTATGGCTCAAATTCATGCACCGTGAGATTATGACCTGAGTCGAAATCAAGAGTCAGACGTTTAATCAACTGAGCCACCCAGGCGCCCTGCTACTTTTAATCTTTCTTAATCAAACCAATGTTTGGTCCATTTCAGACTTTGACAACTGGCTGCAAACTGTCATTCTATTTAAAAAAAAATTTTTAATTGCAATATAGTTGATTCTCTAAATTTTTAAAATTCAACAAATCATCTTTTAAAAATTAACCCTTTACCTTATTAAATAATGAGTTGATACTTTCATCACTCACTAAATCAAGGTGGATGAGCCCCACACTGCTCGGGAAAGAGCACTGGACTGAGAGTCTGGCCCTCTAGCCACTGACCCCTACGAGGCTGTGTGCCAGCAGGGTGCAGGTGAGGGAGCGCTGGTTCTAGAGTCACAGGGGTCTTGGCTGCACTCCAGGTCCACGAAGCGGTGTCTCAGACAAGTGAACTTCGGCTTTGTCATATGTAAAATGGAGATCATGATCCCTACGCCTTGGAGAGTCACTTAATGGATGAGAGAAAAAGGCAAGTGTCCCTCCCCCCACAGAAATGGCCAGGCCCCTCTCGACCATCCCTCTATGCTGAAATCATTGAACTCTGTACTCTGTATATGGGGAGTGTACACTGAGGTTTCTGGCTGGGGTTCTAAGGAAGTCCGTGGTTGCACTTTGCCCCCAACCAATTTCCTAAACAGATTACCCTGAGGGAGGGAGACTGACCCCGGAAAGGGCCTGGGCAGGGTTCATCATTCCCAGCTCAACAGATGGCCGACATCGCTACACGGGCTTCCATCTGCCAGAGCAGACAGCCTTCAGGCTGGGTGCAGTTTTGTGAACTCCGAGAGCCTGCGTCACCTGGCCCAGCAGCCATCTGGTGCTACCTCGGGGAGTGCAAATCTCTTGTGGGGCCAGCATCACAAGGGCCTGGGACAGATAATAGCTCAGTGGGTCCTGGAGCGGCCCTGCAGTATGACACCAGACACAAGGACTGCGTTAGAATTTTCTGAAGAGCACTTACGGTGCTCATGTCTGATGCTGGGCTGCTCCTGGAGACCACGGAGGAGGTGGTTGGGCTGGGCTTAGTCCTGGACCTGAGGAAGGAGGTCAGGCTCTCAGTCTTGGCTCTTCTAGCTGTGAGATTTCAGGCCGGTCACCTGCCTTCTCTAAGGTCCTCAAGCATGGCATGGTAAAAAGGGCAAAGTCTCTAGAAGCAGACAGACCAGAGTGTGAAACCCGTCTTGGCCTCTGAAAGACCCTGGGCATTCAGAATCTCTCAGAACTTCAGTTTCCTCCTCAGGAAAAGGGGGCTGATAACTGTTGTATTAGGGATAATGCATGGAAAGCCCAGCACAGAGCTGCAGCCACACTTAACACCACGTATGGTGCTCTTATCTGCTCTTGCTTATCCAAGGGCAGGGACCCAGTGTACCTCTGCGCCCTCCAAACCAAGTTTGAGATACAAATTCTTAGAGAATCACTTGCTATTGGCAATGACCACCTGGGTGGCTAAGCCCAGACAAGACCCACCTCCCCCTTCCAGTTCCCACATCCTCCTGCACCCTCAGGCAGAAAGAGAGTACCTCCCACTTAAGAGGTACCTCTCTCTGTCTCTCAAAAGATAAATAAAATATTAAAAGGAAGGCTTCTTGCAGATGTGGACCCAGAAAAGTCCAGGGGCCACTCCCCCAGCTGAAGAGCTGGGTTCAGGGAGTCTCAGGTGGACAGTGGCCCCCTGATCATCATTTCTGCGTGTCGGGGGCACTGCTGGCGCCCCAAGGTTTTGCAGGCCTCCTCTATCCTACCTCTGGGCCAAGAATTGATCCTTTCTCCTTCCCCTCTTTGGTTTTGGTATCTGGGCTGGAGTTAAAAACCCAAGTCCGTAGCGCTGGGGCTCCACCCCCGCCTAATGTGGGATGAAGATGTGACCCTCGCCTGTCACTGCCATGCCACTCATTTCTTGGAGGTCCTCATGGGCGTCCATCTGTCTTCCCAGAGCCACTCAGAGGAATGTGCCACTAGGAACCAACAGGGAGGTTGCTGCAATAATAGCCTAAACCATCAAGGCCTGCATCTGTGGGCGGCTGCTGGGTGCCAGGCACTGGACTTTACACACCTAGACACAGCGAGCCCCGCTGTAACTTCACGTACAGAGGAGGAAGCTGGGGCTTTGCGAGGTTAAGAAACTTGCTCAGCCAGAACTGTGGCCTGTACCGGCTGTGCTCAGAGTCTCCCACGTTTGGGAGATGGGCGGAGAGCACACAAACCACTCATCGTGTGAGTCACAAGTGAAACTGCAAGACTGTCTCCCCTTCTGATTGTCGTCCCAGGCCAGGAGAGTGAACTAGTGAGAAAGTCCAGGTTCTCGGGGCTCCTGGGTGGCTCAGCCGGTCAGGTGTCTGACTTTGGCTCAGGTCGTGATCTCGCAGTTCCTGAGTTAGAGCCCCGTGTCAGGCTCTGTGCTGATAGCTCAGAGCCTGGAGCCTGCTTCCGATTCTGTGTCTCCCTCTCTCTCTGCCCCTCCCCTGCTTGCGCTCTGTCTCTCCCTCTCAAAAATAAATAAACATTAAAAAAAAAAAAAAGAGGGGCACCTGGGTGCCTCAGTTGGTTGAGCGTCTGGCTTTGGCTCAGGTCATGATCTCGTGGTTTGTGAGTTCGAGCCCCGTGTCGGGCTCTGTGCTGACCGCTAGCTCAGAGCCTGGAGCCTGTCTTCAGATTCTGTGTCTCCCTCTCTCTCTGGCCTTCCCCTGCTCACGCTGTCTCTCTCTGTCTCTCAAAAGATAAATAAAACATTTAAAAAAATAAGCTACTATAACTCTATTTGGTATCTTTAAAAAAAAAATAAAAATTTAAAAAATTTAAAAAAAAAAAGAAAGAAAGTCCAAGTCCTTTAATGCCTGAACAACTTCCTCCTGCCATTTTCGCTCTGACGTCAGGGGTCTGGGTGGGCCTTAATAATCTCCAAGAGCTTGCCCTCATTTACTGAAGAATGGCACAATCTCCGGGGTAGCACAGATGTTGGGGGCAAACCTCACTGAAACCTAGGTCTCCCGGGCCTCTCTCCTTCATTCGACAATTCCTGACGCCCTCAAAGCAAAGGCCATGCCACGGGAGGCTGCCCATATGTCCTATAAAGAAGGGGAAGGTGGGTGGAGGGAGGGGCGGAGTTCACGTCCAGATTTCTTTTCCTGGCCAGGTTCAGCCTGGGCCTTAGGCTGTGCTGGTCCGCGGATCAGGCAGCCGCTCCTGGCCAGCTGCATGCCCTCTGAGCTCTCAGGATTGCCGGCCACCCCGAGACGGAAACGGGGGATGATGGAGGAAAAGAGCCAGCTGGGCTGCTAAGTGGCATCGGAGGGGACTTCCCACGCTGTGAGGATACACGTAGGTGTTGGCGTGCTTACCGCCTGTCTCTGCCATGAGATGTAAGCCCTGCAGGGACGGGGGCTGCCTCTCTTCCCACTGTCCCCAGCACCCAGGATACTGCGTGCACACCACGGGTCCTCAATAAGGTCTTGGTGAAAAAAACAAACGGATTGAGAACATGTGAACGAATGAACTTCCTCCCTTGAGAACTTCGGTCACGGCTTCGTTAAATGTTTCCGCTGACCAGCCAGGAGTAAAGCCTCTGCTATGTGCCTTGGTATCCACTTAGGGCAAGAAAGGGCAAAACTAGGCAGGGAGAGCATTTTTCTGTGCCGACTTCTCCAACACAGAGCGGTAGAAAGGAGGAGACGTATAAGAAGGGGACTATTCAGAGGAAAATACAGTGTACCCCCCACTTCCCCAGGAGCAGGAGCCGGGAGATAAAGCAGAAAAAGACTCAGGGCAGCCGAAGCACAAACACGAAAACTTAGGCCTTCTTCTCGGAAGAAGAGAAGCATGGGTTCTCGGTGCGGCCCGGTGCGGCATCACCAGGAACCACCCTTGAGGTTTTCAGTAACAACTGCGCTAACTTAACCACTTTTTTTGTGCCAAAAAGAGCCCAGTGTTGCAGTCCCCCTCCCACCCCCGCCACAGGATTCTTGCTACTTCACAGAGTCGCCCCAGGATGTGAACATGACTTACTCCCTGGGTTGCAGGATGTGGGGATGATTTGAACGTCTGTGTAAGTGGGCGATCTGTGTTCTACAATGACCATGTGACTCTTTCTTTTTTTTTTTTTAACTGCTATAATGAAGTTCTCTATTAAGCCTAAGTCTTCCTCATCACCATCCGCTGTCGGGCCTGGTTGAGCCCTAGAGCCGCACAGACCTGCCTGCTCTCTGTCCTCTGACAACACTTCAGGGAGCTGCACCCTTACCAGCGGCCGGTTCCTGGGGCAGCCCCTCCACCCAGATCTCCCTTCTCCGAATGCTATCCCCCTTCCGTGTGGGGACAGGCTGTGCACAGTCCTCCAGGAGGAAGCCAAGAGCAATTACAAAGTAGGTTCCAGTGACCTGCCCTTGAGGGGCTTCCGTCACCTAGTCTGAGTGTCCACATGTCCCTTAGTAATCAGCAGTATAGCATTTTCAGCCACCAGCGGTTTGGCTGGTAAGAACCACAGACTGGCCTATGCCCGGCAGGCTAACGTACCAGATCTAGTTCAAAGGCTCCGGGCCCAGGGGGTCCACTGCAGCCTGGGGCCTCTCTGGGGACAGAGCTCACCTTCTGAGACTCGAGCTCCTTGGTGAGCATCAGAACCTGCTGCTCCAAGGCCAACGCTTTTTCCTGGGCGGTTCGGTTCCGTGTGAGGCCTTCAGCAAAGAGTGGGAAGGTGTTGTGCTGGCGCTTGGCTTTCTGAATGAGATTGGCAGTCAGAGAAGACTTGGGTGCAGGCTTTGGAGAATCCACTGCATCTTTCAAAAGGAGGAACACAGAGGTTATGACCAGTGGCCTCAGTGGTTCTCAAACTCAAGCTTGCTGCAGAAGCCCCTGGAGGGCTTACTAAAACACAAACTGTGGGACCCTAATCCCTTTCATCAATAGGCCTGGGTCAGGGCCTGAGAATTTGCATTTCTAAGACATTCCTAGGTGATGCTGAGCAGCTTGCCCAGGGCTCACAGTTTGAGACCATCAGACCTTATATGTACACTGCACTGGCTGGCCCTTCAGCCCATCCTTTAAAGCGTGCCTGCCCCCAGCTCTTGGATCCCTGCCTGCATGGGCGATCTCCTATGACACTACTGGTGCAGGCGGCCATCTCCTCAGTCACAAGTCCTGCCAGGATGTCTTGTTTCTTATTTCAGGATCCTGCCTCTACCTCTGGGCGATGTCCAAAGTACGCAGAGCTGTTCATAGACAAGAAGTATGGAGTATCTGTACTCTGCCATCTTGCCCCAGAGAGTAACTCAAATTCTTGTTTGATTCATTTTAATTAATTAATTTGAAAGAAACAGAGAGCATGAGTGAGGCAGAGAAAGAGAGAATCTTAAGCAGGCACAGGCTTGATCCTATGACCCTGGGATCATGCCTGGAGCCAAAATCGAGAGTTAGACACTCAGTGACTGAGCTACCCAGGCACCCCTTTGGTTTGATTCTTATTACAAGCTAAGTTAGGCCACCTATTTCCCAAAGTTGATCACCCCAAGGCTACACAGTTCTTTTATTTCCTCTAGAGCCAGGAGCAGCAACCAATGGCTCATGGGCCAAATCCAGTCCACAGCCTGCTTCTGCAAATAAAGTTTTATTGGAACATGGCCACGCTTACTTGTTTGTGCACTGTCTGTGCTGCGTTCACTCCACAGGGGCAGAGTTGAGCGCGGCAATGAGACCATATGCCTCACAATGCCTCCAACATTTACTCTCTGGCTCTCTGTGGAAAACATTTGCCAACCGTTGCTGACTTATTTCATTTTTATTTTATTTTATTCTTAATTCAAATCCAACATCACCCATGCTGCCTTGGTCTGCCTTGCCTCCAGTCTATGTTTAGTAAAGGGTCTGCCATCAGCCTGCATCCAGGGACTTTTTTTTTAATGTTTTATTTATTTTTGAGAGAGTGCAAGCAGAGAAGGGGCAGAGAGAGAAGGACAGAGGATCTGAAACAGGCTTTATGCTGACAGCCTTCGCGCTGACAATTCTGGGCTCAAACTCATGAACCGTGAAATCATGACCTGAGCTGATGTCGGACGTTCCACCAACTGAGGCATCCAGGCACCCCATGCATCCAGAGACATTTTAATGGCCTGATTATATGGTCAAGAGACTTTGAGAATTCTTGCTTATGTGGTACATACATGTCATGCCTGAAATGAAGTCCCAGAAGAAGGAACTTCCCCTCAGCACACAGTGCCAGAAAAAGCTTTGCTTTTTCCAAGAAAATATATGTTATGGACACTGGAAATCACCTAACACTTGCATTTCCCTGTTTGCCTTGGCTGCTGAGAAGCTCAGAGCCACACTGCTGCCCACTCTTTGCTACTTTATAGGATCTTATCTAGATCTCATTTAAATTTACTACCCCAAATTACTCATTTGCTTTCCCCTGATATATATTTTAATAAGCTATCCCCAATCCTTTTGGGACTAGGGTGTTAAATATAAGGATGTGGTATGGGACCCCAGGTGAGGGCTTCGAGAACGAGTAGTTCAGCACGCTTCTTCTGGGGCCAGCCAAACAATTTTGAACAGGTACTCTAGTAGGTGATGGGAACCAGAAACTCCCTGGCCTTGGTGGGTACCAGAACAGAATGGTTTTGTTCTAGACTCGAAAGAAATCCAGTTGCGCTGCATACAAACCAGACCGCAGAGCTCCAAAAAATGCAATGCCTCTTTCTCTTCCCTGCTGCGGGGTACAGAAGAGCAGGGGGGCTCCCTGAGCCCTGGGCCCTCTGATAACACTACTGTCCACTAACGTTGAGGGCAGGAAGGTGGGGATTAGTATGCCCATTTGGCAGTTGGAGAAAATGAGGCCCAGAAGGGTAGTTTTCAATCAGTGCTGTAGGATTTCATGGTAGTGCAGCAGGGCTGAAGGGGTGGGGAGCCGAGGGGAGCCCAGACTCCCACCCCTGCTTCAAGTCTGCTGGGTATATTAGATTTTGTTTATGGGGATCAAGGAGTCATGGCCATAGAAATGCAGTTTGAAAAATCAGTGCCTTAGAAAATGAGGCTTCAGGTGGTGGTAGTGGGGCCTGAACCCTAGTCCCATACCCACTGTGTGGCCATGAGCAAGTTGCTTCGCTTTTCCATCTGCAGTTCCCTCATTTAGTAAACGGGAACAATAACGGTATCCAGTAACTGCAACTTGGGGGGTTGGAAGGGCTAAAGAGGTTAACGCAGGTGAGGTGCTTAGTGCACTTGGAAGAAGCTTGAAAAGATTTGGGTAAGTGACGGGAGCGAGTCCTGAAGGACCAGATATTGCAGATTCCATTTATATAAATGATCCAGAGCAGGCACGTCTACAGAGAAGGTCGAACAGTGGCTGCCTCAAGCTGGAGGACGCAGGTTTCTTGTTGGGATAATGAGCATGCTCTGAAGTGATCGTGGTGAGGGTGCCTGGCTGGCTCAGTCCATTAAGCCTCTGACTCTTGATTTCTACGCCAGTCGTGATGTCACGGTTAGTGGGTTTGAGCCCAGCACTGGGCTCTGTGCTGACAGTGCAGAGCCTGCCTGGGATTCTCTTTCTCCCTCTCTCTCTCTGTCCCTCCCCACTTGTGCTCTTTCTGTCTCTCTTTCAAAATAAATAAACCTTAAAAAATAAAATAAAATAAAATAATAGATTATGGTGAACTGTATATTCCAAATGAGTGAACTGTTTGGTGAGTTATCTCTTAATAAAACTGTTACCAAAGGGAAAAGAGTTGTTAGAGTGGCCCTTGCACAAAGTCGGTGCTGGCTGTATTCTTGTTGGTCTGATGGAACACCGATCCCCACAGGGACTGTTCAGTGTGACCGTGGGGCCTCACCAGACACTGCTCCACTGGGGAGCTTTCTCTGGAGTCACTGCTCCACAGCACAGAGGTCCCCCCTGCCAGAAGCCCCCACTGGGCTGCCTCAGCCCATCTTCTTCCATTTCTAGGTTACAGTATGTCCTGGGGGGTGGGGCATGCTAATTGCAGAAGAAGCCCAACCCCTGAGAGGGCGTGGGCCACTCACACATTTTGTGAAGTAACAAAGTGCTGTGGAGGGGTTGGGATGGATGCTTCTACAGACAAAGGTCTGATTTTGATCAGCCCACACAGGCGTTTTCATATCCTTTCCTTAAAAATTAAAAAAGAAGTAAGAAAGGAGAAGTGAGAGATATTTTCTTTCATTAGTTCAAGAATCACTGCAGGAGTGTCAGTTTGGGAGGACGAGCTAGAGTTCTGGAGATGGGTGGTGGCGGTGGTTGGAGTGAGTGTGCTTAATGTTACTGCACTATACACTTAAAATTGGTTCCGAGGGTAAATTTTATGTGTATTTTACCACAGTGATATTACTAAAAGAAGGAGTCATCACTACCAGACCCATGGAAACCAGGAGGAGTGGCCTGTTTGACACACAAAAGTGTAAATGCTGGTTTTCGGGGAGAAAAGAGGGCACTCACTCGGTCTCTGAAGGCACAGCTCAAACCTGGGCAGAGAGCTCACCTGGGGTGCTGGGGTCAGAGGGTAAAGGCTGCTCTGCCCTCTGAGGTTCTCCGCTCGGTGGAGACTCATCCTCGGGAGGTCCGTGGCCTGTTCCATGGGCCTGCCTGTTGCCCCGAATATTGTACATCGTGTTTCTGAAAGGAAAACAGAGGGGCGTGAGGCTGCTGTCCTGCCCCGCTGGCTGCTCTCCCCACGGCCGCCCCCCGGAGCCGGGCTGCGTCCCCAGCCCCAGTTGTGCCCGGAGCAGCCTGTGCACTCCGGGCACCTTGAAGACGCATCCGCTCCCCACCTACCTCGCCCATCTTCTCACGTCCTCCTCGTACTTCCCGCCCACCGCCCACCACACGTGAAGGTGCTCATGACAACAGAGGCCTGAGCCCCCACCCCAAACCCACTGCTGGAGCATAAGTTCTATGGAGTGCAGGCATGTTTGCCTGTTCTGTTCACTAAACTATTTTGTTTTTGTGAGTGTTTTTAAAAATATATATTTTTGAGAAATAGAAAGACAGAGCATGAGTAGGGGAGGGGCAGAGAGAGAGGGAAACACAGAATCCAGGGAAAAGCAGGCTCCAGGCTCTGAGCTGTCAGCACAGAGCCCAACATGGGGCTTGAACTCATGAACCATGAGATCCTGACCTGAGCCAAAATCAGATGCTCAACCGACTGAGCCACCCAGGTGCCCCATAATATTTTGTTTTTTAAGTTTATTTATTTTTGAGAGAGAGAGAGCATGTGCATGCATATGGGCAGGGGAGGGGCAGAGAGAGAGGGTAGGGGCAGAGTGGGAGAGAGAGAATCTCAGGCTGACTCTGAATTATCAGTGTGGAGCCCAATGTGGGCCTCAATCCCATGAACTGTGACATCATGACCTGAGCTGAAATCAAGAGTCAGACACTCAAGCGTCTGACCCACCAGGCGGCCTCACAAAAATATTTTGAATGCCTAGCACAGCGCTTGAAGCGTTGAGGGCGCTTACAGTATATGTGCTGAATGAATGCTGAATGGACTTGGCAAATTAACGCTCCTGAAACCTTCATCTGGTTTTATAACTACTTGCTCAAAAATCATCAGTAGCTCCCTACTTCTGTTGAGGAAAGTTCCAAACCTCTCCTCTGCTTGCTCTCTTTCCCCGCTCAGATCTGTTCTCCTTTGACCTTCACTAATCATTTCCTGGCCTCCAAGGAGCTTACCATTAAATGAAGAATAGAGAAGAAATTAGAATTCAGCATTCCCAATGCTTGACTTTGAAATTTGGTCTTTGATTTCTTTTGCTCTGCTGTTGTCATTGTTGTTATTATTATTATTAAGTTTTATTTGTTCATTTTGAGAGAGAGTGAGAGACAGCATAAGCAGAGGAGGGAGAGAGAGAGAGGGAGAGAGAGGATCCCAAGCAGGCTCTGCATCGTCAGTCCAGAGCCTGACAAAGGGCTAGAACCCACAAACCGAGAAAGCATGAGCCAAAATCAAGAGCTGGATGCCCAACTGACTGAGGCACCCAGGCTCCCTGTTGTCTGTTGTTATTAAGGTTCTATTGTAGGGCACCTCTGACTCCTTGACCTAGTCACCACCCCTTCCCAGTTATTACTTTCCTCATCTACAAATAAAAGGGTAGTGGTCATATTAAAAAGAAAATGGTGGTCCTGAAAAGCACTATTTACTGAGTACCACTTTGTGCTGGGTCCTGTGCCAAGCCCCATTATGCGTATCTCACAAATCATAGCCACACGACTGGAGAGGACTCAGGAACACATTCCTATAGCCAGAGGCACTGGCTGGGTGGGTGACCATCAATGCTGCCTACACATCCCCTTGCCTCCCCTCTGGGCTCAAAGGAGTCATCCCTGGGGTAGGGGAGGATACAGAAACCCCAACTCCTAAGTTCTAGCACACATCACCTCTGAAGATAGATGCTCATTAACCACTGACACAGCCCAGGTGGCCACTACCCGCTGAACTATTGCACTTGGAAGAGGTATCTCTATTTCATAAATTTATTGACCTTGCACAGAGCAGTTCATAGATCATTTTTGGTGTAGGATTACCTCCAGGTCTTAAGGGCCTGGTCAGCTTGGTGGAATGGTCATAAACACTGGCTCTGGAAGGCTAACCTTGGGCAAGCTGTCGATCTTCCCAGAGCCAGACTTTCCTTATCATGCAATGGAGAGGAGGCCAGACGCTAAGCTAACACTAGTAATTCAACTCATTTAATACCCCCCGCCCCAGCCCAGTGAGTTACTAGTATCGCCTCCGTTGTACAGAGAGAACTGAGAGTCAGCAAGGCTAAGTAATCAAGGCCACAGAACTAGTAAGTGGAGGGACAGAGCATTAGATCTGGACATCTAACTCTGTGGGCTGAGAACTTGGCCATTATGATACCACCTCACAGGCCTGTCCAGACAACTCAGTGCCAGTGCCAAGCACCTAGCACAGTGCTCTGGAAGTACCTGTACTCCCTTCCTTGCAGCATGACCCGGGTTCATGGCAGAGGCCACAGCAGGCTGTAAGACCAGCCAGGGCCCGGGCTGTGTGAGACAAAAGCTACCCCGATCTTATGGGGGCTCTCAGCAGCCCGGGGCAAGGAGCCCATTTCTTGCACTCTTCCCTCACCTTTTCTGTGGGTTATTACAAATGTCAGGA
>NC_043712.1:32331775-32456783 GCF_006229205.1 Suricata suricatta | reverse complement strand
CCTCGTTACTTCAGTAAATTCAGATGCTGAAGCCGACAGGGAAAATCTGTAAATGTGCCACACAGAGCCAGGGGTCTCTAATCCAAGTCCAGGAAACAATCTAGTTTGCTTCCTAAGAGGTCCCTGTCTGAAGTCCACACAGAAAATAAGCACTCCAACAGGATCAGTATCGGATACAGTCTGAAATCCCCAAAAGCTTCCTTCTCTTTGGTTAGATAAATGATAATAGCAGCAAACAATATTTATAAAGTGCTAAGCACAGTTCTGACGCAGTTTGATCCATTAACCCGTTTAACTCCCACACTAACGTTGTAGGGCAGGCACCATTGTATTCACTTTTACTAACAATTTAAGTGAAACACAGAGAAATCAAACAAGCTACCTAGGACAGCACAGCCCATGACTGGTGAAGCCAGGATACAAATCCAGGCAGTCCGCCTCTAAAGTTCAGGCCATACTACTATCTTTTTATAAACTATTTAAATCAAATCCTGTTAGAGGGAAATTGTATACATAACACATGAATAATAAATGAAAAAGTAGCTGAGAAATGATCAATGTACAGTAAATTACACATGTAAAAAGTGAATAAAAAAACTCACTAAAGGTATCAAATTCCAGACTTCAAGCTTTATTACAAAGTGGAAATAATTAAAACAGTACAGTACTGGCAGACAAGTAGACACATAGATCAATGGAACAGAATAGAAAACCCAGAAAGAACCCCACAATTTTATGGTCAATTAATCTTCAACAAAGAATGAATGAATATACAATGGGAAAAAGACAGTCTCCTCAACGAATAGTGTTGGAGAAACTGGACCACTACCTACCAAAGAGTGAAACTGGACCACTGAATTAAAGACCTAAATGTGAGACCTGAGACCATAAAAATCCTTGAAGAGAGCACAGGCAGTGACCTTTGTGACATCAGCTGTAGCAAGGTCTTTCCAGATATGTCTCCTGAGACAATGGAAATAAAAGCAAAAATTAACTACTGGGACTTCGTCAAGACAAAAATCTTCTGCAAGTGAAGGAAACCATCAACAAAACTAAAAGGCAACCTACGGAATGGGAGAAGACACTTGCAAATGACATATCCAATAAAGGATTAATATCCAAAACATATAAAGAACAGATACAACTCAGTACCCCAAAACCAAATAATCCTATTGAAAATGGCAGAAGACACGAACAGACATTTCTCCAAAGAAGACAGCCAGATGGCCAACAGACACATGAAAAGATGCTCAACATCACTGACCATCGAGGAAATGCAGATCAAAATTACAATGAGATATCACTTCACAAACCTGTCAGAATGGCTAAAATGAAAAAAAAAAAACATAAGAAACAAGTGTTGGTGAGGATGTGGAGAAAAAGGAACGCTTTTGTGCTGTTGGTGGGAATGTAAACTGGTACGGCCACTGTGGAAGACAGTATAGAGTTTCCTCAAAAAATTGAAAATAGAACTACCCTATAATCTAGTAGTCACACTACTAGGTATTTACCCCCAAAATACAAAAACACTAATTCAAAGGGATACATGCAGCCCTGTGTTTATAGAAGCATTATTTACCATAGCCAAATTATGGATGCAGCCCAAGTGTCCATCGATAGATGAATGGATAAAGAAGAGGTAATATACATATATATACATATATACACATATATAAATACATACACACACAATGTAATATTATTCAGCTATAAAAAGAATGAAATCTTGCCATTTGCAATAACATGGATGAAGCTAGAGAGGATAATGCTAAGTGAAATGAATCAGAGAAAAACAAATGCCATATGATTTCACTCATATGTTTAAGAAAGAAAACAAATGAGCAAAGGGAAAAAGAGAGAGAGACAAACTAAGAAAAAGACTCTTAACTATAGAAAACAAACTGACAGTTACAAGAGGGAAGAAGTGTGGCAGGGGGATGGGTGAAATAGGGGATGGAGATTAAAGCATACACTTATTGAGATGAAAAATAAAATGGAACTTAGGGGGAAAAATGTAAAAAGTGGGTTGCAGGGGCGCCCGCGTGGCTCAGTCAGTTAAGTGTGCCTCTTTTGATTTCCACTCAGGTCATGATTTCACGGGTTCATGAGTTCAAGCCCCAGATTGGGTTCTGCATTGGCAGTACAGAGCCTGCTTGGGATTCTCTCTCCCCCTCTCTCTTCCCCTCCTCCACTGTGCACCTGCACACACTCTCTCTCTCTTAAAGAAATTTTTAAAAAAGCAGGTTGTATACAGTCACTTTGGAAAAAAGTTAATAATTTGATTGTTTCACATACGAAGACATGTCATCACGTTACATCATGAGATCAGGATGATCTCGGTTATGTATATACATGTACAGAAAATGCAGAGGAAAGAGATATTCTACATGCTAAGAATGCTGTCTGGGTGACAGGATCACAGGTAGTTGAAAACCTATACTTTTCTAGATGTTTCTAATTTCCTACAAAGAATATACAGTACTTTAATAATCAGAAGCACAGATGTAATATTTTAATGTGATGAGTTAAAAACAAAGCCCCTCACCCTCTCCCTGCGCCCAGCTCCCTGCAGGGATCACACCGGATCACTGTAAGCTCCATAGAAGGGGCTGTCTGCAAGGTGGCTGGCTCCTCAGTCCCACTGTACTCACTGTATTTCGGTTCCCAGATGCTTGAGGGAAATATTCTGAAGGGCCGAGGGCATGGCAGGCACCGGCTGCAAGGCGGCTGCCACGCCCACGAGCCCGGGGGGCGTTTGCACAGGACACAGGAACTCCTCCAGCTCCGCTTCCTCTTGCTCTGGGGAACAGAGAGGGCAATCACTCACTGCTGCACTTGGACACACGAGACAGGGGCGCGGGGGGGTGGGGGGCTTGGCTCCCACGGGAGCAGGGGGAGTCGGTGGGCTGCCTGAGCAAGCCTTCCTTGCAGGTTGAGAGCAGCCAAGGAGGCGGGCTTTTCATAAAATGTTCTCCCAGGAGAATGATGCATCTTACTGAGAAAGTCTTCCTGAGAACCTCGTTAAAATACACAGAACTGCCGATGCTTCTGCATCTGAGAATCCACCCTAAAAAAGTTACCTGACATGCAGACAAAGCTTTATGAGCCAAGAGGTTCATCCTGGCACCGTCTGGCTTCACACTGGAAATAAATCCCTCGAACTGGAAGTAAAGTTCTGGGGAGGGGTTAAATAAATCACGACGCCTTCCGGAAAACGGAATACTACTCAGCCGTTTAAAACGAGGCTAATGAAGAATGCTTAAAAGCAAGAGGAGCAGGTGTGAGATATAAAAACAGCTAGCAAAAAAATTGGGTTAGAGCATGATCTCAATTGTAGAGAAAAAGTCTCACAGAAATACACTCTGTGGTGTGGACAGAGGTCAGAAGTGCATGGTGGGACCAGAAGCAGGCTGCCCTCATTATTGGTTCGTGTTTTTGCCCAAAGTGTCTACTCTAAACATGGGTTATTTTTTATAAACAGAAAAATAATGTATACTCATCACAAGTAGAAATTTATAAACAGATTTTGGAACCAGGACGCTTTAGGCTCACAGTACGTAGTACCAGAAAGCAAGGCAGGGCATTGGTACTATTACACAATCTGAAACATGTTTAAGTAAAAGGCAAGCGGTGGGGGAGGGGGGTGTCATAACATAATGTGAACACTGGCTGTCGCTGGGTGACAGGATTATGGCTACTTTTTCTTCCACTTTTCTACTTTTTCTAACTGTTTTGCAATGATTCTTATACAGTGAGTACTTCAATACATTTAACTTTAAGGAACATTTCAAGGCTAAGGAAACATTATTTAAGGTATAAGAGAGAGGAGGTGAAATACTTAGACATTAGCTTTGAGTGTCACAAAAAGCAGAGGAGAATCAAGGCCACTTGTTGAGCGGCAGGATCTGGACCAGGCAACTCGAGGCATGGAGGGCAGGAGACACCTCCCCCTGGAGCCCTCTTCCGGTGAGGGTGAAAATGTAAGGAGAGAGGGAATTTTACTTTTGCACTCCATTTTCAAACAGGGTGCAGGTGTAAAACCATTGAATGCAACCACAGGGGCGGGGGAGCTGTTGCATCTCCTCACAGACAGACTTTGCAATCAATATATTTAATTCCTACCAGGCTCTGTCACATCCGGCAGACAGGCCAGGACTTGGCAATGCCAAGTCATTCTTTTAAGCTCCTCTCTTCGATTCACTCTCTCGCCAAACACTTCTGGCATCTGCCCTGAGGTTTCTGGTGGATCTGGAGAAAGTCAGATAATTAAAGGCGTAGGAAGTTCCCAGATTAAGGAGCAGGGAGAAGCGTGTGCTTCAGGCAGACCAAGTGATTAGAAGCTGGAGAAGTTACAAACGGGCAGGGGAGGGCTGATACGGGATCTCATCTGGCTGGACTCACGGGGCCCCTGGGGTTTCAGCAAATGCCCCAAGGAATCTGCAGCACAGCTGTGGTGTGGGAAGACCTGAAGCCAATCCACGTTTCTGTTAGAAGGCTGCTGTGACCACACTGGAAATCGCATTTTCTCTTCTGGCTCCAGGTTCCACATTTTAAAAGTAAAAAAAAAATTTTTTTAATTTTCATTTTTGAAAGAGAGAGAGAGCAAGAGAGAGTGAGCAAGCTGGGGAGGGGCAGAGAGAGAGAGAGATACAGAATGTGAAGCAGGCTCCAGGCTCTGAGTAGTCAGCACAGAGCCGGACGTGGGGCTCAAACCCACGAGCCATGAGATCATGTGTGAACCTGAGCCGAAGTTGGATGTTCAACTGACTGAGCCACCCAGGCACCGCATGGTTCCACATTTTTAAAATGGGAAGGATACTCCCCATCCTGCTCCTTCAGAGAAAAAGTATATAAAAATATTTAGAAAACCATAAAAGCCCTATTCTGTGGACTTCTTTCAAAAGTAGTCTTTAGTCTTTAAAAAGCAAGTTTTGAGCTGATTCAAAATAATGATGGGTTTCTTGTTTATCAATATTTTAACTATTTTTATTCTCTCTCATTCAGAACAAACAAAAAATTTACAATTTAAGATTTTTGATGTCTTGGCAAATACTTCCCTAACTGCCTATCTGTTTCCCTTTAGTGTCCACCTTTGGCCCAAAATCTTCCCTGAGGCGACATGAACTAAAGCCTTGGGGGTAAATGTAACCCGCTGGCTGCATTCGCCAGTGAGGAAACAGTGGCTCAGAAGGGTTTTCGTGGCTGAGGTCACACAGCGCGCAGCAGAGCTGTGCACTTAAACACAGCTCCTTGCTTTTCCACTAAAACCACGTGGCTTGTCAGAGCCTGCGGTGTGGCAGGCAGAAGGTTCTAGCGTGGGAGGGGCTGCCCGGGAAGGCCCAGTGGGAAGGCCCCAGGTGGGAGGAGGTGTTCAGTGATGGGTGGGGCGTGACAGTGATGCCACAGTGAAGGTTAGCGCTTCCTGTAGGTAACAGGATTGGTGACCCAGTGAGGCTCTGGTCTGGGGCCTCTGGGCCCCTCTCCAACCTGGAGAAACACCATTGGGGAAGGAATTCTCAGCAGCGCTTATTTGAATTCTCCCTTTGCCGGAGCTGCCGGGCTGCTCCATCACTGGAAGGAAGTTACTGCCCAACCAAAGGGCCTGGGCTGGCAAGTTGCTTCCCTGCAGGGCCCTGGACATGGCACTTGCCTCCTCAGCATAAGGAGGGGGTTAGGAGCCTGCAGATTCAGGTTCAAATTTCAGTGCAGACGTTTTCTTGCTCTACTTCCTTGACCAGGTAGGTCCATTGGCCTCTGGGGGCCTCAGTTTCCTCTTCTGTAAAATGGGTACAACACTACCTCATAAGATTCACGTGAGGATTAGATAATATGAAGCACGTAAAGTGTTAGAAACGGTGTAAGTGGTATGCATGTTTTAATGATAACATATACGTACATAAGTGCTATTTTGTGTAAACCGTGTCCTACTTTGGTAACATATTATTAAACGTCTGTTGGTTTGCCCTTGATCTTTCTCAGCTCTTGTGGAGACCAATGTGTCAGTAAAGCACAAAATGAAGGTGTAAATGCTTAAAAGCTGCAGACAGCATGCCTTGCAGATTGCTCAACAGCAGTAATAGGACACTTCTGACCAGATGGAGTGTCTGTGACTCAAGGGCAGATGTGAGTCCGTTGGTTTTCATTGTCCCAGAGGCAGGCTGTTTCCTCCCAGGAAGGGTGGGGACTGCCTGTGGGGCAACCCGCTCCGCACAGCAAATCCAGGCCTGCCAGCCAGCTCACGGTTCCAGAAATGTCTTTCTTGGGGGCCTGGAGAAGGGGCTTCAGGGGGACCAGAACGGGAAGGCTGAAGGCTTGAGGAGAGGCCCACATCCCAGCTTCCTGCATCTCCTGCCAGCATCCTCCTTGGGAGACTGGTGCCCTGGGCATTATGGCCACCGCTCCCCTCCCCCCACGTCCCCAGCAGGGGCTGGCCTCGGAGAGGCTCACTAAATGTGCTCAAAGCCACGGCTCTGAACTGGGAAAGCGTTCAGCACTGCAGAAGAACCCTTGGGGTCCCAAAGCCATTTCAGTTCCAGACACACCAGAATTCTGTTATGAGGAGGGTTTCTTGTTGCTTCAGATCTGAGGCTGATCTCGGACAACTGTGCCAGCGCAGGCTGCAGTTTCCCGCATGGCCAGGGCTGTCTGGCTCTCCGGAAGAGAGAGGGTGGGTTCCAAGTGTAGAGGCACCCACAACCCCTCCCCAAAGAAAGCCCTCACATGCATGAAACCCCCAGAAGGTTCTCGGAAGAAAAGACTGATAATTACTATTAACAATTGAAATTGTTCATTCAATTGTTAATTCAATTAACAGTTAAAAGAACAGCTATGTTAAGAGTTAACAGTATGTTAACGTACATATACACATGTAACAACAAGTTATGAGGACGGCTGCCATGTATTGAGCACTTACTGTGTGCCCACCATGAGTCTAAGGGCTTTACATTCTTTTCCTCATTTAATTATAGAATCCAATGCAATTGCTCACAAATGTCCAATGTGCCAGGCAGGGCACCTGGTACTGGGACACCAGTGACAAAGACATGGTCCCTGCCCTCGGGACAGGATGCTGTAATGAGAACACAGCGTGACAGGCCTTGTTGGAACCACATGAAAAAAGCCTCGAGGGCTCCTACAGAGGCCAGCCGGCATCGCCCTGGGGGGCTTCCAAGGGGAGGCTGGCAGGAGCAGGCGGCGACACTGGAGTGTGGCTATGAAGAATAAGCGGGAGCTGGCCAGGCAGACGCGCTTCTGGTGCTGCTGAAGCACACACGCCATGAGGTGGGCACTGGCCGAACAGGCAGAGGTGAGCCAAGGGAGGATGGGCGCTGGGCCCTGGGCTAAAAGCTGGGCCTGGGTCATGGGTGGGCGGGGCTCCAGCTGTCACTTTAGAAAGCTCACTTGGGTGGCAGCCTGGAGGATGGGTCTGAGGTGGCAAGCCAGGACACGGGACACAGTGCACAGGCTGCTGTGGTTTTCCCACCAGGGGCTGTGATGCCTGAGCCAAGGCACAGCAGAGAGGAGGGGGCAGCCTGGTGCAGAGGACGGAGGGCAGACACCGAGGACCTGGTGAGCTGAGACTGCCCAAGGCAGGAGGGCAGCCACCATTACAGAACAACTGGGTGAATAAAGGGCCATTTAACGACGGGAAAGAAACTGGGGTAGCAGAGGGTCAAGGGCAGATGAACTCGGTTTGGGACACGTAAAACACACGGGTACAGAGTTCTAGAGGTGCCTGGCCACAAGTCATGCCCTTGGCCTATTTGGTCTCCCTGTTACCCGAGATGAGGTGTTTTGGACACACTGCAGCTCTGAGCTGGGACAAGGCTCTGAGCTCTTACAGGGGCAGCTGGGGATGGTCTGCCCTGATTCTCTACCTGCCAGCCATATGGCTGGCTGCAGCGTCGGGGGGAGGGGGTGATCTCCGGGACTCCTCCACACTTGTACGTTCTAGGATTGGGGATCAGGAAATTTCATTTGCCAGCCATGGGGAAGTGATGGATTCAGCTTCAAGGGAATACTACGGGTAGACTCACAGACCTACCCAACTCACACACAGAAGCATTTGCGTAGGAGGTGGCAACAATAACTGCATTTTCTCATTCCCCTTCTGCACAGCAAGCCCGTGAGAGTCTCATTTCTCCGGCCCTTCCCATGGCGGCCCTCATAGCTGTAGCTGATGCTTATTGCGCTCTGACAAGGCACAGCGTGCCTCCAACCACTTAAGGGGTATGGATCTGTTTCATCCTCATAATTACTCTAAGAAGTAGGTATAGTTTATTATGCTGATTTTATATGTGAGGAAAACAGAAGCTCAGAAAGATTAAGCAACTAACTTAAGACCACACAGGAGTAGGATTTGAACCCATACGTCCTGGTCCATATTCTTGCCCTTGACCCAACACTGTGCCCTAACGGATCCTGAGTCACAGCCCTGGCTCTTTGCTTCTTTAGCAGAGACTCCTCCCACTCACTCCCAATAGAGGGGAAAGGCTTGGCACCAAGACCCCTGGGTGTGTGGGTAGGAGGCGAACCCATTGGGTACCTAGCTCGAGGCGCAGGGCTGGCCCGTTCCCAGCCAGGGTGGCATCAGGGGCGGCGGGAGGTGCAGGCGGGCTGTTGTGGAGCTCCCAGCGCTTCATCTGCAGCTGCTGCAGCCAGTACAGCATCGCTTGCTTGGTGGCGGCCTGAGAAGCACAGGGGTTAATTGGTGTGGCCCTGCGCCCTCAGCGTGGCACTGGGTGTGGGGTTCGGGAAGGTCATGGGAGGCTTGGTGATTCCCTCCCAGGGAAAAAAAACCTGTCACTGAAGATGGGTGCCCACCTCTGAAACACCACCTGTTTCTTGGCCACAGAAGATAATCAGGCATTGGTCCCAAACTTAGAGGTTCCTTAACCTTTCTGGGTCTCAGTTTTCCCATCTGTGCTATGGTAAGGATAACACTCACATCCTGCCTGGGGCAGTTACAAGGATGAAATGAGGTAAGGGAAGTGAAAGGCCCAGCGTAGTACCAGATGCACTGGAGGTGCTCAAAAGGTGATCACTGTACAAAGGAATTTGGAGGGGCCAAGAGAAGGAAAGAACTTTGAAATTCTGACCTGAGTGGGGTCCCGGCACCATGACCATCTCACTGTGGAACATCGCAATGTCTTAACTGACTGTGATATTGTGATTTATAAGAAATATGTATTTGATCATTCAAATGACCTAGATATATTTCTCCTATGTATTTGATCTTTGTCCATGGTTTCTAGCTCACAGCTCCTTAAGTCCTCGGAACTTCCTGGGATAAGAATGATAAAGGTGACTTTTGATGTTTTAATATGGTAACTCTTGGAAAGCCCTTAGGGAACCTAATGATGGGGGCTGGTTGCCAGGAGAACCAACCATGTGATTAGAGGCTTGGAACTTTCATTTGGTTTTATACCCCATGCGGACTTTGAACTCAGGATCCTGAGATCAAGACCTGAGCTGAGATCAAGAATTGGATGCTTAACCTACTGAGCCACCCCAAGGTGGCCCAGGGCTTGGAAATTTCAGTCCCACCCCCAACCCTCCCAGGAAGGAAGAGGTTAAACCAGAGAATGGCCAATGAGTTATGACTCATGACTATGTAATGATGCCTTCATAAAAACCCAAAGGACTGGGTTTGGAGAGCTTTTGAGTTGGTGACCATGAAGATGGGGGGAGAGTGGCATAGCTGGAGAGGGCGTAGAAGCTCCTACCCCTTCCCCATACCTTGCCCAGTACACCTCTTCCTCTGTTTGTTGACTGGTATCCTTTACCATATCCTTTAATAAACTGGTAAACATAAGTTAAGTGTTACCCTGGGAGTTCTGGGAGCCATTCTAGCAAAATAATCAAACCTAAGGAGGAGGTCATTGGAAACTCCGGCTGTCAGGAGCACAGGTAACAGCCTGGGGCTCATGACTGGCATCTGAAGTGAGGGGTGGGGGAAGTCCTGTAGGACTGAGCCCTTAACCTGTGGAATCTGATGCTGTCTCTGGGTAGCCGGTGTTAGAATTAAGTTGAATTCTTGGACACCAGCTGGTGTCTGAGAATCTCTTGATGTTGTGGGGGGACCCACCTTTGACTTGGATCCAGGAATCCTAAAAGGCTGACTTTTTATGGAACAGAGAAAATCCTTCCTCTGCTTTGGGGATGCACTGAAATCAGGGGTATGGTTGGGGACTGGAAAGCCATATGCACAGAACAACATAGTGGCATCCTCCAGGTACCCCAAACAAGGTAATGATTGATACTGGTCATTCATCTCCCAGCACTTGGATGGTCCAAATACCTAGTTTCACATCTATTACATTATCGGATCCTCCAGGAGGAAGGCAGGGCAGGAGTGCTCAGCCCTTCTACAGATGGAGAAACTAAGGCTCTGAAGTTGGCCAGGCAGGTGGTGATGGAGCTGGTCCCAGAACCCGGGTCTCCCCCTTTAGACCAGAGCTTTGTTGTAGTTTATGGCCAGGGGACTGTGGCTTACATAGAGAAGGGCTGGGATCACTTGGGCCACAGCAGCCGGGCAGCTCGCTGGGGGTGGATGGTGAACTTCACAGAGCTGCCCACAGTCAAGGCCAGGTGAGAACACCAGCAGGCAGCAGGCTATGGGAAACCAGGGCAAAGCTCTCCCTTCTACGTGGTCCAGATGAGGTGTCCATGAGGCCAGGGGGCTCCATGAGAGAGGCGCTGGGCCTGTCAGGAGGTACCACATGAGATAAAAGAATGCCTACCAGTCTTCTCTTTCCATACACCCTCTCTAAGAGACCTCAGTGCTACCCAGGGCTTCACCAAGACCCTGTGTGACAAGCTCCAGCCCATACCCAAATGCCTCATTTTAGGAATTCACTAAACAAGTGTGTATTGAGCACCTACTATTCATGTCATGGCCCCCTCGTCTTAGAACTTAAGAGTCTACCAAGGGGGTGTTCTATGGCCTCCCCAGGTCGTGACTGGCCCAATTGAACAGTCAGCCGCCCCTCCTCTCTCACATCCCTAGTCACCTCATTGGTCTCCCTCCTCCCGTCACGGCTCTAGCTCAGCCACCATTCTCTCTCGATCACCTCCAGATAGACTCCCTGCTCAGCAACCTTGCCTTCTAATTTGTTCTCTGCCCAACAGCCACACTGAGCCTCCTAAACATTCTAATCTCCCAGGGCTTCCTTGCTTAATACTCTCCAATAATCTCCCACAACCCACAGGACAAAGTCCAAGCTCCCGGGCCTAACTCACAAATGCCGCACACTTTGGCCTCCATTCTCCCACTCCATCTTTTGGGCCCTCCAGAGCCCAGGCTCCGGTGATCTTCCTGGACACTCTGGGCTGTATCATGTTTCCTGTCTTTGCTCATGGGGCTTTCTTGGCCAGGAATGCTCTTCTTCCTCTCGTCTGCTTACAGAAAACCAAATCCCTTTTTCAGGACTCAGATGTCATCTCCTCTGTGCTGCCCTCCTGGATGGATCCTTCGACTCAGTGGAAGTGACCCTCCTGTTCACCACACTTTTCTGGCAGAGACTTATCAGAGCATCTCTACGGAACATCTCACTGTGTGTGCCAGGGTCCTGTCAGCTCTCTCCCCAGACCTTAAGCTGTTTGAGAACCAGGGGGCAGGTCTGATGCTAAGCACAGAGCCAGGCACACACACAGATGAATGGAACAGTAAAAGACGTGTAGAAGACCCTGTAGACAGCAGTTAGCCTGTGGGAGGAGACACATGACCCGTAAACCACATGATCTCTAAAATGCCTGCCTTCCCTGGCCTGAAATTCCTGGTTTGCATTATTTTGTCTGATTTTCCCAGCCTGGTCACCAGCCAGGCCCAGCCGTTACAGGGGAAGTGAAACTGTGGGCTACATACAGGGAGCTCAATAGATGCCCAGCTGGCTGGAAGTGGAGGGGGAGGGGCGGGAAGCCAGGGTGGGGTTGGCTGTTTCCTCACACACCCTTCTCTGGGGCGAATGAACCCCAGAATTCTTAACCCAGATCTGTCTTTCCACTTAAGTTCTGGGGCAACTCCTCCTGAAATGAACATTATGACCTCAGTTTTATCACCATGTGGGTTCATTAAACATTTATGAAGCACCCACCAGGTGCTAGGTTCTATTCTAGATGCTGAGATTAATTCAACAATTTGTAGGTCCCAGATGCTTACACACCTTTTTTCAATCTCACAGACTACCTAGATTCTGAGAGATTAAGTGACTAGCCCAGGGTTATATAGCTAGTCAGTAGCTGATGTAAAATTTGAATCCAAGCCTGTATGATTTCAAAGTATGTGGACTTTCCACTATTTCAGGTGGTCTCAGTTAAAGGTGATAATAAAACAAAACCTACTAAATGTGAAACACGTTTAGATAAGCCTCTGTGAACATTCTAGGCTGATCAGTGAAACCTAAGTATTTTATCTCCCAATCCCTGCCAATGTTTGCTCAGCATTCACTTCCTTTGGCCAAAATACCAAGAAAAGTGATTCAGAGTCCTGATCTTGAGAGGACTGCACAGCTCATATCTTTACTATACTCCAGCCCCGAGTAAGAAAGTTAAGGTAACTGCATTGTTTCGGCACACCAAAGAGGAAAAGTTCTGATACAGTACCGAGAGGTAGAAAGACTAAGTAAAGATTTCAAGTGTTGATTACACCACTCACTAGATGCCTGACCTCTTAAGTAACTGGCTGGTTACTTCATCACTCCAAGACTCTATTTCTTGATTATAATGTGGGTACATCATCCCTGTCTGTTATGGGAGCCCAATGAGAAAATGGGTGTAAATGCGTTTTGGAATGCATTAAATCCTGGGCACCCACAGTTCACTGGGGGAGATCAGGGGCTGTGATCCCTGTCCCAGTAAATTTACTGTGACCACCCACACGCGCCTGCCCGCGCCATGGGAATTCGTCCCAGCTCAAAAAGGAAGAAAACTGCCCCATTTACCTTCAGGGTAATAATCCGGCTGGGAGTCTTGATTTCAAAAGTCCCCTCCTCGGCGTCTGCCTTGCAGTCAAATACCGCACTGGAGAGGTCGATGCTGTCCAAAGGATTGGCATCCTGCGCTGTCCGTGAATAATACAGGCGACGTTTCTTCTCGTCGTAGAAGAACCAGCGGGATTTCCAGCCCCGGATGGGCCCTTTGCCACCAAATTTACTTAAATAACCACAGAGTTTCTTAGGGGTCGCCTCCTCTAGGGGACGGGCGCAGCCCTCCGACTCCTCCGGAGGCAACCCCTCGGGGCCACTGGCAGGCTCTTCGGACCTGAGGACGGAGGAGCTAGACTCTGCGGGGTTCTCCTGGGCGCCCTCCATCTCCACTAAAGACCGTAGAAGGACTGACTGGAGGTCAGCAGCCGACGGGGTCCAAATCCCAGAGACTCAGCCGGTGCCTCCCCAAACTGAGAAATCTGGGCGGGGGCGGGGCCAGTGGTGCCCCGCCCCGAGGAGACGGCAGGAATGCAGAGGGTTCCAGTAAGTTAACCTTAGACGGCCAAGCCAGGTGGGGCGGCTGGCCACGCCCCTCCCAACCCCTCCGCAGCCAGGCCACGCCCCGACACGCCTGGCTCACCCCATCCCACTCGCTTCCGGCTTTCACGCTCCGCCAGGCAGCCATATTTAGTGAGGGCAGCTGCGGGGCGTGTGGGGGCCCTCAGTTTGAAGGCATGGTGTCACTGAGCTAGGTTAATTGGCGTCAGGGAAGCAGGAAGAGATGCCTGTCTCTGACTAGACTGCCTTGGTAACTCGTATAATAGGGTAGAAAGATGGTCCTTGCGTCTTATAAGCAGTCCTTCTTTATCCCGCAGGTACCGCGTGGGTTACCGTCGGACGGGCGCATTCCATAGCCATTGGCTGAGAGGGACGCCGGCTCGGTGACGCCACTTCCGGCGCAGCTCGGGCGCTCTAGGTCTCTGTCCGCAGGCTTCTATCCCGCTTTAGTTTAGCGACCCGGTGACTTCCAGGTGATCTCACCAGTTTACCCCGGGATTGTCTCAACTTCCACTCACCTCCCAGCGGCGCTGGTCGCGTTATGTAGGGCGATCAGGCTTGGCTGCTGCTAAATGATGATGCTAAGATCCTAAATAAAATATTTACAAATCAATTTTAGTATTTTACGAAGAATTATATACTACACCTAGAAGGAGTGATTTTAAGGGTACAGGGAGATTTGAATAACAAGAAAAAAATGACATCTGCAGTGCCAAAAATACGAGCATCTTAATATTTTCTCAAAAGGCATTTGATCAAATTCAACATCCATTTCTGAAGTTTAAATCTATTATCATGAAAATAATGTTTCAAAATTTCTTAATAAAATAAGACATCGTGTTCTAGATTTTCTAGCTAAATAATGATAGATATTTGAAGGAATAATTATAATAATTTCAAATATATGCCTTACATCTGAAAACCCAAAGATTTCTTCCCACTAATGTTCCAGGAACTAATCCAGGATTCCACATTTGTTCATCATATTTCCTTAGTCTCCTGTGAAGTAGGACATATTTCAGTTTTTCCTTGTTTTCATGATTTTACATTTTTGAAGGGTATTGGTCAACTATTTTGTAGAATACTGTGAATTTGGGTTTCTCTGGTATTTTCTCATGAGTAGATGGGGGTGATATGTTTTGGGGTAAGTGCCTCTCATCACCTACTCTCCAGCTATGTGATATGCACATGGTGATGGTAACCTCTGTCCTTGGTTAAGATGGTTTCTGCCAGATTCCTTGGCTATAACGTTATCATTTTCCCCTTTCAACACTGTTCCTTGGGGGCAGGGGACATTTGGTAGCATTTTTATTTTTTATAGCCTATTAGAATGATTCTGAAGTTTATTTCCAAGAGTGAGCAGGTGAGAATAACCAAAATTTTGGAGAAAAAGAGCAATTAGTATTTGGCCTACCAGATACACAAATTTATTGATTCAACCGGAAAGTATTTAGTGGGCACCTTCTGCCAGGCACCATTTATAATACAAAGCTGCAGTGATAAAGGGGACAAGGTCCTGGATTCCATGGGGCTGTCGCTGTAGTCCAAGGAGACAGGCCATAGACAGGTAAGCAAGTAAATGAACATGGTGACTCCAGATTCTAATACTTTCTAGGAAGGAAGGAAGCAGAATTATAAGAACAACAGAATTTAGTGTTTCTGGTTCAGGGACAGGCACATAAGTGGAGCAAAGTAAGTTTAGAAAAAGATACAAATAAGTGTAGAAATGAGGTACAGGGAAGTTTTCAAGCTTTTTTTCCCTGTTATTATCCCTAAAGGAGCCTTTTCAGACTTTTTCCCCTGATCACCATATCCTGTAAAATTTTAACACCACAAATATAATATGAATCTCTTCATGTGCTTTACACATCTACAAAGAGGAGGATTTTTCTTTTGTACCCCAAGAACCAATTTTGAACCTCTTGGGGGTGATATTGTCCCTATTGAGAATACATGTTATTGGAGTATAAGATAAAGTTAGAATTTCAAATTAGTGGGGGACATGATGAGCTATTTGTTTAGTAAGTTAGTTTAGATATTCACCTAATATTGTGTATAAGAATAATGTTAATGTAGATTAGAACATAATTTATAAAAACAAAACTATGATATACATACAATGGAGTGTTACCCAGCCTTAAAAAGGAAGAAAATTCTGATACATGGTACAGCATGGATTAACCTTGAAAATATCCTGCTAAGTGAAATAAACAAGACCCCAAAGGGCAAACAAATGTCATATAGCTCTACTTACATGACGTACCTAGAATAGGGAAATTCATAGAGAAAGAAAGTATAATAGAAATTACTGGGGGTTGGGGGAGGGATAAATGAGGAATTCTTGTTTAATGGGTACAGAGTTTTTGTTTGGGATGATGAGAAACTTCTAGAAATATAGAGTGATGGTGGTTGTAGAATACTGTGAATGTACTTGCTGCCACTGAATGGTACACTTAAAAAGAGTTAAAATGGTAAGTTTTATTATGTATAATTTTACCACAACTAACATTTTTTAAATGAAACCATAACTATTTAAAGAAAATAAAGGCAAATATTTATATAATTTTGGTTTGAGGGAAGGAAGCCTGTATAAGCATAACATGAGAAACAGCACCCCTAAAGCTAAGATCGCTAGACTGTCCACAGAAATATTCCAAATGTGTGTACCAGAAAACAGCAGGAGCCAGCCAAAAAGACAAGTAAAAGTGAGAAAATTATTTGAAACACATTTATAACACATATGATGCAGGGTTAATATTTATAAGCTGCACACACAAGTCAATAAGTCAAAGATGCAATAAAAATAATGAACAAGGGGCACCTGAGTGGCTCAGTCAGTTAAGCATTTAACTTCAGCTCAGGTCATGATCTCACGGTTCGTGAGTTCAAGCCCTGCATCGGGTTCTGTGCTGACAGCCCAGATAGAGCCCGGAGCCTGCTTCAGAATCTGTGTGTGTGTGTGTGCGTGTGTGTGTGTGTGTGTGTGTCTGCCCCTCCCCCATTCACACTCTCTCGCTCTCAAAAATAAAATAAAAACATTAAAAAAAAATTTTTTTAAATGGAGGAAACAACAATCCATCCACAAAATAAAAGACTATGCAGAGCAAAACCTTTTAACCACTATGGTAAATTTGACCTATAATTAATATTGGTCAACTTTTTTTTTGTATGTAATCTTTGTCCCTTGAGTATGGGGGCACATCAGTCTCCTAGAAAAGGGATCAGAGGAGAGTGGTACAAAATGGGACAAGGAAAATGGAAAATAACTTGGCAGCTGAGGTCGAAAGTCCTGGGACTTTGTGTGTCCTGTGGTTAAAGTTCCATCTGTAAAAATTGGTCATAAGAAAAAAAATCATACGTGCTTACAATCTGTTCATCACAGTATTTTTTATTACTTCAAAAATTGGAAGCAATATAAATGTCCAAAAATCTGAAGTTGGTTAGGTCATTGATTAATTACTTTTTTCAGGAGGATATGGAATGATATGGAAAATATTAGGTTAACAAAGCAGACCACAAAACTACTTTCACAAAACTTACAATTTGGTAAAAAAAATATATATGTATTTGTATATGTATTATATGTATTATGTGTATGTATAAAAATTGGAAACATGATGCATCATATTAGTAGAATTTTTTCTAGGGGTGGGATTAAGAATAATTTTCATTTTCTTCTTTTTGCCTTTCTGTATTTTCCACAGTTAAACATATAAAATCTAAATCTTTAAAAAATGTACTTTTGGGGCACCTGGGCGGCTTAGTCCATTGAGCATCCAACTCTTGATGTCGGCACAGGTCATAATCTCATGGTTTATGAGTTGGAACCCCGCATTGGATTCTATGATGACAGTGCAGAGCCTGTTTGGGGTTCTCTCTCTTCCTCTTTCTCTGCCCCTCCCATGATCTCTCTCTCTCTCTCTCTTTCAAAATAAATAAATGCACTTTTAAAAAATGTACTTGTAAGTTCCTGTTTTTAAGTTGCTCCAAAGTTGAATGTAATTTCTTACTTGAAGAATGGAGACCATACAGACTTCTGGGTATAAAATAAAGAAGTCACACGGATGAAAAGTACAGCATGGGGAATATCATCAATAGTGTGGTAAAAACTTCATAGGGTGACATATGGTGACTACCCTTACTGTGGAGACCATTAAAGACAAAGTAAAAGAATGGAGATCGTAAATGTTTTCTTCGAGCTCCACTCCCATAGGAAACAATCAAGAGAATTATATACAAAAAGAAGATTAAGTAAGGAGCTTTCTAGAGAAAGAAATACATAACATCCAACCCTCCGGAGCTGTAGACTGAGGACACACACTAGAACACCATCACTGCCATGGGCAAGAGTTGGAAGGGGTATGCAGGTTCCTCAACTTTCCCGCCCTGTTACAGATTGAATTGTGTCTCCTCTAAATTCACACGTTGAAGCCCTAACCGCCCCTCCCACAGGACCTCAGAATGTGACTATTTTTGAAGATAGGGCCCTTAAAGAGGTAATTAAAGTAAAATGAGATCCAATCTGATTGGTATCCTTATAAGAAGAGAAGATTAGGACACAGAGAGACAGTGAGAAGACCGTATGAAGAAGGAGAGATCTCTAGCCATCTACAAACAAAGAGAGAGATCTCAGACAAAACCAGCCCCGTTGATGCCTTGATCTTGAATTTCTAGCCTCCAGAATTGTGAGAAAATAAATTTCTGTTTTTCAACCCCCCGGTCTATACTTTGTTTGGCAGCCCCAACAAACAAATACACACTCCTAACAACAAAATGAGCTTCTTTGTAAGACCATCCGAGACACAGCCCAAAGTGGCTTAGAGCACCCAGGAAAACTCTCCGAAGCCTTATTTTATAAACATAATCAAATACGAGTTCATATCAGTCAGTTTTATAAACATATTTACACTAATTTTTAAAAAGCAAAACAGGCACTCCCTGCTCCCAACCATCTCCACTCTGAGGGATGTGGGAGAGGCAGGGCATGCGGTTCCCTGCTGGGTGGTGGGTGTCCAGGTGTCCAGGACACCTGGCCACTGGAATTTTCATTGGAAAATGACAACCTTTCTGGGCTTTGGTTTCTTCACCTGTAATATGGGATCATAATTTGTCCCCAGGACATCCCACCAGATGTTTGTGAAGATCAAGAGATAATGACAGAAAATTTCCTTGTCAGTATTCTTAATCTGTCATAATACCGATAGGTTTAGTGTTGCTCCAGGAGGAAAGAAAATAAAAAGAAAAAAATAGATTGAAGTTTTGGCTTAGGGAGACTTCTGTTGATCTAGATATATTAATTGTTATGTATTCTAGTAAATACACTTTTGGTTATTCCATTGAAATATAGTTAACATCTCCCCCTTGCCCTCCCTTCCTTCCCCTGGAGAATAGTTAGCTGCAAAGCAAGAAGTTGTCAGAGAGCGACCCCTTGTGGCCTTTGTGCTGTACTGCCCTTGGGTATATTGGGTGTTCTCAATTTTGTCAAAGGGCTTAAAAACGGCACCAAACAATATCCCCTTCCCCCACAACATATCCCAAACAGGCAGGTTAATACTTGACATCCTTAAAGCGAATATATTTTACATATTCCTTCAGCCCACTTATTTAGTAAAGGCAAGGGAAATGAATTTCTATCAACAAAATCATGTATTTCTTTGTGTTCAATATAAGGGTTTATTACATGCACTAATAAACATTATGCCTCAAGTTATTTGGAGTTGTCTTCCTTGTCAAATTTTTTCCTCTTCTTACTACGGGATAATTTTTAGTTATCTTATTAAGGAAGGAGTGCAGTCTTATTGAAGACACATTTTTAAAACTAGGTGTTCTGGTCAGCAAAACATCATCATATACTTTCTAATAGACCTATTTTTGAGTAATATTATTTTCAATTGATAATAAGCCCAAAGATTTCAAGTTTACTTGGCACATATGATTTTTAAATACATACTTTTTAAAGGGAATTAGGTTCATTTAAACCCCCAAGTCATTTGCAAATAGGATTCTCATTGGCAGTTTTCCCTCAAAATACTGAATTAGGCAAACGGAGAGACAGAGTTTAGTTTTGCATGCATACGCCATCATATAATATAATCTTAGAGGTCAAAACAGCTCCTTCCTTACCTGGAAGGATCACCGTAATGAGTGTCCACCTCTCAGGTAACGTCTGCGTGATTGAACATAATGGAGGTTTGGCTCCACACGTCAAGTACATGTTGGACAGTGTTTAGCTATAGAATCTGGAAGGAGTGACTGGACACTGCAGACATTGAATGTTCTTCTATTTTATATTCGAACGTGAACCAAACTCTGCCAAAGGAACTTGGATCCCGGGGAAACTTGCTTTCTAATTCATTTTTCAAAATTTTATTTATTTATTTTTATTTTAGAGAGAGAAAGAGAGCACAAGAAGGGGAAAGGGACACAGAGAGAGAGAGAGAGAGAGAGAGACAGAGACAGAGAGAGAGACAGAGAGACAGAGACAGAGAGAGAATACCAATGGATCCTGCAATGGGGCTCGATCCCACAACCCTGGGATCATGACTTGAGCTGAAATCAAGAGTTGGATGCTCAATTGCCTGAGCCACCCAGACTTTCTGCTTTTTAACTTATTTTACATTTTAAAGGATCAAATAACATGGGGGGATATTTTTAGTTTAATGTTCACACATTTATAAGAGAAAAGAAAATGAGACTTCTGTGTTTTATGTTCTTGGTATGCTTGGCAAGAAATGTAGCAACATCATTTAATGGGTGTGGAGAGGACACCCTTTGGGACATTAAGTATGAATGCGAGGTAGTACTTTAATTACTTCTCATGTCTTTGGAGTTAGACGGTCTGGATTTGAATTCTGGCTCCATCATCCCTAGATGCATGACCTTGGACAAGTTAGTTAACTTCTCTGTGCCTGAATTTCTTCATCTATATAACTGAAGATAATCATAATATCTCTCCGCAGGGTTATTACACAATTATGGGAGCTATTCCATGTAAAGTGCTTACATAGTATCTGGCTATAGAAAGAATTTAAGAAGTGCTAGCTACTAATATTAGTAAGAATTCTAAGAATCATAGGTCTTTTGAGCTAATAGGGACCTCTCAACATGCATTTGATCCAGGTCATTGCCCAAACTCTCTTATTTTTATTCCAAGCTAGCAGACAAAAGTTTTTCTGTTTCTTACTGGTTCCATTAAGTAACAGGAGTCTCTGAGCTCTTCTAAATGGAGGCAATTAGATAGCAATGTTCCTTCAATGGGGAATAATGTCTCTCTATAATTATTATTTTTTAAAGTTTATTTTTATTTTGAGAGAGATAGAGAGAGAAAGTGGGGGGAGGGGCAGAGAGAGAGAGACAATACCAAGCAGGCTCTGTGCTGTCAGCGCAGAGCCCAATGTGGGGCTCAAAACTCATCAACTGTGAGATCGTGACCTGAGCAGAGAACAGAGTCGGATGCTTTAACTGCCCAAGCCACCCAGATGCCCTGTAGTGTCTCTTTAAAAATAGGAAATGGCCATTGTCCTGAAGAGGTGGTGTGGCTTCGTGACCCACCATGGAAGCACACCCCAGGGGTTGCTGGTAGTCAGTTGCTACTAGCTCCAGGGCTGGGTGAGGATGGCCTTTTTCCTGTGCCGTTTACACACGCTGCAAACCTTCGGTGAACGTGGGGAGAAAGGGAGAGCTCAGATGAACATGGCTCTATACCATGGTTTCAAATGAAGGTCAAGAATCATAGAATTTAGCAAAGATCATCCACTCAAATGCCTACAGTGACAAGACAGCTAACAATCTACCTGAGTTAAGTAGGCTGGGCTAAGGAAAAACCCCCATGGTACAAGCAGGATGGTTAAGTGCCAGTTGACAGTTGGCCTTGATGTTGCCTAATAACAGGGAGCAGTGTGGCTATGGTGAATTAAAGAACCTATGACTTATATAAAGGAGTACCTCGTCTCAGCTCTTTCCTACTTTTCAAAAAAACTAGGAGTGCAGATTTTATTTCAATGCAAAATTTAAATTAAAAAACCCACTTTGTCGCAAACACATAACGAAAACAAACACATCTGTGTGCCCCAGCAGGACACGCCCTGAAACACGGTTCTTCGGGCGTGTCCATTTCAGCCTCTCACCCCGGGGAGGAATTCCCTCTCCAGCCTCCCCATTGGGATGAACCCCTCCAGAGGTGGTGGGAGGCTCTTTATTCTGTTATGTAAACTGTTATGTTTGCTGAGCCCAAACCATCTCCCCGGAATTTACTGCGGTCTGTTGGAGCAATGAGGAGGACGATGGCACCTTTTATATGTGACTGCTTTCCATAGAAGGTAATTTTTGTCATGCCATGCTTCCCTACTGCGCCCCGTGACATGATTTCTAGGCTTGTCACTCTCTACTTCCCCTTCCTCCAGAACTGCCCCTTCAGAAAGCGCACGCCCAGAACTGGAGGTGTGATGTCAGGGACGTAAATGCAGACCCTTTGTAACTTCCATCTCCAAGATGCTGAGCAAATGGGGACATCTGCCCTGCTGAGTCACCCCTTCTCCTCTGACATATATTTTTAAGAGATCAGACAATGGGGAAAGAAAAGATCTTGCTTCTGCAAAGCCATGTCGAAAAGTGGAAGGATTTTACTGGGGAGGGAGTTTCTTTGGAGATGACACAAGGGATTCTTAGCGATGCTGCATCTGTGTTTAACCTGGGGTCTTGGGACGCTCTAAGGATACAGAGAAGCCTATTCTGGAATCTCAGCCCTCTCCTTTCTCTCAGTCTGCCCACAGGTGGACCACTCCTTAGCCTCTTTTAAGATGACTGAACCCCCAACAGTCTTGCTCCGTGCCCAGTCACCCCCATGGGAAACCCACATCTCCTGCCACACACACGGAGAATGCTCCTGGCCACCTCAGACCCCTCCTCTCCTCAGCTGGGCCATCTTTCTCTGGCCCCTTTCTCCACACCCCACAGCATCAGCCCTGGGCATCAGACCAGTGGTTCTGAAGTTTTCAGCTAAAGGGCATTGTCAGTCCCTTACTTGGTGATGGGAAAGGGTACGTAAGAATACTCTGGGTACCCCTAATCTTACGAGGCAGGAGAACTTGGCTAATGCCCACTCCATTCCCCAGGGGAGGAGAAAGCGATGGCAGCTGCTCTGTGAACTTCACATTCTCTTGCTTCCTCTAGTTTTGACCCACAAAGCCTATCTGGCCTCCCACCTCTCTCCTGTCTCTCCTTTTCTTCTCAGCCCATTGCCTCACCAATTTATCTATAAATCTACTTTGTCTCACCGAGACCCAGTGTTACTGGTTTTTTTTTTTCCTTGAGACTATAGATTGAATGAGATTTGATATTCACTTCTGTTTCCAGCAGGAAATCTTTCCCCAAAGCATGTTCAGGCTGAGCATGCTGCGTGCTATTTGTCTGTGTTTGTTTGTTTGAGAGAGGAAGAGAGAGAGAGAGGGAATCTTAAGCAGGCTCCAACTCTCAGTGTGGAGCCCAATACGGTGCTCGACCCCAAAAACCTGGGATCATGACCTGAGTTGAAATCAAGAGTTGGATGCTCAACCGAGCCAGGCAGGTGCACCTGTGTGCTGTTTGTCTGTCTTTATGCTGCAGAATATTCAGAGGCTCTACATTGATTTTTTTCCTGTCTAGGAAGAGGCATATTTTATTGAGGTATATCCTTATGATGTGTGATTATGCACATTTGTGTGATTATGTGTATATATGTGTGTATATGTGTGTAATCATGCATCATAAGCATACAGATGAAAGAATTTTCATGAAGTGACTACAGCCCTGTAACCAGGGCTCAGACCAAGAACTTGAAGTTACCAGCACCCAGAGGGCCTCCTCATACCATCTTTCCCCACCGAGGGTAACCACTAGTCTGATGTCTAATAGATTAGCTTTGCTTGTTTTTGAACTTGATTATTAATGGAATCTTACAGTACTTCTTCTTTCTGTCTGGATTCTTTCAGTCTGCATGTTTTTCAGATTCATTCATATCACAACATGTGGTTGTGGTTTTTTTCCCCCATTCTCACTGCTATAGAATGTTCCACTCTGTAAATACATTATATCACATTTTATTTTTGTTCTGTTGATAGCATTTGGTTATTTTCTGATTTTTACCAGCCTGATCAGTTAAAAAAATTTAATGCTTATTTTTGAGAGAGAGAGAGAGAGAGAGAGAGAGAGAGCGCGAGCGAGCAAAAGCATGAGTAGGGGAGGGGCAGAGAGAGAGAAAGACACAGAATCTGAATCAAGCTGTGCTGACAGCTCAGAGCCTGACACAGGGCTTGAACTTATGAACTGTGAGATCATGACCTGAGCCCAGGCGCCTCCAGCCTGATCATTTTAAAGCAGTGAATATCATATCCAAGGCCGGCATTTCTCCCCAAAAGGGTGGCATCTTTTATCTTGCTTCCTCCGCCCTGGGCTGGGCAGAGCCTTGCTGTATCTTGGAGAACTGAGCACTCCTGATTCAGCAGTCAGGGATGGGGGATGGGGGATCTGGCCAATGGGCAACTTGGGCAGAGTTCTGTCTCTGCTGTAGCTTCTTCCTGTTACTGGCTTGCCTGGGCTACCGTATGGTGAGGGTTTCCCCTGTTCACATTGTCCAGCCCAGAGGCGCTCAGACTGGGCCTTAGAGCCTCAGGCAACGCCAGGGGTGAATCTCAGAGATATCTACAAACTTTAAAAAGATCTGTATTTTTATTTTGAGAGAATCTAAAAACAAATTAAGTAGGCCCCTTCCAGGTCATTGGAATACAGTTCCTTCTGAGGAGGCAATTTCAGGAAGCGGTAAAGAAGGTATGTTCTGGAGTTGTCCCCGTTCAAATTCCTCTCTGCCTCTCAGCTGGGAGGCTCAGGACAGCACGCATCCTCTGTGCCTGAGCGCCTTCAGCTACAAAAGGGTCGCAATAATCATTCCTACCCTGGGGTCCCTGCGAGATCTAAATGAGATTATGCCCGCAAAGCACTTCATCTGGTGCTCAGTGAACATCAGTGCCCAATCACCACCTGATTCCTGTGTATTATCTGGGTGGCCTCAATGGCTCATGGGAAAAACACAAAAGTGGATTTAACAGAGAAGTGATGTGTGAGAGCCGAGTGAAAGCCAAATGATATCTCGGACTGCTGGATAAATGAAGTGTTCACAGGGGTATAAATAAAGGAAAGCGGCGCGATGATTGAGTCCTCACACCAGGCAGGCTGAACCCAGAGGTGTGTGCCTGGGAGCAGCTGGTGCTGGGCTTGTGTTGCGAGCTGTGAGATATTTTTCTGCAAAACCCCATTTATTCCATGAAGTCAAAGTTGCTATTATGATCGTTATTGGGTTTGTCATCTGCATTGAATTTATAAATTTGTTTTGCTCTTATGTGAAAGATAGAAGCATGAGCTTATAGTTAGCGTGAACGCATTTAGATAACTTTCTTGAGAAAAACGATTTAAAGTCGACGCTGTGTCTTAAAAGGTGTCCCTATGGTTTCCAGTTTCAGAAACACTGCTCTGGGCTTTTTGCACTGGAATTCAGATGGAGGGAAATCAAAGGCATTTCCTTTGGTTTGGCACAGAGCCCTAACTCACCACGAGTGGGAACTCTCCAGTTACGTGATAAACCGGAGCCGAGACAGCAGCCAAGACATCGAGAGCAAAGAGTGCCAAGCCAACAGCTCTTCACTACCACCAGAGCCCGCAGGTTGGCAGCGCATCCAGTTTCACCCACTCCAAAGCTTGGAGTGCGGACTTCGCCTCGATCTAGTTGGCCGTGGCATTACTGGGATTGCCTTCTATGATTTCTTCTATGATTTATGGCTCTATGGGGTAAAATGTTGCCTGTTACTTTGGGTGACCTAGACATCATGGAGCAGAGTTCTCTCCTGGCCAGGATTCAAGAGGCCTGTTCCCCAGCAGGCTCACCATTGAGGATCCAGCACTAGAAAGCTCCAGCCTTGGACCAGCCTTCCAGTGAAATCTGTAGGCCCAGTGCCTCCTTTTCTGGGGCCTGTGCCTAGTCACATGGCCTTGGGCCTCCCTCGCCTGCTTTGGCCACCTTGCCTTTGCTTTCTTTCCCAGACCCAGACACCATGCCTCAGTCAAAGTATCTAATTCTGCAAAAGTCTCATGGAAGATTGTTCTGAGCCAATGGGAGGGCCTGATGCTGAGTGGGACTTCGAGGAAGCCAATGTGACTCCCGTCCTCTGGGAGCTCATGGTCTGGGGTAGGGAGGAGGGGCCCCAGGAACATGTGCCCAGTGCCACGAGAAGGGGGGAAAGCACGTCCTGAATACAGAGAACAGGAAGAGAGGATTTCACATCCACGAGGGATCTAGGAGGGTGTGGAAGGAAGGTGGGATTTGAGGCGGAGCTGGTGAAGGAAGTACATTCTGTAAGTGGGGACGCAGGTGGGGAGGATGGAAAGAAAGGTCCAAACCACAGACTGTCAGGCCTGGGGCAGCAGTGAGGCTTCTGTGTTAGTTAGGGACTTTTTGGTCCCAACAGATGGGAACTGAACTTGAACTAACCTAGGCAAAAAGGATGCCTTATTTGGAGAACTGAGAATCCTTCCTAGCATGGGAAGGACCAGGGTGCTGCGGCCTTCAGGAACAGCTGACCAGCTACTCAGACGCCGTCAAGACCCATCTCTTGATCCTATTTCTCTCCATGTTGGCTTCATCTTTCTCTTTCACGCTGACTCTCTCTACATGGAGATATCCTGGGGTCTGGATGTATCGGCTCCGCTCAGGTCAGGTTCCCATCCTTGGATCTGGCAGCTGGGGTCACATGTTAGCAGGCTGTTCCATTACTGTCCGCAGAAGGTGGCAGAGGAGGCAACCGGCACTGTCCCCGCAGTTTGCAAGCGGAGAAATATGACCAGATTTGACTCCCATTTTGGGATAAGTAGGCATTAAAGATGACAGTGTTTTTTTTTCCCCCTTTTATTCATAAAAACAAATTTGCAACAATTTATTAAAAATTGATACCATGCAATAGGGGTACGAGAAATTCCTCATTTACATTTGATTCTGGCAGTTCCAGTCTAATTTAAAGCGTTTGTGCACTAACGTCATTGGAAAATGCCTTCAGGCTGAAGCCTCTTCGAAAATGTACGGTGTATTTGCTGCATATAAAAGAACAGAACCGTTAATAGCTAGGGTCACTTCTGTGGGTCTTGTTATTTGCAGGGAAATTTAAAAAAAAATGGGTGAACCTACAGTATCATTAGGACGGAAAATGTACCTTGTGGGTTAACCTAGAAGACTGTGCACGCGTAGGGACCACAACGGGTTACAGACGCACACACTCACCTCCGACTGTCCAATACGGGTTACAGACGCACACACTCACCTCCGACTGTCCAATACAGGTTACAGACGCACACACTCACCTCCGACTGTCCAATACTTTTGTTTCTTTTTTTTTTTTTCCTGCTATGCTGGAATAATATTTCTACAGGTATATTTGTGTGTGTGTATACATTATGTACAATGAATTGTCTCCTTCCCTTTGAAAAATTAATGTGGTCCTTTAAATTAAATCTGGTTTTGGTGAAATCAAGAAAGCAAGTAAATACTGGTAATACACAGTGAGTGACAACACCGATTTTTAGTGCCTAAACAGACAAGGACTTCAAATTGACCTGTGATGTGTTGACATTTTTTTTTTTTCCCTAAAAGCTACAGTACCTCCATAACCTCTCTCTGGGGAAGGGGAGGGGAAAGCTCTTATGCTACGTGAAAGAGGGGGTTTTGAAATGTTGGCGATGGTAGGATTCCTGTGGGCCCTTTTGTCAAAGTCTGGTGGTGACAGCAGTATATTCCTGACTTCAGTGGTCTGGGAAGAGATTATTGCCTGCCTGTTGAAGCTGCCATTAGGTTTCTTTAGGGAATGAGCGACCGCTCAGGTGTGCAGACGTCCTGGACGCTGTCATTCAGGCCTTTCTTTAGCAAAGAATGAACCTGTCTAGGAATGTCACAAAAGTCGTTGGGAGCCTCTCTCCACCAGCTCATCCTGGTAGAGGGGCTGTGCTGGGAGCTCCTCTGGGCCAAACCCCTGGCGGTCGTGAGGGCCGAAGGTCGTGGTCATCCTGATACCTCATGGGTCAGGGCGGCTTCACCGTGTGGTACGAAGGAAGCTTTCCTGGACAAGATCAAGTTTTGATCCTCAGAGTGACCCTGTGAGGTAGGCAGGACAGGTGTTGTTATTTCAACCCCAATTTGTTGGGGGCGGGGAAACTGAGGCTCAGAGAGACACTAGTGACTTTCCCGAGGTCATGGAGGGAGTCAGCCTTGGAGTGAGGACTTGAGCCCAGGTTTGTCTGACTCCCAGGCCAGTGCTCTCTCGGGTTCAATTGAAAGGGAAGAGTGATCTTATGAAGAGGACTAGTGTGCTGACTGGTCACCCCCAGGACTCCCACGGTCGGAGCTCCCAGCCTGTCCGGATGGAAGGCCACCTTCGGGAAGCCAAGGGGAGCCCTCAGCTACCAACTCTCTCCCTACGACTACAGGGATGTCTCCTAGCAGAATGCCCGATTCACTTTGGTCAGAAACAAAGTCAGTGGAAAAAAAAACCAACCCCAGGCAGCCCTTGGGCCCTGATGAGAGGTTAAAGTGCACAGTCTTTCTTTAGCGTGTTTGCTGGGAACAGACATTCCATGATTAGCTCGGGAGGTCTCCCTGATTCCTGGAACACCTGATACAAACACAGGGACATGGCCAACGTGGTGGGTGCATGACCGACTGTCGGTGAACGGTGCAGAGCAGGTCTGCAGTGACGTGCCCTAAATCCCCACGGTCCCGGAACGGGTGTTATTGTGTTAATGTGTGGCATTTACCAGAGAGTAATGTCCCACCGGGAGGCATGCGGGTCAGCCTGCTCCCGTACCCCAGCCCTCGGGCCACCTGGCTGCCCTGTGGACTCCCTGTTCCAGGAAGGCTGGGGTTGCCTGGACGGGCAGCTGGGGGCCCGGCTGCCTGCCCACCTCCTTCCCCAGTGGGGAGAAGGGCTGGCCTGGGGGGGGTGCCACAGCCAGGGATGTGTGCGCAGAGGCAGAGACGGTTTCTCCGGAAGCCCCTGGCCTCTTCTCAAGGCTGCTCAGGGACACTCGGTGACTTCTAGCTGGAGTTCAAGTGACTCTCTCCTTGTCTAGGATTTTTTGTTTTGTTTTTTGTTTTTTTGCAAAGTTTCAAATATCCCAGCTCCTCCTTCTTTGCAGACGTTAAGGAAGAAGTCATTTCCATTCCTCTTCTTTGTGAAAGAATAAAAACTTCACAAATAAGGCGCGAGGTCAGGTGCCAAGTGCCCCCATCCTGTCCACCTGAGTGCCATCGAGCAGTCCCACAAGGCCAGCCGTGGCGCCCTGCTTCTCCGCAGCCAGAGCGGGCAGCGTTCCCGTAGCCTCTGCTCCGTGTGGTTCTGTCTCGGGGGAGGCCCCGGCCCCAGGCCTCCCACCCTTACAGGCCCGAGACCATAACTCGGAAGGAGGGTGGCACATGTCTGTGGCGGGGACTGGCGGTGGGGCTGACGCAGGGGCTGACGCAGCTGGCGTCCACGCCTCCGATGGACGGGAGGTAGGCGTGGTGGAGGATGGGGAGCTGGAGGGACAGCCGGCGCTGGATGCTGTGGCAGGGAGAGACAGAGAGGGGGTGGGGGAGGGAGAGAGAGGGAGAGAGGAATTTCAGCGAAGGCTATCTGGCTGCTTACCAGAATGTTCCGTGGACTCACTGTGGCTAAGAAGCTGATGGTAGGAGAACAGTTCTCCCAAATCCCAGATCTGCCCATCCCATCATCTAACCATTCACACCTGCCAACGACTCCCCTGGGAATAACCAGGGAGCTCATGAGCAAAGGGGGTGCAGTCGTCCTGAGCGTGCGGCGATTCCTAAGCACCAGTTTCACTTATCTCACGGGCTTGCGGCTGACATTGACAGTTCTCACGCTCTCTACTCTTGCAAGCCTCCTACTGGACTGAAAGGCGTCTCGCTGCTCTGTCCTTCCTCATGGGCTCCTCTGCCCCCTGCCTTGTTCAGGACCTCAGCCCTTCTTGCTGGGCTGATTCCAGTAGGCTCCTTCCTGCTCTTTCAGCTTCTTCGGTGACTAGTATCATCTTTCCAACCCTGGGACAGGACATTCAGGGCCGCCTAAGATCTATCTCTTGCCTAACTCTCCCGGTGAAACTTCTACCCTCTCTCCACCCAAACCTGACACTCTGGCGGCTACTTTCCGCTAAAGTAAACTCTTCTGAGTGAGCTCTTTCTTCCTCTGAGCTCCCAGAATTCAGCCAGAAAAGCCCTGGGAGCCAGGGGTGGTGGGTGACTCCTGGCAGCAGCCTTCTGACTCCCTTCTCGCTGTTGCTTTCTCCTGGCCTGCTTCTCATCAGTCACCCCAGGGCAGGAAGTCACATGAACTGCATCTTGTGCGGCTCCCATCAGGACCTGGGAAGCTGCATTCTTGGGATCCTTAGGCCTCCTTGGGTCGTCAGTGCCTGACTGCTCAGAGTGAGAACCCCCCACCGCCCGGATCTTCACAAAAACCCAGCAGGTAAAAGATGTTCTCATTATAACAACGAGGGAAGTGGACAGCATTTATGTAACTTGCTCAGGGAAACAATGCCAGAACTGGGTGAGACGGGTCTCCTGCTTGATACGGGAAACTGCAGTGTGTGGTGAGGGAGGCAGATGGCCTCGTGTGGGGCCACCTCGTCCCAGCAGGCGCGCCCCTAGTGTGCATGCGTGGCACCGATGGGGTCCTGAGAGGATAGGGACAGAGGCGGTGCTGCCGCCACACCCCCTAAGGACTTGTTCATTGGAGGGCTCTACCAAGGACACATGACAGGTGCTCATGAGGTCAGTGTGTCGGAGATCTTTTGAAATTCAAGTGGAACCTCTGTAACCTGAGCTATGCTCTGTTCCTTAAGGCAAAGGAGTGCTGCAAAGAGTCCAGGGGGAAGGGGAGCTGAAGAATCAACCGTGACCTGGGAAGGTGGTGTCCTTCCGGGCACCTGGGAAGGGCTTTCTGCCTGGGCAAGGTGGGCATCTGTCTATGCCTCTCCAAGCCATCGTATTTTTCTGTCTGGTAAGATCCTGTCTACACTGTCCTTCAACTCAACGGACATGTGCCGAAAACCTACTCAGTGCCCAAACCTGCATTCAGTCCAAGGGGCATGGGAGGGGCTCATACCTTGCCCTCGACGTGCTTACACTCTAGTGGAGGGACGGAATAAGTACACCACTGATGACTGCTAGATAACCATCAGTAATTACACTGGAGCGGTAGCCAGTGAGGCCTTGGGGCTAACTGGGTTGAGAGGCTATTGGCTCTAACACAAAATGGTCCCAAGTTACATGACAGTTGGTGACTTGGCTGTCTTTGCTGGTTGTCACTTCTCAGGGACCACGTTTCAGTGCTGACATTTCTAATCTCTGCTTCCAAGCTGCCGTAAGCAAGGAAGAACTAACAATTGCCGGTTGGAACAAAGCTAATGGAAATGTCCAGGCAGGTCTTCGCTTAGATGTCACCTCACTGAATCTTCTCTGATGGCTCTCTTTAAGATTATGACCCTCAACTCCTTCCCCTATCTTATTTTCCTCCAAAGCACCTATGATTTAATACAGCACATTTTGGTTTTTACATGAAGTTATTCTGTCACCGGATAGAACATAAGTTCCAGGAAGGAAGGGATGTTTGTCTGTTTTCTTCTTTTCTATGTCTGACACAGAGTTGATCTCAGTAAACAGTTGTGGAGTCAGTGCATTAAGCGAGGTTAAATTTTATACACAACAAAGGCAGTGTGCTGTAGTAGGTTGGATGGTGGACAGACTCTGGTTCAAATCCTATCTCCTGCACTTAGAACCTGGGGGAGCTTTGACAAGTAGCCTCCCCCTTATGAATATTAGTTTTCTCATCTGTAAAATGAGCATTGTAATTTGACCTGCATCATGGGTTGGCTGTGGAGCTCAAATAAAATGATGCATGAGAAACCCGAGTGCAGACTGAGACCTGAGTGCAGGAGTAATGGACTCTTCCACAGTAATTCTCAAAGGGGAAGTACTTACTGTTCTGGGGAGTTTATATCTTCTATAGGATCTTTGCACGTTCGCGAGGGCTCTGTTGTGTTCCACTGTAGCTGGGGATTTTGATCCAGGTGATTTTTTAAAATGGCCTTTCCCCCATCTGAATGTAAAACAACATTATCACAACACATTCTGTTAACTTCATTTTTTAAAAAATGCGATCTTTTGGGCATCTGGGTGGCTCAGTCAGTTAAGCTTCCGACTTTGGCTCAGGTCATGATCTCACAGTTCGTAAATTCGAGCCCTGCGTTGGGCTCTGTGCCCACAGCTCAGAGCCTGGAGCCTGGAGGCTGCTTCTGGTTCTCTGTTTCCCCCTTTCTCCCCCTCCCCTGCTCTCTCTCTTTCTCTCAAAAATAAATGGTAAAAAAATGAAAAAAGAAAAGCACTCTTTTTTAGGATGCTGCCCAAGGAGAGAGAATAGAAAAGAGCCCATTATCCTTCCAGAGCTGCGGTTTCTGCAGTAGCTCTCCCAGGACCAAGGCAGTGAGCCCAGAAGCTTCTACCCAGCGATGGAAATGGTATCTTGGGGGATTTCCTTTCTCCCAGATAAAAGGGGGGGAAATCAAGTCAACCAATGTAGGCAATGTAACTTGGAAATGAGAGTTTCTAATGTAAAGGTTTGTTTCACTGGTGCATAGGGATGAGATGACAAAGGAAAAAACCCTCCAAGGGAAAATATGCATCCATAAGATTGTCAAAGATTGAGAAGAGTAAACTGCTGATGGGGGTGTAAGATGGTGTAATCTTTCTCGGGGGCTGAGCATCAAACACTAAAAATCATGCATATCTTTCACTTAGAATTTTTACCTCTGGGAGTTATCCTAAGGAAATGATAAAGGCTATGTGTGAAGTTATACACAGGATGTTCAAGTCAGCATTGTTTACAATATAAAAAAGTTGGAATGAATCTGATTTCTCCAGTAATAATAGATTAGTTACATATTCATGTACGTATGGGGTCTCCATTCAAAGAAATACCGTGCACCACAAAAATGTGACGATATGGATACTTTCAGCCCTTCAGAACTACATAGGGAGATTTAAAGAAATATAAAATATAAAAACCTGTCCCCCTCCCCCAACCTGGGAGCTCTGGAGGAGCACTGGTTTCTGTCTTGTTTGTCTACAGGGAGCAAACTTTGTGAATGTCATCTTGCCCCCTGTGACTACAATGGGTCCTCCTTATTCATGGATTCTGCATTTGCCAACTCGCCTCCTCACTATAAGTTATTTGTAACCCCAAATCAATACCTGTAATGCTTTCACAGAACATTGGAACATTAACCCTGTGTTGGAACATTAACCCTGACCTTACCGTCTACAGCACTAGAATGCACGCCTATGTGCAAGAAGACTGTGATGTGCCTGACGGAGAAAACCCACAGATTAGATGATCTTCATTCAGGCGTGCGTTCCTGTGCTGTTGACCATGAGGTCAATGTTAATGAATCAACAATACATATTAAATAAGATGCCTTCAAACAGAAACACATGTATAGCAAAGTTACGGACTGATTGGTTGACCAAAATGCCAACCCGAGAGAGCCTTGCAGGAACTTAACCCTGAACTTCCCCCGGGAGCAGTGGTTCAATGTTCACCCATTAATTCACGGTTCCCAGCAGCTTTATCAAACGTAATCCCCGTGAATAATGACAGTTGACTGCATATTCTTAGGATAAATTCCAAAAGTGTAAGTGCTGGGTCGGAACAATTTCTATTTTGAAGAGCCATGTTTGGGAACGCCCATTTCCCCCACTGTTTCCTCAGACTCTCTGCAACTGTTTGATCTCTTGTCTTTGCCAGTCTTCCTGGTGAAAATGGTATCTGACTAAAGATGTCATTTGCATTATTTTAATATAATAAGAAGTGAGATTGAACATTTTTTCATAAGCATATGAACCTCTTGCAATTTCTTCTATAAGACTCTCTTTTGTCCATTTTTCTTTTGTGTTGTTGGTCTTTTTCTTAGTAATTAGCATATAATTATATATGCTTTATATAAATTATATAAAGTTTCTCCCTATATAAGAAAATAAGCTCATTACTGGAGTTACAATATTTTTTTGGTTTAGTTTGTTTGATTTTTTTGGTTACTTATCATGTCTTTTGTGTTGTTAAAAACTTTTTTTTGTAGTTAAATTTATCAACCTTTTCTTTTGTGGTTTCTGGGTTTTGCCTCAAACTGAGAAAGGCCTTCCCCTATCTGAGATTATAAAAAAAATTATCCTATGGTTTCTTTTAGTTGTTTCATGGTTTCAGTTTTTACATTTAAATCTTTTATCCATCTGGAACTTATTCTTATGTAAGGTGTGAGGTAGGGACTTAACTTGCTTCCTTTCTAGATGGCTATCCACTTACTCCAATTAAATGTATTGAATAATTACTTTCCCTCCATTAATTTGAAATGCCCACCTTTACCAGATACTAAAATTACTATTAGTCATTTTTATTCTTTCAATTTACTTGTTACTGATCTCATTTTAAGTGATTTTTTTTGCAATCAACATCTTATATAGTTAATATCTTATAACTTGATTTATTGATTTAAAAATATTTTATAGCAAATTAGTGAATAGATGCTAACGACAAAATGCCAATAATAGAGAAGTATATTAAATGAAGTGTGAGAAGAATTCCTTCTCACTTTGCACATACTTTTCCCTTTGACACAGGTGGAGACTGTTAATAATTTGGTGTTTGTTCTCCTAAACCTTTTAAAAAATGCACTTAACATACACATGCATACGTACATGTGTGTGTGCATTTATGTGTATCATACTGCTGGTCTTCACCTTGCTATTTTCACTTGGGGAATTTCTCCATATTTGCACAAATAGATTCACCCCACTTTCTAATAGCTGTATAATGTGCCTTGTTTGGTTGTATCATCACAAATGAAACCTCCCTAAATGATGAATGTTTAAGTTAATTCCAGTTCTTCTCACCTATAAATAATGTTTGGATGAACACCACGTGTATTTATCTTTGCCCATGTGGGAGTATTTCCCAGGGACAAGATCTTGCTAATGATATTGGTTTTTTAAAATATAATTTATTGTCTAATTGGCTTATGTACAACATCCAATGCTCATCCCATGTGCCCCCCTCCATGCCCACCACCCATTTCCCCTCTCCCCAACCCCTCATTCACCTTCAGTTTGTTCTCTGTATTTAAGAGTCTCTTGGGGCTTGCCTCCCTCCCTCTCTGTATCTATTTTCCCCCTTCCCTTCCCCATGGTCTTCTGTTAAGTTTCTCAAGATCCACATATGAGTGAAAACATATGATATCTGTCCTCCTCTGACTGACTTATTTGCTAGCGGTATTGTTAATCAAGAGGTTTAGCATCTAACATTTGGATGTGCCAGACTGACTTCCAAAACACTGCAGGAGAATGCCTACTTCCACACACTCTGTACAACACTGGTGATCTCTGGAAATGTTGCTGAACTGTAGGCAAAGACCGCATGGTGTTGTTTTGGCCTGCCATTTCCCAAGTGCTGGGGAGATTGTCATGTCAGATCTTACTGACCACTCCTTTCCTATACATTGAGACAGCGCATTCAAAACTGAAATGTTGCCGGGAGAAGGAAGGCAAACTATTCATTAGGAACAGCGTGCCTCCAGTCAGAACACTGGAAATGCTGGCCTGGTCATGTGAGAGTGCCACTGGAACCCAAGACACCCAGGAACAGAGCCCCAGCTTGTGGGTTCCAGATGCTGCCACTGTGCCTTCAGATCAGCCTCCCCCCTTCTCTGAGCCTCCATTTCTTCAGTTGTAAAGTGGAAGCTGGACAGTTGGGATCTGATACATTCCAGGGGCCCCGCCTCCTCCTACCTGTGCTCTCAGTGAAGTTCCCAAGGTTGAGGATGTCGTTGAGTTCTTGGTAGTGGTTCTGTTTAATGTAGGTGGTCTTTTCTGGTGTGTCCTGCAGCTGCATAGTGACCTCTTCCAAGTCCTTATCCAGCTGGAAGACACAGGTTCTGGCTGAGTCAGGGCCCCTGGCCCAGTCCTGTCCCTGGCTCACATGGTGGTGGGACAGGGCCTCAGGCTGGCCTCAGGAGGGCACAGAGAGCCAGAGAGGCCCCAGCATGCTGCAGGGCAAGAGATGATGCAGAGAGCCCCTGCGGGCTGTTGTGCAGGTGAAGCTGTGATGGGGAGGGAGGGAGAGAGGGCTCTGCAACCACGTGCTCAGCGCAGGCTTGCGCCCATCATGAGGGAGCAGCTGCAAGCCCGGGGATGCAGGGCCTGACAGCGTCAGAGCACAGGCTCTGAGGTGGGACCGGTCCGGAGGCACCCTCAGAGCTGCCCCTTGCTGCCTGTGTACCACCTTGTGAGAACTGGGTCTCAACTCCTTCATCTGTAGAATGGGATGATAACAGTAACCAACGTGTTGTGGTTATTGTGGAGATTAAATGAGATAACGCCTTTAAGGTCTAGCCCAGTCCTTGACACATAATAAGGGTAACCGGCTACTACAATAATATTACTATTAGTATTGTTACTGAAACCTAGCAGGACCCTTGCAGGGGAGAACAAATCTGCTGGCTGCTTAGCTGGGAGGCTCACGCTGACACGGACGCTCAGGCGGGTAGGGGCTCCTCCAGAGGATGGACCACAGGTGTCTTCAGGTTATGGGAAAATCAAATGTAAGCCCTGGGGCAGTTCAGCCCTTGAGAAGCCTGGGGGTGGGGGGAGCGGGGTGTGTGTGTGTGTGTGTGTGTGTGTGTGTGTGTGTGTGTGTGTGTACACCCTAGAGGGAGGGTCGTAGTTGGGGAAGGCAGCAGGCATCCTATTATCATATAAGGGAGAGGGAATTATAAACTGTAAAAAGCACAGCCATTAATTTTTAAATACATTTTCCTGTGGAGGAGGAGAGAGCTACCTTTTTCTGTGTGACTCAAACATCAGGGCTAAGATCAAAGGAGGCCAGATGGTGGTTCAATTCCAGGAAAAACAACCCAACATCTTAGGGCTTTTGACAGTGGCTTTGGCTTATGCTTCCTGAAGTGAGTGAACTCCGTTTCTGGGATGTGCCAGTAAAAGCCAAATGTCAAGATATGGTAGTTCTAGGCACAGAGAGATCTGATATGAACACAGAATCAGCAATGGGCTCTGAGAGTCAGAATCCTTTCCTACTTTGCTCTGGTGGCCAACGGGGCCTATCCCATCCGAAAGCAGTCAGTTTTCGATGCACAGACAACTGTGTCACGGATCTTTGTGACAGACTAAGGTGAGCCTCCCTAAAGGCCCCTAGATCTAGCAAAGACAAATACAGAATGCCCAGTCACACCTGAACTCCAGATAACAATGAATCATTTATTTTTTACTGTAAGTATATCCCAACTATTGTACGGACCATCCTTATACTAAAACTATGATTGGTTGTCTGACATTCAAGTTTTATTGGGCATCCTGTATCGACTTGGATTACCTACTCTGTCTCAGGTCTTCCTCACAACTGTCCAGCTAGAGACATTTCCCAGCCTGCCCTGTGTCAAGTGTGATCACGTAAGTTCTTGCCAAGGGAACTGGAGCAGAACCAACATGTGTACGAGTTTTGTATTACTTGCTTAGCCCTTGTGTGGACTTCCTTTTCCCTTCCTGCCACCGAGGACAGGACCTGCAGCTGTAACTGTGCTGGGGAGGGAGACAGGAAGAGTGAACGGGCCTCATCGGGCCAAGGTCATGGAGGCAGAGCTCCCGGCCAGCCTGGACCAATCTCCTAATGACCCTTATGTGAGAGAGAAATACTTTCTTTGGGTCGCTTCATTTTGGGGTCTCTTTGTTATAGCAACTTAGCAAGTGTCCTGTATCCAACTGTATCCAACACACTCTCCCTTGTTTCCTCCCCGTTCCACTGGTGGCATGAGAAGTTCTCTGTGAAACACAGCCCACAGACCACGGGCCAGTCATACATCTGGATCGAGAGATGTGAAGAAGGGGAAGGTCATTTGGTCTCCCCTCCCAGGAATAGAAAATCCAGAATTTGAGTTCAGGTTGGGCACAAAGGAAGCTAGCTGTGGCCTCTCTGGAATACTGAAGACGGAGTTAAGGACTCTCGAGAGAGCAGTGAGGTTTGCTACAGCAAACTCTCCTATTTGAAAAATTTCTCTTCACTTCTTCCTGTCTCACTGTGCCTCATACAGATGAGGGTGGTTACTGGGTTCGGAGAGTGACAAATGAAGGGGGTCTCTGCATACTTAGGAAGCTCCTATAATCAGGGAGCTCACAAATCTCTAAGAACTCCTTTCTGAGGATGCCTTGAATTTGGGACATTGCTGGACTCCATGAGTCCGGGCCAGGGGATTCTGTCTAGTTTATGTCTCCCCTGGTTCTGGTGGCCATAACCCCAGCATGTGGGACTGCACAGCCTGATGCAGGGCAGGGGGTGGCCCAGAGGGGGCCAGGTCAGGAGCCACAGCCCTGAGAGGCCTTGCACTGGGGCAGAGGATGGACCCGGAGGCGGGGCCCTGGCTGCGGTGCTGGGGCCGGTACCTCGGTGATCTTCATTCGCAGGCGATGGTTCTCAGACTGCAGGCCCTCCAGGCGGGATGTGCTTGCTTGGTTCACGCTGGTGACTGAGGTGGACGTTTTAGAATCTTCCTTCTTCTGATTCTGAGTGAACTGGAACCGCCGGTTCTGGGTTGCTGCGTCTGGGTTTGTTCTCAGAGTGATGAGCTGGAAGGGCAAGGTAGAATTGAAAAGAGACCCCCGGGGTCCTCCCCGCCAGTCTCCCGTCCACTCTGCCACAGCAGGTCCTGCACCAGAGGCAGCACGGCCATAGGCGGGGAGTCTGGAGCCCTGGGTGCAGGCTGGTCTCTGCCACGCGCCTGTGTGTGACCTTGGGCAGCATCTCTCCCTCCCCGCTGAGTCTGTTTCCTTCCTTGTCCACAGAATTCTGGTCTCCTGACTCCACCTGCAGCCCCTGCGGAGTCGGCCCCATAGGCCTGATTCCAGCTGAGCTGTACTCTGCCTTAGGCTTCTTTCCACGGAAAATAATTCTGAGGATGACGTTGGAAGACAATGGATGGAGGCACGTGAAGGCTTGCCTCATTAGAGCCATTGATGAGTGTTGAGGACAGACTGGTGACTAGTTCTGTCATGGAAAAAAGCATTGGTTTTTGTTTTTATTGTTTAATGTTAATTTATTCTTGAGAGAGAGATAGAGCATGAGCGGGGGAGGGGCAGAGAGAGAGAGAGAGAGAGAGAGAGAGAGGGAGAATCTGAAGTAGGCTCCAGGCTCTGAGCTGTCAGCACAGGGCTTGAAGTCATGAACCATGAGATCATGACCTCAGCTGAAGTCAGATGCTTAACCGACTGGGACACTCAGGTGTCCCCAAAAGCACTGTTATATAAAAGTCCACCGCTTGATCCTGGTCTTACTCATTTATTCAAGAAGCATTTCTGGTTTAAGTCAGGCTCTGGGCTTGCACTGGGGAGCCAGGACTGAGTGAGGCATGGCCCCTGTCTGGCAGGACCCCACAGTCCAGAGGCCAGAAGCATCCAGGGCAGGCTGGGCTGTGGGTGCTGTGGGCCTGGATTGGGCTCTGTGGAGGGCCCGAGGGACGGGGAGGGGAGGCCCTGGGGGAAGAAGAGACATATGCAAATGCGGGGGCAGGGCTGGGACTCAGGGTGCTTATGTAGAGGACAGTTTGGATGGTGCACAAGGTCCTTTGGGGAGGCCAGAGGAGACCCAAGGTCCCTGAAAGGCAGCCCCATATTGGCGACTTGGTTCTGGAGCAGGGGGGCAATGAGGAGCTGTTGAGGGTGACAGAGGAGAGTGACATGGTGAGGCCTGGGCCTGGAGTCCCCGGGCATCTTTGACTGGAATGAGAGAATGTCAGAGTGTAGGCGGAGAGGTCTTAGCGTTGGCCCGGAGCCTTTACAACCAGAGAAAGAAGGCGTATATGACAGCAGTGTTCTGGGAAGACATGGCTCTAGGATCACTGGATGGAGGTGCCATGGGCAGTCTGTCTGGGGGACAATGGGCCCTGAGTGATCTCTTGTCTCCCCATCTGGCCAATAATTCCTTCTACCCCATTTCCCATTCTTCCTTGATGCTGAGACAACTGCAGGGGCTCCCAAGACACCAAGGCCTGTGGTTCACCTGCCTGCATGCAAAGGGCAAGGCTTGAGAAGTACCTTTCAGGCTGGTCCTGAAGGTCAGCGCTTCTGATGAATGGAAAATGTAAGTGGCTGTTAAAAGTGGTTATTCCTTTTTACCCACCAACACTACTTCTGCGGCTCTATCTGATGGGAGTAGCCAGAAATGGGCATCATGTGTTATGTAGAAAAAAGAAATTCACTTGTAAGATAAGAAACCTGGAAACGACTGTAATGCTCATCAATAAGGGACGCAAGCAGATGGGAAGACCTGGGGCATCCCCTGTCCGTGGTGGTGAGGCTGTGAGAAAATGCATAGGAGACATTAACGGTGAAAAAGACAAACTACAAAATGGTATGTGAGCTATAATCGCAGCCCTAATGGAAAAAGCATCACTGCCTAACCATTAAAAAAAGACCAGAAGGTGTGGGGGCACCTGGGTGGCTCAGTTGGTTGTGTCTGACTTTGGCTCAGCTCATGGCTTCGTGGTTCCTGAGTTCAAGACCCAGCTCAGAGCCTGGAGCCTGCTTCTGTGTCTTCTTCTCTCTCTGACCCTCCCCTGCTCGTGCTCTCTCTTTCTCTCTCTCTCTCAAAAATAAATAAAGCATTTTAAAAAAGAAACACTTATAAAAAAAACACTGAAAAAAAACCTAAAAAACATGTAGATTTTAGTAAAAAAAAAACTAAATACATTAACAGTGATTATTTTTGGGTGGTGCAACTCTGAGAGATTTCTGGAAAATCTGGTTTTCACTTGTTTGCATTTTCCAAACTTTTCTGCGATCATCACAAGTAGAGCAAGCGTAAAACTGCCAGGAAGCAGAGGAGACCGGGCATCCCCTGGCCGGGTCCGAGACCAGAGGCCAGGGGGCAGGGTGCAGAGGGCGGCTGTACCTTGGGCACAAACACCAGGCAGAGGGTGATGGTGCTGCAGAAGATGATGACCAGGGCGACAATGCAGAACTGCACGTTGGGCTGGTCTCGGGTCAGGAAGGAAACGGCCGCCCCGATGATGCACATGATCCCCACGTTGTAGACGCTCATCCCAATGTACTTGCTGTCGTTGAGGGCAGGGATGCTAACGTTGCGCGTCTCCCAAGCCAGGAAGCAACCGAACAACTGGAATGGTGAGTGGAGAGAGGAAGTATCACTAGCACGTGGTGGCACACGCCCACCACTCTGAGCAGGTGGGGGCCTGGAGGCTCTGCCATGGGCCAGGTCTTCTGGATGTCACCCTCGTCTCCACGGGTGTCCCCGGGTGGAGTCCTGCTGAGGAAATGCAGACTGGGGGTGTTAGCACATCGGGTTCTCCTTCACCCCACCACTGGTTCACATACAGGAGGCTGCGGTGGGAAGGGTTTCCACACGGGATCTTGACCATCTCCACTCTCTCTAGAGAGAACACAGGTCCAGAGAGGAGGAAGGGGTGTGTCCCAGGCTACACAGTAATACAGTGGCAAAAGTGGATTGTTTCTAGGAGTTCAGTCTTGTCTTTTTTTTTTTTTTACTGCAAAACAAGCCAGAGCCCCTATGTCTGGGACTTCTATTTACCTCCTGATGCACAAAGTCACTCAGAATGGAGATTGCATTTCCTAAGTGTCCTTGAAGCTAGGTGTGGTGTATGATAGGTTCAGGACAGCACCATGCAGGTGGAAGTGGTGTGTACAAGTTCTGGGAAGTATCTGCTCAGGGAAACGGTGTTCCTTTTCCTCCTTCCTAGTAGATGGGATGGAGTATGATGGGTGGAGCTTGCGCAGCCATCTCGACCCAAAGAGTCATCTTAGACTACAGTGTAGGAGCTGTCTGATAAAGATCCAAGGAGCTGAGATTCTGGGAGCCCCCACCAGCCCTAGATTGCTTATCTGAAGAAGGAAGTTGACTATCTTTTAAGGGTTTTCTGTCACTTGCAGCTCTCTCCTAATTAGTATATCTCCCAACAGAAATGGACAAGGTAGAGGTCCACTGTGATCTGAAGCAGGGTGTGAAGGCTTTGGCCTTCCTGGGTGGTCTAAGGGAAGGGCAGGTTGAAGAGGAACTGTGGACGGAGTGCCAGGCAGAATGGTGGTGTGGGCAGGGGTGGGGGGAGGAGCTGACCAAGATTGCTGACTGTTCGGGACCTTCAGCTGTAGTCCAGGCCCTTCCAAGAGGCCTCTCCCCAAGGGCCCCTCTTCCCTCTGACCTCATCATTGCAGCTCAGGGCAGCCAAAGCTGCATGAGCCATTTAATATCACACCGAGGGCTTCTGCTTTCAGGTTTGACTAGTAGGGCAGCACGATGCCAGGAGGTGGAAGGGTGGCTGGGCACAGGGATCTGGGATCTGCTGCTCTCCACTGGCGGCGGGATTTTGGGCAAGTCACAAGCCTCTCAGGGCCTCCGTTTCACTACCTGTGAAATGGGAATAATGATAACACCACCTGACGGGGTTTGTACCCAGATGAAATGAGAGGATGACTGTCGTGCTGTACAATGCATTTTGCAAACCAAAGTGTCCTGTACAAGGATAAGTTACAGGTCGTTTTGTAATTGGTATTATTTATATTACTATGGTTGCTTTCCTCTCCTTTCCTCTAAGTGTGTTATCTCATGGATGGATTTATTGATTTATTGATTTATTGATTTATTTTTGAGTAATCTCTACACCTACATGGGAGGACCAAACCTAGGAGAGTTGCATGCTCCACCAACTGAGCCAGGTGTCCCCAGACCGGCTTATTTTTTTAAAGATTCCTTTTAAAATGCGGGAGCCAGAAGCCCAGGAAGCACATGCTGAGTGAGGGAAAGAATCTATTGCTTTTGAAACCCTGCTTTGTGCTGGTTCCTTCGTGTGTGGCCCCCTCGGTCCCATGGTGGCTATGCTGGCTGGGCTCTGTTGTCCACTCTTTCCGGGGGAAGAAGCAGAGGCTGGATGAGCCTCACTGACCTGTCGGTCATGAGTCTCTACCAGTTGTAAAATGTGGGTGAGTCTGGGGACCTGGTGATGGCCTGCCAATCTCTGATGACTGTCGGGAGGAAACCGTAACTTGTTCTTGGGCCTTCAAGGAGAAGGATGAGGGTTTGTGGGCACCAGTTACATCAAGGCAGATCTTAGCTGAAGATAAAGAAAAGCCTTCTAGAAAAATAACCCATCTACAGTGGGTTGAACAGTGGCCCTAAAAGATATCCTCATCCGTGGAGACTATTTGGAGAAGGGCTCCTTGCAGATATAATCAAGGGTCTTGAGATGAGATCATCCTGGATTATCTAGGTAGGCCTTAGACCAAATGACGAGTGTCATTGTAAGAGACACACAGAGGGAAAGACCTGGAAAAGAGAGAGGGCCATGTGAAGATGGAGGTGGAGAGGGAGTGATGTAGCCCCAAGCCAAGGAATGCCTGGAGCCATCAGCTGCAGGGGAGAGCCAAGGAGCACTTTCCCTGGAGCCTCTGGAGGCGGTACAACTCAACCTTGGTTTTAGACTCCTTGGCTTTAGAACTGTTAGGGAATAAGGTGTGTTGTTTCATGAAAGCCAGTCTGCATTTACCAATGTGTGGTAATCTCTTGCTGCAGCCGCAGGGCACTAATACATTATCCGTGGGTCGCACTGGATCACTTTGATGTGGGTGAGCTCCCCATCACTGGAGGTATGGAAGTAGTGAGTGAACAAACACTTGTTGGGGATGCCTACCAGAGGCCAGGAGTCCCGAAACATCTGACAGGAGGGTGGGCCTGCAGGGCTGGACATCGTCTCTCCAGCCTTGAAACTGTGGTTTCAGAGTGGGAGGGGCTGGAAGCGGGGTAGAATTTTAGTCACAAACCATACAGGCCAGGAGGGCTGTGGGCAATTCCTTGCATACATGGGAAATGGTAAAGCACTTGTGCTGCCAAATACAGCTTTTATTGACACGACCTGGCTGAAGGTAATAGCTTCACTGGAAGAGATACAGTCCACTCCATCCACTTCTGCAAGTAGGTGGAGAAGATAATGGATGGTCAAAACATTACATATAAATCCAGTTTAAAGAGTCAATCGGATTCACCATAATCTAATTTCACAGTGTCTCAGGATCAGGGAATGTGGAGCTGGAGGCATCCCAGAGAGTCCGGTTTCACTCTCTTTATTCAGCAAGGGCTGGGCGCCTCCAGTCACGGTGCCGCCATGCTTCCTGTGACAGAGAGCGCTTCCTTCCCAGGGGGCGCCACCACATCTGCGGACACTGCTCTAGTGGACAAACTTCTTTAATGTGGACTCGAAAGCTGCCTTCTGGCAACTCTGCCCACTAATGATGGATCTGCCTTCCGGTCCATGCCACTATCTGTGACAGCTCTGGTGACCACGTCTCCTGAGTGCCCTTCTCCAAGCCCAGGGCTGTTGGCCAGCCTCAGAGTGCCAGCTCCACTCCAGGTACCTCCTGGGCACACCTTCAGGGTCATTACCTTGTGGGGGCCCAGATTGCAGCCCAGTGATCCCCAAAGAATCCCTATGGAAAGTGGTCTCAACTAGTATGAAGTTGGGGACAATCTTTGCCTGGAGTTGCCTAACACATACTCTTCTCGTGTGGCCCCTGAGTAACAGTTCTCTGAAGCAGCACGATGCATTTGCGCAGTACAAGAAAGCCCGGACTATCTGACCTTAGGAGAGGGTCACTTGGCCTCTAAGTGGAAGCTATACACAGGCAGATGGCGGCTTAACTTTCCTGCACAAAGACTTAAGGAGGGTATGGTAGCTAGTTTCCTGTCACTGGAGGGATTTCAGTGGAGGCGCGGTTTGCACAGGATGTGGAGAGAAGATTCAGGGGTCAATCTGGATAAGGTGGGGGTGCAGCTGCCCTCTTCAAATTCTTCCAGACGTGTCCAGGGGGGTTGGTATGTGATCTCTGGTTCTAACAGGTGGGTGGAGTGGAAAGAGTACTGGGTTCGGTGGTCGGAGTGACCGGACGCCCTTTAACCTCTGTGCGCCTGACTCCACTCACTTCCCACAGATTTTGAGAGAATGCGGTAAAATGTGGGATGTGAACCTGCGCTAGATGTTGACAGACTGTTGTTCTGGGAGTGGTATGGTGGCCGCTGTGAGGCACACGCACAAGTTTTGGGCTTACTCTGTGGTTAAGCTCTTGAACCTGCTACTTACTAGTTGGGTGACCTTGGGCAAACCAAGCCTCAGCTTTCCCAGCGGTGAAATGGGGCGCTGTCTGCCCCCCGCTCAGAGGGTTGTCGTGGGAACTGAGGTAACACGTGGCAGACACCAGGCCTGGCAGACAGTTGAGTGCTGGTCCTGGGGGCTCTGTTTATCTGTATGTTCACAAAGGCCCCTGGGAGAGGGAGCTCTGGCAGAGAAGCATCCCCCCAACCTCTGCCTTCTGCTCCACACCTACCATGAGAAGCCCCTTGTAGGCATAGACGATGCCGAGCCAGATGGTCATGTGGGTGTTCTCACAGTGCTCCAGGAGAGGGCGGATGGAGATGTCGCGTCCTGCTGGGTCCGGCTGTGCAAAGAGAAAACAGAAACCCAGGGATGGCACCGGGCATGCTTCCAGCAGCCAAGGCCCCATCTGATGGCCGTCTTCCCTCTCATGAGGCACAGCCAGTCCCTTGCCCAGGAAGCCTTTGGGGCCCCTCTTCTGTGTCCCCAGGAGGCTGCCTTCTGTTTGTAGGTCACGATTCAGCCCTGCACTCTAGTTATCTGAGTTCTCATGCCTTTCAAACTTGAGTCAGATCTCCTGAGGGTAGGGAGTGGGTCACTTCCTGTGCCTCTCCTACTTAGCAGCGGACCAGGCCAAGACCATACGTCTGTAAAGCTTGTTGAAAGAGTGAGGGTGAGAGGGAGGCACAAAGTTATGTCAAGAGGCCTTCAGGTGTCTTTGGGATTAACCCTGGTAACTACTGGCTAGAGCAGTAGTAGGAGATTTTGTCCATCACTTCCCAAGGGGGAACAGTGGTGGCAGCCATGTTATATACCACATGACCTACCCTGGGCCAAAGCTGATTGGTACCTGACCCACAGCTGCCAATCCAGAGTCTGGTCAAAGTCTTATGAGGTTTTCTAGTACAGAGTGCTCTGCTTGAAGTGGGATGCTGGAGAGGATCCTTCCCAAATGCGTTCTCTCTCTTAATAATTTTAGCTGGGAAACTCTGGGAAAGAGTCAGCCACGTGGTGGAGAAAGGAGAAAAACCCACCTAGACAGAAAAAATATTCTACATATGTTTTTCCAGAACCGTTTGAGAATAAGTTATAGACATCCTAACCTTTCACCCCTAAACATATAGTAAGTATTTCCTAAGGAAGAGGACACTCTCTTACATAACCACACATACTTACCAAATTGAAGAAATTTAACACTATTACAGTATATTATCTGATATACTATCAGTTTCAAATTTTGCCAACTGGCTCAATAATATCCTTTAAGATAATTGTGGTTTTTCCAAAGTAGGATCCAATCTAGGACCTGGGTCCTGCATTTACTTGTCATGTCTTTTTATTTTTTTTTAATGTTTATTTGTTTTTCAGAGAGAGACAGAGCATGAGCAGGGGAGGGGCAGAGAGAGAGAGGGAGACACAGAACTTGAAGCAGGCTCCAGGCTCCAAGCTGTCAGCACAGAGTCCAACACGGGGCTCAAACTGACGAACTGTGAGATCATGACCTGAGCGAAGTCAGGCGCTTAACTGACTGAGCCACCCAGGCACCCCTTACTTGTCATGTTTTTAGTCTCCTTTAATCTTCAATAATTCCTTAGCCTACTTTGGTCTTTTATGTCATTGATATTGCTGGGTAATCTAGTCCAGCTGTTTTGTAGACTGCCCTTCCCCCTGGGTTTGTCGAATGTGTTTTCAGGGTTAGATTCGGGTTATGCACTCATGGCAGGAATCCTATGTAAAGTGATGTCTTTCCTCCTTGGAGCTTCCCATGAGTGGCACTCAATGGCACTTTGTCCCATTATTGGTGATGTTACTGTGATCATTTGGTTCAGGTGACGTATGCCAGATCTCTCCACTTCAAAGGTACCATTTCCCCCTTGTAATTAATAAATAATCTGTGGGAGATACTTTGAGACTATGTGAGTATCCCGTTTCCCCCACAAACATCAACTTAGTGGTTTCAGCCTCCAGTGATGGTTTTTACCTGAGTCACATTCCTTTGGTGGCTGCAAAATGGTGATTTTCCAGCTCTGTCATTTCATTTAAATACTTAGCACACCACTGAAAACAAGATCTTACTTTTACTTCCATTTATTTATGTAGATCAGTATGCGTTTATGGGTTCCTTTTTCATTCAGTGTTTTATAATCCCTTACTATCATTCATTTTGATGCTCAAATTTTCCCAGATTTGGCCAGTGGGAAGCTGGCTCCTTCATGCAGCCTCCTGTGTTTTTTCAATACATCCCCATAAGTTTTTGGAGCACCTTCCTACTTCTTGGCACAACAAGGACTTGCACTTTTTTGTACTTTCCTTTCCCCAGCCTAGAATCAGTTGTTTCTCTGAGGAGTCTTGGTTCTTGTTAGTGGAGAATGATATTTAGAAACCAAGAACTGGGCACCAGAGGTGCTCAATGTTCCTAGGGTATCATTACTTCTAGGTCCGCCTGCCTGCCTGCCTTCATTCCTTCCTTCTTTCATCTATCTATCTATCTATCTATCTAATCTACTTATCCATCCATCCATCCATCCATCCATCATCATTCCATGTATCTATCTCTCTACCATCTGTTTATACATAGATATATAGAGATAACATCTATAGATTGAGATAAAAGCCTACACCACAGGGTTCTTGCTTCTTCCCATTCCATATTTACATCTTTCCTTGCAGGGAGATCTCTTGTTTTCCGCAATATCAAAACAGTCATTCATTTGCTCAATGCTAAATAGACACAAAAGAGTTTTAGGGTTTCTGCATCCATACACTACCAACAACAAATGTACTAAGTAAAGTTGAAAATGTATTTGAGAATCTATTTGCCTTTAGAATAGATACCTACTGAGGGTGTCTCTTCAAAGAACTGTGTCCAGTATGGAGGTGTCCTTTTGAGGCCTAGGGTCAAGGCACAAGCCTGAGAGGAAGAGGTAGGCATCCTCAGGGTCACCCACTGGGAAGAAGGAGCACTTTGGTGGGATCCAGGGATGTGGAAAGCAGGCCTTAGGTAACTGGGGATGGGAATGCTAATTCTCTTGGCCCTGCTCTCGAGGCCTGGCCTTTGAGTAAGGCAATGGTCTGGACTCCTGTGATTTGTGGAAATGACGCTTCCTGCTCACGAAGCAGGAAGAACTGGGGCCTGTGCACTCAGGCCATTTGGTAACCAGATCATTCAGCCACATGCTCTCTTAGGCTTGATTTTCCTTTATCTGTCCCAAGCCACAGAAAGCCTTAGCTCAGACTCTTTGGTTCCATGGTCATGGAGTCCACACGCAAGCTGGAATGGATTCCTGAGGCCTCTGCAGTGGCCGCAGTGGGTACTAGTGAGAGCCAACCTGGGAGGTGACCTCCAGGAACCACAGCAGAGTTGCCAGGATAGAAATTTCCCCTCTTCTGCTCCCCTCCCAGGAGCTGGGCTGGATTCTAGTAAGGGTGATGGGGGTTTCCAGATGTACTTTCACTGTTCAATTGAGGAGACTGAGAAAGGAGCTGGTCCCAAGGTCAGCAGTGACTTATGACAGTGACCTAGGTTTCTCTAATGTCTAACAACCAGGCAGACATCAAAATGCAGTAGCACAGGCCCATTACAGTCATGCATGAATAGCAAACCCATTAATGATGATAGTATTTGTTGTTCTACAATGAAAGGCAATAATTTATGATGGACTCTTTGATTCTCTGTGTATAAAGAACTGATGCTGCCATACACCATTGTTCAGTGTTATGGAAACTCTATTCACAGGAGGCCAAGAATGGGTGTCTGGCTCCTATATTCCCCGTGACAGAGAGCCCTCTCCCACTCTCAGTGAGTGGTTGCACAGCTCATTTATTGAACCAGAACCTTCTCCTCCTGTACCTCCACCTATTGGTCCTTGCCTTTCTTCTGGGGTCCTCAGAATAATCCCAAGCTCTCTCTTTGAGTCTGCACACCCTTCCTCAGGAGGGAAGAGATGCACTGAAGGTTTACATCACCTCCCACCACGAGTTGACCTGGTCCTACAACCTGCTCAAGTTCACCATTGATCTATAGGCCTGTAACCGAGCTCAGCACTCCAGGTGGTGGTCCTGAGCAAGTCTGTCTACACCCTCGCTCCACACCTCCTGGGCTCTCTAAACAACTACCTTCCATTGGTGTTCCTATGTTCCTTATGGCTGACTAAGACTCCATTAGGTCGTTTTCATCGAACTGCTGCTAGCTCTGTCTTCCTCCTTATGCAGCTGACGTTCTAGTCAGGTTACCTTCTCACTTGCTGGTAGCCCTCCCCCTCCCACCCCCTCCAGGCTCCCCATCCTGAAATCCTAATCCGTACATCTTTTAGCCCCTTACCCATCTCAGTAAACTTAAGCACAGCCATCACTGCAGAGGTGGGAGTGCAGCAAAAAATCAAGGACCAGCCGGGAGTTCAGTGGTCCTGAGGGTGGGCTACCCTATCCTCCCAGGACCCAGGTGCAGATCCAGAAAGAAGCCACAATATCTCCTGGTCATTAACACCACGCTCACACAACCCCATGTCTGTGCACACTGTACATGGATCAGTGATGAGGTTCCTCCCTCCTGGGGCTGGGGGATGTGGAGTCTCAACACTCAGTACCCTGTCCTGAATCTCAAAGCCAACTGTAAAAGCCATGCCTTTTCTATTCTGATCCATTCTAATTGTGCCTGGGACTTGAGTTTGGAGTGGTCTGAGCAGTCATACACACGGGGAGAGATGCGTTTGAGGATGCAAACAGTGGGATGCTGGGGGGGAGGGATGGAGGGGGCGTGGAAAGGTGCCACCACCTGAGCGCTTCCTTAGAGTTGTCTTACATCAAAGTGCCACTAGAGGGCACCCAAGACCTGCGTGGAGGGTCTGGACCCTAGCCGTGGATCACCCTCTGCTGAGGACACAGAGCTACTTTTGTGGCCCAGTGGGGCCACAAAGCCAGAAGCAGCCTCCTGGGCTACTTAAGGCACCCAGTGGTCTTACAGGAGGCCAGATTTGCAGGTACCTTGGACGACTGCACCTTCTGCCCCCCACTTCACATCAGTGGGAGTGGTGTGGGAGGGTAGGGGATATTGGGGAAGGTGGGGCTGGAGGATCCCTACCTGGCTCTACACTCATCCACACTCTCCGTGTGGGCCTGTCATGCAGTCCAGGGCCTGCGATCACAGGGCATTGACCCCTGCGGATGCCATGCTGTGATCTCCTTTCAGGGTCTGAGCCAGGACTGTGACCTTACTTCTCCATACTTTTGGGTGCTACAGCATTTCGATTGGTCTAAATCAATTGCCATGGCTGACTAGCCTACAGGAGCTTTCAAATTGCTTTTTGTTCCTCTATTTTTCTTCCCTATTTGGTGTCTACCTGGGCAGTTACTTAAGTAATCATTCATTCATTCATTCATTCATTCATTCAATACAGAACTATAAAGCACTACCATTTGCTGGGTACTGTTGTGGGCACGGGGGAATACAGCAATAGCAAGGACTGACAAAAGCCTTGTCCTCAGGGCTCTTCCATTCTGAGAAGGTCAAGACGACTCCAGGAGAAGCAGCCTCAGAGGGGAAGTGAGTTGACCTCTCCTAGGAACAGCCACCCTAACAACACCAAGTGCTCTTGTCACAAATGAGAGCAGGATGCTCGGTGCTGAGCCGCAAGATCTACACGTATTGTCTGGCCGAAGCCTCCAACACAGTGTTGTATCCATTTTACAGATGAGAAAACTGAGGCACAGAAACATTAAAGAACTTGCCCCAAATCTCCAGCGAGTACCTGTTGGAGCTGGGTTCAAACCCAGGTCTGTCTGCCTCCCAAGCCAGTCATTTTCTTTCCCTCGTCACCATATGTGTTTTCCAGCCTGCCCTGCCTCTCACAAGCACCGTGTCACATTCCAAGGAGACAGTGGGTGTAATCCTATAGCCCCGCTGTATATACTGCAAGAGGCCGTTTGTGGAGGAACGGCTTAATTGCTGAATGATCCACAGAGCCTCCTCTGACGCCCCCAGAGCTCTGTGAAGGCTGTGCTCCGGCGCTGTAAGCGGAACGCAAGCTGATAAAATGCTCTTCCTGCCCAACAGGGTGCGATGCCCCACAGAGAGGCCACGCCTGCCCGTGAGGGCCAGAGGCTGGCACTGCTCACACCTGACTCCGGGTCGACCGCTGCGCGGCGGGAGGCCCGCCGAAGCTGCCCTGGGAAGCCTCCCCCATCTGTGCAGTGAGGGCGAGCAGCTGGCCCGAGAGTCCCTCTGCATAATGCAATTACTCACAATGTAGGTCAGCGCCCCCTGCAAACGTCCTGCTTTGTCAGGCCGCACAAACGGACGGGCAGGGGGTCCGGGCATGGGTGGAGGCGGCGAGTCCTGAAAGGCCAAAGGCTTGGTCCTGCTCTGCCACAGACTTGCTGGGTGAGCACCTGGCATGCCCCGCCCTTCTGCAGACCTCAGTTTCCCGGTTGCAGAGTGAGTTCCAGGGTTAACATATGGTGCCGTTAACGTGAGCCTGAATAATGGAGGGATGACTACTTTCGTCCTATATTTCATGACAGTGTCTGTCCTACGCTCACTCATTCAGAATCGACTCCGTCTTGTGTGCCTGCGGGGTGCTGCGGGCCATGCTCCACGCCGGGTCCGGGTATAGAAGGCTGGCAGGGTGCCCGCCTTCTCCGAGTGGGCATTCTAGCAGGGGCAGACTGCACGGAGCAGCTGTGAATGGAACAGCGGTCAGCGCTGCCCAAGAGAAGTGTCAAGGGGGGCATTGACTGCTGGTCAGGCAGTCCGGGAAGGCTTTTCTGAAGTGGTAACATTTAGTCTGAGGCCTGAAGGGTGAGAAAGAGAAGCCAAGTGAGCATCTAGGGGAAGAGCTTTCCCGAGAGAGGGAACAAGTAGGAAGGATCTGAAATGGAGAAGGCTTCGGCGTGTTTTAGGGGGTGAGAGGAGGCCAGAGTGGCTGGCGTGTAGTAAGTGAGGGGCGGCACTGCTTCCTACTTGGTACTGTGCACACAGACCACCCAGGGGGCTTGTTACAGTGCAGATCGGGGCAGGAGGTCTGGCTGGGGCTCCGGATGCTGCATTTCCAAGCAGCTCCTGGGGGCACTGGTCCAGGGACCGCCTTTGGGGCAGTGAGGATTTTAAACAACAGAGTGACATTTGGTCCTCGGCTTAGGAGATCTTTGGTTAAAAATGCGGATTCTCTTGTCACTCGCACACCCCTGGCACAGAGTGACAGCTTAGCACCAGCACAGACCTGACACAACTTGTCTGTATGTTCTGACCCTGGAACAGACCTCGACCCCACTGGGCTTTCGTGTGTCCTGTGTGGGGCTGGCCAGGGTTTCTAGTCTGGGCACGGAGAGAGGGAGGGTGAGGGGGGTCTGGATGGTGGGAATGAAGGCGGCCATATGCTTCATCTGTGATCACGGGGCTGTGTGTGAGTGAGGTTCCAGAGCCCCACTCGGCCTGTGCTTCTTTGAAGGTGGGGTGCCTTCTACCTTCTGACCAGCTCCCAGAAGCTGCCTTTCAGAACTTTTTCACCGAGCCATTCCTGCTGCTGCTTCCTCTTCCTCCTTCCTCCTTTCCCTCCTTCCTCTTCTTCCTCCTCCTCCTCTTCTTCTTCTTCTTCCCCTCCTCCTTCTCCTTCTTCTTTTTCCCCTCATTCTCCTTCTCCCTCTTCTCCTTTCTTAATTTCAAAGTTGATTTTTCAAATATATTATAAAATTGGTAGTTTTCTCTACTGGAGGAAAGTATATATGTGTATATCAATGTGAATTTGAGTATATGGGGGAGGGGAGGGTGTCTGGCCTTTTTGGGCTGCATTTCAGAGTCCTGACATGTTTTTCTTTTCCTAGGAAGGCAGGTGAGTCAACACTGCCTCTTCTGGGTGGGGGAGGGGGAGATGCTTAGGGAGTCTCAGCAAGGAAGCCTGGGCAGGGATGGGAAAGGGGTTCACACCCCAGTCCGTCACTTGCTAGCTGTGTGACTTTAAACACATCCCTAAGCCTTTCTGAGCCGTGATTTGCTCATCCGCAAACTCCCAGGGCTGGCAAGACCATCAAAGGAGGTAAACGGTGTGCTTAGCAGGCTTTAGAGGCTGGAAAGCCCGCTCCTTATGTGTAAACCATCATCATTATCTTCAGCTGCAGAGTCACAGAGCACTGGAGCCAGGAGGAACCTTCTGGATCCCTCTGGGGCTGGGCTGCTTATCTCAACAACAGCGGCCCCACATCTCTGAGGCGGCAAAGCTAGAAGCCGTCATTTCAAGGTAAGAGTTTCTTTTTTAGAATGTTTGGTTATGAGTTTGGGTGAATTTTTTCAGGATCCCAGATCTGGAGGGGAACCTGGGAGATCACACACCGGGGTTTCTCAACAGGGATGTTTCCGCAGGTCTTTCTTTGGAGGGGGTACCATTCTTTGCTGTAAGGGACTATCTTGCTCAGTGCAGGGCACTCAGAGCCCCTAGGCTGTGGGCTCTAAAAGCCAGGAGTGGTTTCTGGTCACTGTAACAGTCCAAATCTCCCTCCCTGACTTTCCATTTCCAAACACTAAATGCACTCATCTAATTCCCCTTTTTACAGATGGAGAAACTGAGGCCTGGAAGGGCACTCATAGCAAGTGGGTGACTGAGTAGAGCCCCAGATGCAGGTGTCCTGAGCCTAGTCGTGTGCCCTGGGCACCGGGTCAGGCTGCAGGCTGGCATAGGAGGGTCCAGCCTTGCGGGCTGTTCACCAGCCAACATTTATGGGGATTCACCACTCATGGGTGTTTGGCACTGCCACATCAGTGCCCACCTGGAGCTGGCTCTTGAGTGTATCTGACCTGTTGGTGCTATGTGCCCTTGCTCATGTCGGTCTGGAGCAACTTCCAGAGCAAGAAGCCCGGGCCCAGACCTGGTGCCCTCCGGCCACATCCTCATGGGGTCCTGCTTGTGGAGGGGAGAAGAGGTGGAGGAGGTGGCCAGGACCCCACTGAGGAGGTCAGCCTTAGGGCACCATTAGGACAGCAAGACCCTGCCTGGTCCCACCAGGCATTCTGTGGCTGGAGTCTCGTGGGAAATCTGTGGTTGTGAAAGGGTCATAGGTGGGGTGAGGATTGTCTTGGGGGATGTTAAGGGCTGACAAGTGCCGTAACAGGTCCTACTCTTTCTGGCCCTTTGGAGCCCATATGTATTTGTATGAGAATCTCTTTTTGATCTTGACCTCAGGCCAATGTGGTGAAGGAGCCAGGAATTTTATGCCCCTGTTTGTAGGTGAGGAAACAGAGCTCAGAGAGGACAAGAGACTTGCTTAAAGTTATACAGTAAGCCAGGGGCAAAGGCAAGCGCCACCTCTGTCTTGCAAAGCAGGCATCCCTTCCTCTCTGATTCCACCCAGGCCCCCAACTCACAGATCTTCAACGCTTCACAAACCGCAGGAAAGACAGGCTGACTCATGACTCCAGCATCGTGACCTTCCACGATGGGCCCCACATCTCTTTCCAGCCTTGACGCCCATCATCAGCCTCATCTGTCCATGGCCAGGCCCATGATGTTCCCTCCTGGTCCTGGGATGACCTTTCTTCACTGGGTGTGAACGGCACCCGTTCCTCCACGTGCCAGACTCTGCTCAGTGTGTCGTATACACATTCCTATGATCACCACAGGAGTGAGCTCTAGTGAGCCCCTTTTCAGGGGTGCTAAATGAGCAGAGGAGAGGCTGAGTGCTGTGTTCAAGGTCACACAGGTGCTAAATGATGGAGCTGTGACTTGCTCCCTGGTCTGCCCAACTTCCCAAACCTTTGCTTTAAACCACAAATCCCAAACTACACCAAAGTGTGCCCTGGTCACTAGAGTGCTCTCAGTGAGTCTCAAGTGTCCCAAGACGGTGTTCTCCTCGGCCTGAGGGCACGTGGTTGGCCAGGCACCTCCAGCCACGAGCTGCCTCCGAGGTCACTCTGGTGCCCTGCCCTACGCAAGACTTCGTCCTGGCCCCATGTTGGCCAGAGGCAGCCCCTCCTCTTATAGTTTCCAGTTGGGCCTGGGCATGCCTGTGAAGTGCCCACCTACCCACAGCCTACCTCTGGGTCAGCACCCCTCAGCACCCCTATTTGTGGGGGTAATTGCTCCTGACCTGGGGAGGGGTCTGGAGCCCCAAAAGTGAGTACAGCTCCCAGAGGGCCCCATTCAAGCTGCCCAGCCCCCATCCTTGGCAAGACTGGCATCTCTCCTGCTCAGCCCACACCTCAAGGCTGCCAAGCTGGCCCTACCCAGCCCCGACCTGGCCATGCAGGTGCGGTCTCTCATCACCGTCCCACAGGAGCCTGCTGCATGGCCTGGCTGCTGGTTCACAGTGACTCTCTACAGCCAAGTCCAAGCCCAGCCTGGTGTGAAAAGGAGGGACAGAACGAGGGTGTGAGGATGCTCTAAATTAGGAAGCGGGAGCCTGTGGGATCCTGGATGGAGCTACTGTATTCCAACACTGCTGGGCATGGGCACTCAATTTTATGGTTTTCAATGCCATTAGATCTGCCTAACAACCCTAAAAATTTAGTAGGGCCATCAGCCTTGTTCCTATTTTGCACAGAGAACACCTAGTCCAGGAAGAGGCTATTAACTCACCCAAGGGCATATGCTTGAGCCCCACGTCCTGACTCCTAGCCCGGGGCTCTTTCTGTTGTGTGTGCTCCCCCCTGGAACTCTGGCTCATCTCAAGTTCTGGGAGTCCCAGCTCAACAAGGAGAAAGGAAGGTGGCTGCCTGGGCGGGTGTCAGATGCTCCCTCTCCTGTTCCCTCCTGCTTCTCAGATTTTACCGTCTGCCCTTGGCCAAGTGGCAGTAGGGCGACCGCACAGTGCCCTGGGATGACAGACAGCCATGGGCCCTGCCTCTGGACCAGGGTTCTGGCTCCAGCTCTGTCGTGCACTTGTGCTGAGCCCCAGATTCTCCTGGAGAAAAGCCAGAGTCACCTGCTTTAAAGGGCTGCTCTCAGCATTGAGCAAGGGCCAGGTAAGACAAAAGGCTACAAAGCCCAGAGACACACATGCCCCAGGGTAATGCAAGTGAGAACAAAGCGTCCATTTCATTTTCCTGTTGTCATTCAGGGAGGCAGGCGGATTGGGAGCCCCCAAAGTGCACTGTTGCAAAGATTGTTCTGAAATTGGATGCTGTGATTGGCGCTGCTGTCACCGCTGGCCGCGCTGGGGATCCCTGGGCAGCATCGGGCCCCTGGCAGATGTGCAAGTCCCCTTCTTCACCTCACAGCCCACTGGCTTTTCTAGGCTCTCTTCTCTTCTTCCCCACCCCCAGCCTCGCCTCCTTAAACACACACACACAAACACACACACACAAAGTCTTCGAGATCATATTGTTCCAGTTTGTGGACTCCCACACCCTCTGGGCTTCAAGAGACTCAAACATTTTCTTTCACCTCCATTCCTTAGTGTATGCTCTGTGCCAAGACTTTGTCTTTGCACACCTCTGATGACGAGACACTCACTACCTCCTAAGGTGCTCAGTTCATTTTTGGGATGGGCCATATTAAAATTGGAATGTTCTTCCTTATCCTAAACTGAAACCTGAATCCCCAGAACTCCCCTCCCCCGACACCGGGTCCTGGGCTCTGCCTCTCGGCCCCTGCAAGTGTGGCTCCTTCCTGAGCTCTGGCACTTGTGCTCCTCAGAGACCTCTCTCTGCTTGTTGACATCAACCCTTTCTATGTGGCACAGTGTTTAGCCCTTTCCTTATCCTGGCCACCCTGCCTCCTGTCACTCTCTGCATAGGGTCTGGGGCCCATCTGAGATATACATTTTCCAGGGGGCGCTGAGTAGGGCAAGAGTGCTTTCCTCTCCCCACACCGACAGCCCTGTTCACCGGGGGCTGTCCCCTGACCCAGCACTGGTTACTTAGCAGCTGACGCACACCTGGGCTTGGCGGTCCACACTGTCATTGTCCACATTTAAGGGAATACTGGTGCTTGAAACAGTCATACACACATGCACACATGACTCTGTCTGCTCGCCTTAGGGATCTACAGATCCTGTGATGCAGAACCCCTGAGAGTCTCTCTGCTGTCCAGGAGAAATGCACTGGTGCCCCTTTGTCATCCCTCACGACACTTCAGGGTCTCCTTTTCCATGCAGGACATGCTGCCCTGCTGTGCACTCCAAGAATTAGCCACCAAAGGCTACATGACCTAACAATCTCACTGAAAAGGAATTAAAATGGCCCACACGGGAGAGGAGGGAGTGAGCAATCTGGAGACAGGATGCAGCAGGGAGAGTAAGAACAGAACGCAGATTTAAGGAGGGTTGAAGTGCTGGTACATTTTTCCTATGGACCAGAGACAGTGACATAGCTTTGGCACAGCAAAAGGCAGGCATACAATCCCCTCATGCTAACTTAGCATTTTTCACCAACATGATCACACGTGCCCCTCTGACAATCCCACACAAGGTAGGGCAGGATGTATAAGCTCTATTTTGCAGATGAGGAAACTGAGGCTCAGAGAGGTGAAGTGGGCTGACCGAAGGAAGTGGAGGAGCGGCAGAGGCGGGGTCTCTCCCGACACCCCCAGCTGCTTGTCCACAGTTCTCAGCCCCTTTGCCAGAGGTGGGGCTCACATGGCCAATCCTGGCCAGGACGCAGTGCGAGAAGCACCATTTGCCCCATGGGCTGAGGCCTGGAGCTGTTGCTGCAAGGCCGGCATGCTGCCTGGTAGAGGTGCCAAGATCGCTGAGCCGCCTGGTGGAAGGCGGTTACCCTGGAGACGAGGTGGACTCACAGGTGGACTTTGACTGAGTGAGACACAGACGTGTGAGGCGTGTGGCTGCTGAGATTTGGGGGTTCCCAGGTTTAGAGGGTTACTGCGTCCCAGCGCAGCCCATCCCCGCTAACACAGAAGGGCGATGACATCTGCTTTATGCTATCACGTGCAGGCACCATGCCAAGGACTCTGCACATGTCACCGCACGAAGTCCTTGAACCGGTCCTGTGAGAAAAGGATTATTCTTCCTCTTCACTGTAGGGGAAAATGGAGACTCAGAGAAGTGAGGCCACCTGCCCCGGGTCACAGAGCCACTAAGGTGTGGACCCGGGACATGAATCTGGGTCTGTCTGACTGGAGAGCCTCGATGAACTCCAGTGATTTGCAGAAACAGATGGCCATTGTGTTCCAACACCCTGTTGGGCTAAATGCTTCCTTTGAAGATGGAAGATTGCACAGATTGCTTTTCTCATTCAGATTTTACGCCCGAGTAAAATCCTTGTGCTATGATTTATTATAGCAACACTGATTTTCCAATTTTAAGACAACAATGCAGCTTGAAATAAAAGCGAAAGAAAACATTGAAACATTTGAAACCTTTGGTTTGGATCCTTATTACATCTTGCTTGAAGTGCTCGGGGTCTATCTGTCTTCCCCTCCTGACTCCGGTCTCCCCCATTGCGACCGACTGCCAGAGCCTCCCTCCCTCCCTCCTTCCTTCCTCCCTCCTTAGGGACCGACTGCCAGAGCCTCCCTCCTCCCTATGTTTATTTATTTTTGAAAGAGAGAGAAAGAGAGAAAGGGAGAGAGAGAGAGTGCGAGTGGGGTAGGGGCAGAGAGAGGGGGAGACACGGAATCTGAAGCAGGCTCCAGGCTCTGAGCTGTCAGCACAGAGCCCAACGTGGGGCTTGAACCCAGGAGCTGTGAAATCATGATCTGAGCCAAAGTCGGACACTTAATAGACTAAGCCACCCAGGCGTACCCAGAGCCACGTTTCTAAAATAGAGTCTAAGTATGCTCCCTCCTGCCCCAAAACCACAAAGACTCCTTGTCCTCTCCAGCAGCACTTCCTAAATTATATTCTTCAGAATATGTAAATGTAAATATGCTCCATGAGAAAAGGTTTCCATGGCCAAAGAAGTTTTAAAAATGCTAATTGAAATTTTTTATTATTAAATATTAAAATGTTTAATTAAAAGATTTTTAAACTGCAGGACTTTTCAGAGCCTTTAACATGCTAAGTCCAAGTCCATTGTACATTTCCAAGAGTCAAATATATAGTTTCTGGGATCTGTTAAATGGTTGGACCATGAAATCCCCCATTCCCTTTTTTTGGGGGGACACCCTAATGGGATTAGCATTCTGTATCGTATGCTTTGGGACGATGATGGCTTTTAGGATAAAGTCTGAAGTTCTCAGCTTAACACTCAAGTCCTCCCAGGATCCGGTCCTGGATCACCCTCCAGGCTCATCTTGCAAAGCCCTGTGTCCGCCTAACCCAGGGTCCAAGCCCTGGGCACCTCACAGTTTGTCCTATCTCTCAGTGCTAGCTTGTGGGGTTCGTGGAGCTGTAACCAGGAACTGGGAAACGTCAGAAATTTGACACAATACAGCCTGTATTGGGGGAACGTTAAGAACACTCCATTAGTGACGTGGCTGAGATGAAATGAGGAATGCACGACTAATTGAAAGCCATGTGTTTACCGAGGCTCAAAGGATCCCTTTTAGAAACAGGAACTGGGCCCGCATATGCCAACGAGCAAGGCAAAATGGGTGCACGTTGGAAACAAAAAGCGCCAAGATATGCTGGGCCGAACCAAAGATATCAACGTTAATAATAAAGTAATTAACATGCACGGGAAACGCAAAAGCTGCCAGGAGGCTGATAAGAGAGCGTTATTAAAAAAGAATGAGCAGCGTAGCACAGAAGTGAAATTAAGTTTTGCATTTCTTTTTTATCACGGACCCCCTAATACTCTATGAGTAATAAATAGGCCTGGACTTACTGCAAAAATACCAATGAGGCTGGGGCCAAAATTAGCTGTTGACCCTCCCTCTGGCAAAATAAACAGATCAGTCATCAGTCAGCCAGCCAGTCACTGAGAACATGAGGAAGAGAATTAGTCCAGGACAGGAGACCCATGCCAGGAGGTGTGGTCGGTGGCACAGTGATGGTTAAATGGGCCAACTCTGGGGCCAGACTGCCTGAGGGCTGGTCCCTCCTCTGTCACTTACAAATGATGGGACCTTGTAGCAGCTATTTAACCTTGTCATCTGTAAAATGGGCACAAACACAGTACCTACCTCATAGGATTGAGGATTAAATGCACTGATGTGGAAAACTGCCAGGTTTACTGGTGCTACATCTCCATCACCCCCTGCTGCAATCTATCCCCCAAAAAGCTCCCTGATGAGGTATAAGTTCAAAAAGCATTTCAAAGGACTCATTAAGAAAAGCAGACCAGGGGTGCCTGGGTGGCTCAGTCGTTGAAGTGTCTGACTTCGGTCTAGGTCATGATCTTGCCAGTCTAGAGTTCGAGCCCCGCATCAGGGGGCTGTGCTGATAGCTCAGAGCCTGGAGCCTGTTTCAGATTCTGTGTCTCTTTCTCTCCTTCTTGGCCCCTCCCCAGGTCATACTCTTTCTTTGTCTCTCTCTCTCTCAAAAAGAAATAAACATTAAAAAAAAAAAAAGAAGGAAAGAAAAAAGAAAGGCAGACCAAACTCCTGTATCAGTCATTGCTCCTGTGTCTGGTCCCTGGGGCGTACAGAGGAAGAGCAGGGATGTGGAAACAGGCATCTGAGGACTGGTTTAAACTGGCATATTACCCTCAGTCACCTCTTGGGCTCTGAGGCTTTAAGTAAGTCTGTGCTTTGGTTTCCCCATTAGGGACATGAGGGGTCTGTTCAGGTGATTTCTTAGATCACTTCAAATTGAGTCAACACTATTTGCACAGACAAGCATCGATTATAAAGAGTGTGAAACCAGTCCTCCTTGGAGGTTCCTTCTCCTCCTCGCCACCTATTCCTGGTACTGGGGTCCTCCTGGGTCCTTGGGCTGGAAGCTGCCCAGGTATTGGCCTGCCATGCCTTCCTCACCAGCATGTCCGCCTGCCCTGAGCACTGTGACTTGAGCCTCTGCCTACCTTGCCCTGTCCCTTGGGGCTCATGTTCTCTTGCCCTCACTGTGCCACCTTCCCAGCCGTCTCTTTCTCAGGGAGGACTCCCTCCCCACTGCCATGTTTCTCCTTTGCTCTCATTCTTATAAACATATTTTCCCCCAAACATACAGAAGCTGAATAGCACAATGAACTCTTGTGTGCACTGTCCTCCGGGAGTAACATTTTGCCATATCTGTTCCCTTTCACTCTTTGTCTTCCTTTGTCTCTAAACTGCCCCCCCCCACGTTTCCATGGTCCCCCCCCAGACCATTGGAAGGTAAATTTGAAGTAGATTTGACCATTTGAAGTAAATTTCAGACTGCATGACACTTCAGCACAAATAAGTACGTTGTCCTACACAAGCACGGCATTATCTCCTATTGTACCTACGACAAGTGGAATCTGGTAACTAGAGTGAAGTTTGATAAAGACCTCATCATGTTGCTCCACCGCTAAGACTCCTTTAATGGCTCTCAACTGCCTCTGAGGTCAAAGTCAAAGCTCCTTCCAGTCCTGTACCTGCTTTCTACCCGAAGAGCAGTCAGATGCAACGGATTCTAGAATTCTTTCCTATACATACTGTCCACGTGCCTGCCCAAGGACTTTCATCTACCAGGAATACCATTATTCCTTGAGGCTTTGTCCATTGTTTAAAGCTCAACCTGGAGTGCCTGGGTGACTCAGTCGGTTAAGTGTCCGGCTTTGGTTCAGGTCATGATCTCACGGTTTATGGGTTCGAGCCCCGCATCAGGCTCTGTGTTGACAGCTAGCTCAGAGCCTGGAGCCTGCTTCAGATTCTGTGTCTCCCTGTCTCTCTGACCCTCCTCTGCTCATGCTGCCTCTTTCTGTCTCTCAAAAATAAATAAAAAACAGTAAAAAATTAAAAAAATAAAGCTCAACTAAAATCCTATTTTTGTCCAAAAATTTTTAAAAATTTTTATTAAAAAATTTTTTTTTGAGAGACAGAGACAGCACGAGCAGGGGAAGGTCAGAGAGAGAGCGTGACACAGAATCTGAAGCAGGCTCCAGGCTCTGAGCTAGCTGTCAGCACAGAACCTGACACAGGGCTCAAACCCACGAACTGTGAGATCATGACCTGAGCTGAAGCCGGATGCTCAACCAACTGAGTCACCCAGGTGCCCCTAAATTTTTTAAATGTTTATTTACTTGTGAGAAAGAGAGAGAGACAGAGGTGTGAATGGGGGAGGGGCAGAGAGCAGGAGACACAGAATCTGAAGTAGGCTCGAGGCTCTGAGCTGTCAGCACAGAGCCCAAGGCAGGGCTCGAACTCACAGACTGTGAGATCATGACCTGAGCTGAAGTCAGACACTTAACCTACTGAACCACCCAGGCACCCCTTATTTTGCTCAAAATTTCTAAGGTGTCTCTAATGAAATGCATCTTTCTTTTCATATCTCCATAGCATGTGGGAAGCTAGTGTGATGACATATTTCATGCACGGAGGAAGGTAGGGACAAAAGAATTAGAGAAATGGTAGGGATCTCTGATCAAGCTGTGTGCCTGAAGTCCACATTACCTCTGCACCTTTCCAGGATGCCAGCATGTGGCCTCCACTGTGCACTCCAACTTAGTCACTTGTAACTGAAAATATCCTAATGGCTACGGTAGGGATTAGGGCTGACACTCTTCTAATGCTGTGAGGCAGCAGTAGAAAAATACAATGCCTTATGCTCTGGTTGGATTGGAAATTCGCTCTTCTCCCAAAGCATTTCCAACTCTTCTTACCCTTGGTTTGGAGTGCCCTTCACCTGGTGTGCCCTCATCTACTTTTACTTTTTTCTTTTTTTAAACTGAGATAAAATTCACATCACCAAAAATGCACCATCTTAACCATTTCCCAGTGTGCAATCACTGGGTTTTATTGTATTTACAATGCTGTTCAACCATCACTAGAGTCTAATTCCAAATCATATCCGCCACTCCAAAAAGAAACCCCCTAGGCAGTCCCTCCCTCTCCGCCTCTGTCAGCCCCTAATCTACTTTCTGCCTCTCTTGGGTTTGCCTATTCTGGACATTCCACATGGACAGAATTGTACAACGTGTGGCCATGTAGTGTCTGGCTTTTCACACCGAACATAATGCTGTTAAGGTGCAGTGTGTATTCAAGCTTCATTTCTCCTTATGGCTGAATAATAGGCTACCGTCTGGAAACACTCCATTTTGTGTACCCATTCACCTGCTGATGGAGGTTTGTGTTGTTTCCACTTGTTTTTGCCATTATTAAGTGCGCACGTCGTCATCTCTCTTGCGTGAGAATCGGGTGGAATTGCTGGGTCCGATGGTAACTCGGTTTAATTTTTTGTGGAAATGCTAGACTGTTTCACACAGCTCCCGTTTTCTTAAACCATCCAAGTCCTTCTTGTTCTTTTAAGACTCGAGGAGAAAAAAAGTCCACACTCTCCTATTTCTTGGTGAACTCTTTCTCAAGGCAGGATGATTAGCCAGTTTGGTTAGCCTCCGTGATCCCACGGGGCTGGGGGAGGAGCTCTTCCAGCACTTCCACTTCCGGTACTGGCATTGTCAGTGAACATTTCCGTCTCCCCCCGGACTGGCAGCGTCCTGAGAGCAGGGGCTGTGCCTCCCCCAGTGCTGTGGCCCCAGCATCTGGCACGTAGTGGTGCCCAGTAAACGAGAATTGGGCAAATGAATGAATGCCTCCTGTCTCTCTAGCAGCCTTATGGTGCAGCTGAGCGTCACAAAGTCTTCTCCATAACAGAGGTCAGGTTGGTGGTGAGAACCTCCTGGATGTGAGAGTGAGCGCCTGTGGGAGGGGCACGGGGCGTGGCTGTGGGAGGGGCACGGGGCGTGGCCGTGGGAGGAGGCAGGGGGCAGGGGGTGCGCATGCGTGGATGGGTTATGACCACACATGATTATGTTCACAGACGACCGTGGAATGGGCCATATGATACTGATCCATATGATACTGCCTAGAAGGGGGAAGTGAGAACAGTCAGTGTGGACAAGATGGCAGTTAGGATGCCTGGTGACGGACAACTGCTGGAGACAGTAACAGTAATGGCTTCACCTTGGGGTGGAGCTCTGCTACGTACGAAGCAGTTTCCTCTCCACGGTCTCGTGTGAGAAACGCGCGGAGCATGGAGGGAGCATGGCTCTGAGGAGCAGCAGGCCTGGCCCCACCTGCTACCTGGATGGTCCGGAGCCCGTCACTTGACTCTTGTATACCTTCAGGTGCTCATGGGCAAAATGTGAATAGGACTCTGCACATGGTGACTGTAAGGATTCAGTGAATGGATTTTGGTAGGAGGGCATTGGAATGAGTAAATCCACCTCACACGCAGCCCTGCTCCTTGGGACTTCCCTGGGAGGCTGGCGGGGTAGTTGTGTTAATTTCCTTATGGAGTCAGGAGTGAGTACGAAAGTCACAATGCTGTAATGCCTTTTATGGGTCAGGCTCAGTGTGAGGCACTTGAACATGTTATTCCAGCTAATGCTCCTGATATACCTGTGAGGGAGGCATGGATCTTTCCTACTAGGCACTGGGGCTCAGAGAGGGTGAATCACTCACCCAAGGTCACACAGCTAGGAGATGGCAGAATATGGGCCAGAACATTGGACTGTGGCATCTGTGGCTACCTCATTATTCCTCCAAAGCCCCTGTGCAGGAGCCTGGGTTGTGAATGCATTCCATTTCCTTGGCATGTGAATGCCTTTCCAGAAGGCTGCCATATATTTTTAATAATTGGTATGAACATGCAATCTCTCGTCAGCTGGCTTCCCGTCTGCTGTAAGACACAGATAAGAAAGAAAGAGCCGAGCGGACACAGGAAAATCCTCCACACCCGTTGGCAGAAATCGCTCCGGCCCAGAGTTACCTTTCTAGATTTAATTCTCTGAGGCTTCTGTGTCTGACTCATGTAAGAAAATGACTTCTTGGGTGAAATATTAAAACGCCGTGCGTGGATATTCACTGTCTCGCTCTGGCAGCTCTGGCGACGGTGGCTCAGAGAAAACAGGCTGTGCAGTCTGGGTTTGGGCATCAGATTTGATTCCTCTGAGGTTCCTGAGCCAGGGGCGGGCTGGTCTGGGCTCAGGGGACCCGCTGACAAGCAGTCAGACACAGAGAAACGGCAGGATGAGGGACTAGTTCTCAGGGGGCTGGGGGTGGGGCGGCCAGCGGCCAGATAATAAATAATGCTCCATGTATAGCTAACCTTCTATGAGAGCCCTCGATATGCTGGGCACAGGCTAAGTCCTCTCCGTGGACTGTTCTTCTAATCCTCCCCAAAGCCCTGTGCAGTAGGAACTATTAATATTGAGACCCGTATTACGGATGAAGAAACTGTGGCCCTCAGAAGTTGTCACTCCCTGTATGTATCAGTTTCCTATGGTTGCTGTAACACATTTCTGCACACTGGTGCCTTACAACAATAGAACTTTATTCTTACACAGCTCTGGAAGGCCGAAGTCTGAAAGCAAGGTATTGGCAGGGCTCGCCTCCTCGAAGCCTCTGGGGGAGAATCCTGCACATCTAGTTCTCAGCGGCTGCAGTTCCCTGGCCTGTGGCCACATCCCGCTCCAGTCTCTGCTTCTCCCTTCCCACGGCCTTCTATTCTCTGTCTGTGTCTGTCCTCTTCTGTTTCTTATAAGGATACTTGCCACTAGATTTAGGGCCAATCTCAGTAATCCAAGACGATTGCATCTTAAGATCTTCAATTACATCTGCAAGGACGCGTTATCTAAATAATCTGTGCTCTGTTCATAGATTCTGGGGGTAGGGATGTTGATGTATCTTTCGGGGTCACAAGTCAACCCACTGTACTAACCTAACTTCGCACAGTAAGTGGCTAAGCTGGGATCTGAAGCTAAATCTAATTCCAGAGCCTATTTGCATAGCCCTTAGGGACCATCTTCCACAGACCTACCTGCTGTGTGACTGTGCGCACATCGCTTAACCCCTCTGTGCCTGTTTCCTCATCTGTAGATAATGGTAAGAACTGCACGGGGCTGTTGTGAGGATTAAATGAGCTGGCAACATAAAGCATCTGAAACAGGGCCTAGCACTTAGTATATGCACTCAACACACGCTGCTATTATTATTTTTGCTGCTGTTATTACCAAGACAACGCAGCTTCGTTGCAATCCTGTACGAAGGCTGAACAGACTGCTACTGAGGACGGGCTGGACTGGGAGACAATGCTCTCGGATCTAAATTTGCTAGGTTTGAACATCTGCTCACAAGTGCTCCACGCTTATGAAACATCCACCAGATAATCACAGATGTGAAAGAGATTTAAACATTTATAAGAGAACACTGGGCACAATGGATGCTAATAATTTCGAAAGCATCAGTGAAGAAAATGTTTCTTTAAAACAAAACAAGTAAAACACAGGATTGATGCAAAAAGAAAAAAAAAAGCAGGAAGTATCAAGAGACTGGCAGGCTTGTTCTAGCAGAATGGGTTCCATGTCATCGGACACCACAGGGCCGGGGCTGGGGACAGTTTCAATGTGTAGCGAGGTCATCTCAGGCTGGTCAGTTCACCTCTCCAGCCTCAGTTTCCTCATCTCTAAAATGGGAATGTCCAGGTGTTTTGTGAACTCTGCCTTGCTGTGGAATTATGAGGCACTGTTGTTTTTATAGTATGCATTTGCCAGCTGTTGAGTGCCTGTGCCCATGTGAGAGGGACCTGGGGTCAGGGCCCCGGTCCACAGAAGGGCAGGAGAGTGGCTGGGCCAGGCACCGAGAACTGGGCAGGACCTGAGCTTAGGCTGCTATCCCCTGAGCATTTAGAAGGGGTCCACAGTTTGTGTCGGTGTCCACCGAACTGAACTGAGCAGGTTTGGGTCATATTAAATGTTCCATCCTATATCAAGTTCAGAATGACTCAGTATTTGAAATCTAATCCACAGTTGCTTTAGGGAGAAACTTCAAGCCAAACAATGGCCAGAAATAACAAATATTCACCAAGTGGCCGATGGTTCCATTTCAGAGCCACTGTGAAGGCCGAGGTGCCAGGACGCTGGTCCTGATTGCCCCTTGCTTTCCTGGCGATTTCTTGTGGTTGGTGGCTTCCTGCAACTGCAGCTTTTTTTGTCTGTTTTTTAACTTGCCTAATGTTCTGGTCTGGAACTTGCTCACCTGCCTCTCAACGGCAATGAAAAGCATGGCAGAAACAGAAATCTTGTAGCTTTTCCTTTGTTCTATTCCTTGGTCTCTCTCTTTCATGGGGGAAACAATTGTTTAAATGATGATGAAGATTTTCAGAAAATCATGAGACTGAGCAAGCTCATTCGGCTCCATAGGGTCACACATGTGAGCCTTCCCAGGTGGCCCTCTCTGAGTCTGCATGTCCTTTGTCACTATCACATCCTCTGGCTGGAGGTCAGGGTCGGGGGTAGTAAGGGACTATCTGGACTTGAGGTCTTCTGGATTCAGGTTTTTCTTCTCCTACCTTTTCAGCCTTTAATATATTGATTGCCCTGAGTGTAGATCTAACTCTGGCATCCACAGGGCAGTCCTGGGCTCTTCCTAGAGATTGGTGAGAGGGCAGTCTGGAAGGTTTCAACCTTGGCTGCACCCCAGAACCCAGGGCAGCTTAAAAAAATCTCAATGCTCAGGACCCCTTCCAATTCTGATTTTCTGGGGAGTGTGACCCAAAGACCAGTATTTTACAAAAGATCTTCTCTGGGTGATGCAGCCAGGATTGAGAACCACAGATGTAGCCTATCTTTAAAATCATTTAAAAATCTTCCTCTTTAAATATCACTAACTTTATTTTTCTTTTCAGTGTCAACATATTTACCCAATAATCTAAGCCAGTTGCTGAGTAACCACATCACCTGGTCACATATTGCCAAAGCTGAAAAGAGTCATGCTAGGGAATGATGTCCATTCATTCATTCATTCATTCACTCATTCATACATGCATTCCTTTGCTCATCTTTCACTTGTCCATTTTACCAAAGTAAAGTAAACACCTCCTATATGCCTGCCAGGTGCTATGCTCCATTCCAGTGGAGGAAGACAGGAAACAGTGAAGGAGAAAAATATTGGTGGAAAAACAGGACAAAGTGAGACAGAAGGTTGGGGGCCATTTACAGTTTGTTAATTAGTTAACACATGGGTACTCCCCAACACGATCTACAAATTCAATGCAACCTCGAAGAAAATCCTAATGGTCTTTTTTTGCAAACATGGAAAAGCTGATCCTGTAGGTCTAATTGAATCAAGGGATCCTGAATGGCCAAAACAGTCTTGAAAAAGAACAAAGTTGCAGGACTTATGCTTCCCAATTTCAAAGCTAACCATAAGTGATACAGTAATGAAGACAGTATGGTGTTGGCATCAGGACAGACATGTAGATCGATGGAATAAGATTGAGTATCCAGAAATAACCATATATCAATGGAAAATTGGTTTTGCATCAGGGTTAGACTATTCAATGGGGGAAAGAATCTTTTTTCAGCAAATTTTCCTTGGACAACTAGATATCCACATGTAAAAGAAGTAATCTGTATCATTACCTCACACCGTATAAAAAGTTAAAAACAGATAAAATGCCTGAATGTAAGACCAATACTATAAAACTCTTAGAAGAAAACATAAATGTAATAAATCTACATGACCCTAGACCAGGAAATGGTTTCTGAGTTATGTTATCTAAAGCACAAATAACCAAAGAAAAAATAAATTTGATTTTGTTAAAATGAAACATGTTTTCTCATGTCACAGGATACTACTGAGAAAGTGAAATGACAGCCCACAGAATGGGAGAAAATAGTCATAAAGCACATACCTGATAAGTATCTAGTAGTATCCACAATATGTAAAGAGCTCTCACAAATCAACACCAAAAAGACAAATACTAAAAAATGGGAAAATGGCTTGAATAGATATTTTCCCAAAGAAGATATACATATGGCCAACATGCACATGAAAAGATGCCCACCATCATTAGTTATTTGATAATAATTATCATCAAAACCACAATGAGGGGCACCTGGGGGGCTCAGTTCATTAAGCATCCAGTTTCGGCTCAGGTCATAATCTCAGGGTTTGTGGGTTTGAGCCCCGTGTCAAGCTCTGTGCTGACAGCTCAGAGCCTGGAGCCTGCTTTAGATTCTGTGTCTCCCTCTCTCTGACCTGAGGGACGTGCTGTCTCTCTGTCTCTCAAAAACAAATAAAAAAAACATAAAAGAAACCCAACCCACAATGAGATATTACCACTTCACACCCAAAAGAATGACTATAACCCAAAAGACAGATAAATACATTTTCTGGTGACAAAGTGGAGACACTGAAACCCTCATACACTGCTGATGGGAATGTAAAATGGTGCAACCAATGTGTTCCTAAATATGTTAAACAGAGTTACTATATGACCTAGCAATTCTACTTGTGTGTGTGTGTGTGTATGTGTGTGTGTGTATACCCAAGAGAATTGAAAGCATATATTCACACAAAAACTTGGACATGAATGCTCACAGCAGCATTATTCCTAACAGCCAAAAGGTGGGAAGAGCCCAAATATCAATTAACTGGGGAACAGGCAAGCAAAATGTGGTATATCCATATAAGGGAATATTATTCAGCCATAAAAGGAAATGAAATACATATGCTACCTTAAAAACATTATGCTAAGTGCAAGAACACAGAAACAAAAGGCCACATGTTGTATGATCCCACTGATACAAAATGTCCAGAGTAGGCAAACTCATGAAATATAAAGTAGATTACCGGTTGCCAGGGGCTGGAGAGAAGGGGAAATCTGGGGTGATGGATAAAAGGAAAGGCTATTTATTTGGGGATGATGAAATAGTTCTATATTTGCACAATCTTACGAACGTATTAAAAACCCACCACACCATACATTTGAAAGCTGAATTTTATGGCTTCTGAATGATACCTCAAAAAAATACTCCATCACAAATGAATCTGTCTGCCGTGTGGAGAATGGCTTGGAAATGGCAATGAGCGGGAGCCGGAAGCCTGCTTGGAAACTTGTGATAACAACACCACCTCAGTGGCTTCAGCAATAATGGCTCCTTACTCAATCACACCTCTTGTTCACTGTGTCAACTGTAGCTTTGCCTCGTAGCGTCCTCTTCTGGGATGCCAGATAATGAGTGTGATGGTGCTTTGGGCCTCAGTGGTAGCCATGGAGTAGAGGGGTGGATTAGGAAAGGATAGGGTAGGAGTTAACAGTGAATAAAAGACAACCCTCCCTCCCCTCGACGTCCTTATGGACCTCCCATTGTAGCGGATGGGGTGGCATTTGTGACAGCGATAGGAATATGGATGGAATGTGCCGAACTCATTCATACAGAATGTACCATAGCATAGTCAACGCACTATATACAGAGCACCCTGTATATCAATACCTGATTCTCTCTTTCCTTCTGGACACATTTTAAGACGGCTCTTTCCTGCCCCACTGAACTCAGGCAGGGACTGTTAACATGTCCTGGCCAGTAGAATGTCTGTGGAAGTGACACGTGACGTATTGGAGTGGAAACTTTAAAAGTCAGTACACACTTTGCCATATACTCTGTGCCCCTGCTGCACAAACTGTCCCAGAAGGTGCCCCCCCAGCTGTGTCCTTAACTTAGGACACTAGGGGGAAGGTGTGGTTGACTCCTGATGGACAAGTACTCTGATGAGTAGAGAACCTTTATTATCTTAGTGTTGGGTTTTTTACTTATCTATTCTTTTGCTACCACATCAAAACCTAGAACACCTTGACTTATACATGTTCTCTTTTACTTTTTCACTCTCTGAAGGGCATTAGATCCACACTCAATCCTGGCTCATACTTTAAAAAAGAAGCCCACTGTCTCAGCACTGTAACTTAAACTTTAGACCAAGAATCTAGAGGTATCTGTGTGTGTGTGTGTGTGTGTGTGTGTGTGTGTGTGTGTCTAATCTTGCCCACCAGCCTGTGCAGTCCTTGAGGGAGCCTGAGCATGGCAGACACAGGGGTCCCCCATAACTGCTGAAGGAGCACCCTGATGACACGTAATTTACAAAGAGCAGGTTGTTTGGAATTTTCCCCACTAAAAAGAGGGAAGGTCTCTGTAGGTGCAACAGCTCATGTATCTGCGGACATGAATGTGTGGGGGTGGGGAAAATCACCCAAATTTAAAGGCTCATTTTGCTCCAGAAAATTTTGCCAAGATACACAGTGGTCAGAAGATGCCAAGATCACAGGCAATTTTCCAGCCATTCTGTTCCAGGCACTTGAGAATTTCTAGTGAACAGATCATCCCCTGGAGAGCACCTGGACAGGTAGAGACCAGAGAATTTCTAACCTCAGGGCTGTGCCCTGGCTTTCTGGCTCTGTGTCTTTTGCTTTGTGTCCTGAGGAGCGTTCCGAGCCTGAGTGCCTCCGGAAGGCACAAGAGAATCTAACAAGAGGGATGAAGTAAACTGTAATCTCTCACATATCTGAGATGCTTCTGATGATACAAGATGTTCCAGAAAGGTGGCTGTGGCCGGCAGAGCCCGTCCGTCCTCAGGCGGGGCCCACGATGCTGACGGCCGCTGGGGCTGAGCCGGGACCCACGCCAGAAGGCCAGTATCTGTGCACATCCCTAAATGTCTCCCTGGCATCTTATTCCAATTAAATCTTGCCCTGCATTCTCATTTTAATAACTTAATCTGGAATTTACACCTTGCCTCCTTTCCCAAAGGGCCTGAGGCAGCACACAATAAAAGCCTAAACACAAGAGGACAGTTAAAAATAAAGACAAACGATCAGAAAGCAAGATAATCCTCCAGGAACCTGAGATAAGATGGTAACTACGGCCAGAGTGTGGAATCTGGTTCCTACTTTCTGGCAGCCAAGGTTAGAAAGAAAGAGTGGCTTATTCAGTTACAATTGCCTGATCGAAGGAAGGAAGTAGATACAAGTTCACGGGGAGAGCACAATCCATTTCCTGGCGCTAAATTCCAAGAGGATCTATCCTGCGGATCTTCATCTCAGGGGCACTAAGTCACAAACTGAACAACAGCCCTTTATAGAAGATGCTGAATCATTCTTCAATTGGCAGCTTTAGCCCCATAAGTGGGCCCTTGATAAAAGGTGAGGGTGTAATATTAAATTAAATTGCAACTCGGCGAAGACATTTCTTGGAGAAGCCGGCTTAATGGGCCCAGACAGATGGGTTGAATTTGGACATATGGAGGCATGGGGAGAGAGTTCCAGGTGGAGGAAACAATTTATTCAATAAATATTTACCGAGCACTTACTCTGAGCCAGGCCCTGCCAGTGAGTGGGTACTGGGGACACACAGATGGCCTTGTGCTCCAAGGAGGTCACAGACTAGGGGGGCTGAGTGCACAGACAGTCAATTACTTGTGTTGTGACCGGAATGAGGGGCAAACAGGGTTAAGGAGCTTAGGCAGATACATCTGGGGCCGTCTGCATGTTTCAAAGCCTTCCGGAGAAGATGCTTCAGAGCTACTTCTTGAAGGTCAAATAGGAGCTTTTGGCATGAAGATGGCACCTTGAGGTGGCATGGAGGCTGTACTGGGAATAGGAGACAGCATGTACAAAGGCATGGAGGAAGAGAGAGCATGATATTTTGGAAGAACACCGATTGTTCTGGGTAGCTGAGCACAAGGAATGAGGAGGGGCCCAGAGATAGGGAGGCAAATGAAGCCAGAATGTCAAGGTCCTTTGGGCCTGCTAAGGAGTGTCAGTTTCATCCTCTAGCCAATGGGAAGAATTTGAACCAGGAGAGTGACCTGGCCAGAAGCTCAGATGACACAGCCACCCCTGGGATGGGGTTAGTCAGGCTAACCAAGGCCCTAGCAGACTCCACCAGAGGTTTTTGTGGGGTCCTACTATGCTCCCCGGGAGTTGGTCTGCATCTGCTGGGACCGCAGACCAGCCATCCATGTCCTCATAATGACTATGGATGATAAAGACCTATCCCACTGTCCAGGGCTGGCAGTGATGACCCATTGTTTGGAATGTGACCCTCTGCATCAAAGCTTTGGGCCACCAGGCCACCTGTGCACAGCCCACAGAGAAGAGTGGACCCTGATCCTTAGCACTACCCTCACCCTGGCCATTCTGATATCTCTTTATTTCAAAATCAATAGTGTGAGATGGAGCTTGGACAAGCTTTATGAGGATACCAGATGTTTCCAGAAAGTATCTGCTTTGTGATTGGATTTTTCTGCAGAGCAACTGTAGAGGGAGGTAGAAGATAAGCGTGAAAATTATTTAAAACTCTATGTATTCGCCTCTTCCAATATCTGTTTCCATAGGAACATACTGGAATAAGCCACCAGTTTCAAAGCCAAGTGTAGTCTATGACTTTGAAAGCCCTGGTTTGCTTCCTTGTAAAGGATGGTAAAAGCATGGAATGTGGAGGGAAGTTTGAAATACCCCTCTATTCCAGACTGCCTTGAACTTGATTATTGCCTGAATGGCCAGAAAGCCACAGAACCCGGAGTGCTGGGAATTCTTGATGTAAGCTGCTTGCAGCCTATGGAGACAGCCTTTCACCATTTCCATAAATAAACACCACACACATGGCTCCCATGGGTGACTAAATTGCACATGATTCCATCTCTTATTGCCACCTGCCTGGGAGAAGATGGGGGAATGTCTGCAGGGAGGCAGGTGGCCTAAGGATGCTGCCCTGCGGCTCTGCAGGGTGTTCAGCCTTCAGTGGCTTTTAGTGCTGTCCGCCATTTTCTCTTCATTTCCAGACCATTTCAGAGTGGTCAAGTGGAGGTGCAGGGAGTGGTCTGGTATAAAATGAAGGCTTGGGGAAAAAACCGAACAGCTCTTCCACCTAGATTCACAGGCTGTCTTCACACTATCAGTATACACTGCTTTTACTTCCAGGGGAAATTATCTCAGATTATTTTCCTCAAAAGAAAAAAAAATCCCATACGGGTGTGTGTGTATGAACACACATACAGTGTCAATTCTTGGTTTTCATCTTACTTGATCTAAACCCAGCATTTGACACACGTGGTCAAAATCTCCCCGTTGAAACACTTTCTTCATTTGGTTTCCTAGACACCAAACTCATCTGGCTTCCTTCCAATCTCAGTGGCTTCTCCTTCTGGGTCCTTTGTGTTTCTTCCCCACCTTCGTAATGTCCAAACACTGGAGTGATTGAGGGCCTGTCTTTGCTTCCCTTCTCTTCCATCTATATGCCCTCACCCTGCAGTGCTCTCATCCAAGGCTCTGAATGCTGTCTGTGTGTTGACCACATCCAAGTTCCCATCTCCCTTATATGACTTACACGTCTTTCCGAGCTCCAGACCTGTGTATATAACACCTATTCACCATCACCCCTAGCAGAGTAGTATTAAAAAACAAGTGTTTTCCCTTTTTTCTCAAGAATACAGATCATAGTTAAAACCCCCCTTTAGCCTACTTGGCAGATTTGCTCACACCTGCTATATCTGAAATGCAGAAACAGCCCATCTTCCCATCAGACTCTGTAAAGCAGAGGGAGAGAGGGCTGAGATGCAACACGGGAGTACTAAGCCGGGGGCCGAGACAGGGGTGCACCTGTCAGCCCTCGCCTTGGTCTATGGTATTTGTCTCAGAGAGCTCTCCCTTCTTTGAATGCCCCCTCTCTCTCTCATGGCCCAGCCTCATGGCTCTCTCTCCTGGCTACTTCCTTTCTTCCTGACCACGGCTTCAAAATTCCCCTTCCAGGCTTCTTCTGTCCCCAGCACTGCTTTGTGGTTCCTCAGGCTCCAGTCAGGACATCTTCACTTGTCACTGAACCTATACCCTGAGTGGTGGCACTCATGCCCACGGCCCCTCTTCTCCAATCTCTATAGGACAAACTACTCCCTTGTGCTGTAGGACCCTGTATCTGATACGAGCCCCTCTGCCCAGAAGTGAGCCCCCCACATTCCCTCCCAAACCTGCTCCTTCTGCCACACCCTGCCTCACCACCCAGAGATCTGGGCATTGCCCTTGCCATCTCCCTGCCCCATCCCTTAGAGTCAATCAATCACCAAGTCTCCTCACATCTGCTTCCTTAATCTCTCTCAAAGCCACCTGCTTCTCCCTGTTCCCACTGCAACTGCCTTGCTCTAGGTCACCATCAGCTCCTGCCTGGATTACAGCAAAACCCATCTCTGAGACTTCCCTGGGCCTCCAGCCTCGCCCTCCATCTGTTCTCACCCTGCAGCCAGGGCAAATCTGATCATGTCACTCCCCTGATTAAATATCTTTAACTTTGAAGTTTAACTTCCTCTGTTTAGCACAAAATGTCCCTAACGACCAGCTCTGCCCACATCTTCATTTGTCTTTCTTGTCACCTCCCCAAAGGCACCCTTGACTTCAGCCAGCAGAACTATTTCTCTCTCTGTCTCTCTCTCTCTCTCTCTCTCTCTCTCTGTCTCTGTCTGTATGTCTGTCTCTCTCTCTCTCTCACACACATACACACACACACACACACACACACACACACAGACTCCTTAAGAAAAAGAATAATATACTAACATCAGTAATATTGTGAGAAACTAGATATTTTCCCTCTAAGATTGGGAATAAGATTGGAATGCTCCCTTCTCACCATTCCTATTCAACATTGCACTTGGAGCCCCAGCTAATACAAATAGTAGACAAAAAAAGAAATAAAAGGTATACAGATTGGGAAGGAAGAAATAAAATTGCCTGTTTGCAGTTGACATGATTATCTATATTGAAAGTTCCAAAGAGTCAACAAAAAATTTCCTGAAACTAATAAGCAATTATATAGCAAGGCTGTAAGATATAGGTTAATATACAAAAGTCAATTGCTTTCCTATAGACCAGAAATGAGGAATTGGAATTTAGAATTAAAAACACAATACCATTTTTACTTTCACCAAAAGCAAAATAAAATACTTAGGTATAAATCTGGCAAAACATGTATAAGATCTATGTGAGGAAATCCACAAAGCTCTGATAAATTAAAGAAGCTCTAAATAAATGGAGAGACATTCCATGTTCATGGATAGGAAGACTCAATATTGTTAAGATATCAGTTCTTCTCAACTTGGTCTATAGAGTCAACACAGTCCCAAACAAAATCCCAGTTAAGTTACTTTGTGGATATTAACAAACTGTTTCTAAAGTTTTCATGGAAAGGCAAAAGACCCAGAATAGCCAATTCAATGTTGAAGAAGAATAAAGTTGGAGAGCAGACACTATTTGACTTCCAGGCTTACTATAAAACTATAGTAATCAAAACAATGTGATGTTGGCAAAAGAACAGACAAATAGATGAATGGAACAGAATATAGAGTCCAGAAATAGACCCATACAAATATAGTCAACTGATCTGTGGCAAAGACACAAAGGCAATGGAGAAAGGATAGTATTTTTGATAAATGGTGCTGGAAAGACTGGACATTCACAGTCATACAAATGAATCTAGAAAATGACCTTGTATCTTTTCAGAAAAATTAACTCAAAATGGACCACAGGCCTGAGTGAAAAACACATAACTATAAAATTTTTAAAAGATAACAGGAAAAAAATCTAGGTGACCTTGGGTTTGGCAATGAGTTTTTAAATAAGGCACTGAAAACATGATCAATGAAAGGAAGAAAAAGATAGGTTGGAGTTTATTAAAATAAAAAATTTCTGTTTTGTAAAAGACAATGTTAAGAGAATGAAAAAACAAGGTAGAGACTGAGAGAAAAGATTTGCAAAACATATTTGATAAAAGACTTGCATCCAAAATATATAAAGAACTTTTAAAACTCAACAATAAGAAGACAAGCTAATTAAAAAGTGAGTAAAAGATCTACACAGACACTTCACTAAAGATACACAGATGGAAATAAGAAAAGATGCTCCACATCATAAGTCATCAAGAAATTGTACATTAAAACAGCAATGTGATATCACTTCATATGCATTAGACCAGCTAAAATCCAAAACGCCGACAACACCCAATGCTAGCAAGGATGTACAACAATAGAAATTCTCATTCATAGCTGATGGGAATGGAAAATGGTTCAGACACCTTGCAAGACAGTTTGGCAGTTTCTTACAAAGCTAAACATGGACTTAGCATATGATCCAGTGATCATGCTTCTAGGGTATTTATCCAAATGGGTTGAAAACTTATGTCCACCCCAAACCCTACACAAATGGGCAAATAAAAAACTAACTGTGGTAGATTCATACAATGAAATATTCAGTGATAAAAAGAGATGAGCTATCAAGTCATGAAAAGACACAGAGGAACCTTAAATGCATATTGCTAAGTGGGAGAGACCAGTCTGAAGACACTACCTATCTTGATTTCAACCATATGACATTCTGGAAAAGGTAAAACTATCACGACACTAAAGAGATCAGGCATTGGCAAATTGTTGAGGATATTTAGGACAGTGAAACTGTTCTCTCTGACACTGTATGGTGGACACACAACTTTTGCATTTGACAAAACCTATAGAATGTGCAACACAAAGAGTGAACCCTGGGGCGCTTGGGTAGCTCAGTCGGTTAAGTGTTCCACTTCAGCTCAGGTCATGATCTCATGGTTTGTTGAGTTCAAGCCCCGCATTGGGCTCTGTGCTAACAGCTCAGAGCCGGGAGCCTGCTTCAGATTCTGTGTCTCCCCCTCTCTGCCCCTCCCCTGCTTATGTTCTGTCTCTCTGTCTCTCAATAATAAAACATTAAATAAATTTAAAAAAGAGTGAACTCTAACTAATGACAAATTATGGACTTCAGTAAATAATAATGAATCAGTACTGGCTCATCAATTGTTAACAAACACATCACAAAATGCAAGAAATTGTGGGGTATATATCAGAGGTCTCTGTACTTTCTGTTAAGTTTTTTAGGTAAACCCAAAACTGCTCTAAGCAACAAAATCTATTAATTATACAAAATTTTTAAAATGATATATATATCATGTTCTATCCTTAGAATATGATCTGGCACATAACAAGTGCTATATAAACATTTATTGCATGGAAATGAATAAGGGTGTGGAGCGGGGATGTCTTCAGTAGGACTCCAGGATCAGATTTTCATTCTCTGGACACTTGCACACACTCTCACTGGGAGAATCTCCCCCCACCGGGGCCTTCCCCTTATTCGCCAACTCTTCATCTTACTTATTTACTTCTAACTGCTCTCAGAATCTAATTATGTATGTGATCTAAAATGATCATGCTTCTTTCTGTATTTGCTGTCTGCCCGTCAACTAACCTGTGGGGGCCATGAGATCTGGGGCCATGGCTACTGCGCTTACCTTTGTGTGCAGAGGCACTGGCCGGGCAGCGTGTGTGTGTGTGTGTGTGGGGGGGGGGTCTCTCTGACCTGGCTCTGTCCGGGAGAAGCTGGCGGTCCAGCAGGGGTAGGGGCAGGGATGTACTCAGCAGAGAACAGCCCACTAAGTGTCCCGACAGGAAATGGTAGGAAGCTAGGGACAGGAGTGGGGAGGGGCAGGAGCTTCAACAGGTAGAGCTGGGGGAACTCAGGGACACATTCCTTGTCAGAGAAGGTTCTGGAAGCCGGGACAGCACAGGCAAAGGCTTGGAAGTGCAACACAGAGCAAGGTCTATGACTGGAATCCTGAGGTGTTCAGAGTGTCCAGAGCAACTGAAGGCATCCAAGGGAGGTGAGGAGAGGTGGGGACAGAGGGCCGAGATCTTTGATCGTTTCTCCCCCAAGCAAAGACTTTCTCTCTCACTGTGTGTGTGTGTGTGTGTGTGTGTGTGTGTGTGGCGGGGGGAGGTTCTGGAAAAAACAGCCCCTTGAAGGAGAATTTAGGACACCTCATCCCCGAGGCCCACTGTTCAACCACCACGTTGTGTCTGACAGAGGAGGGTCTGAGAGAAATCAACCGACTGCTTGGTGCTGTTTGGTAGAAAACTGACAATAAGCCTACAGGGCTGTGGGTCGACAAATCAAAGGGTTCTGCTACCATGGCAACAGAATGACAGGGCAACCCTAAAATAAGAGGAGAAAAAGAGGAGCAGGCCAGAAAAGGTTCAGAGAGAAATCTCAGCAGATACCTGGAGGGAAACACAGAGACGGAATATCTGGGCAGAAAGCCAGGGAGCTGGCTCTCCTCCAAGCCCCACCTTGGAAACTCTGGATGCCCTTGGGCAGGAACATCCTGTCCCCAGACTCAGTCTCCTCATCTACGCAGTGAGGCATTTCCATGACCCCTCCGCAGCCCCCCCACAGCTCCTCCCTTTGAGACCCATTGCTCTGAAAGGTTGCAAATGGGCTGTGGTCCTCTGCACAGAGCCATTGAGAGCCTCAGTACTTGTTTCAGAAAGGAAGTTAGAAAGGTAAGGTCAGTGATAGCAAACTGTCACTAAACACTAATCGGACTGCACAAGGTTGATCTCCTTGAAAGGGCCCAGGGGGACAGGCCTCCCGGATCCATTTCCGGAGTCTGCTGACTCAGGCTGACGCCAGCCCTGCAGCCTCTCCCTGCCACTGCCCAGAGCCTGGGGAACCCCTAGTGTGTACTTGGCCTCCACCTTAACCCAGTGGAGGTAGCAAGCCCTCGCCTCCCCAGCCACCCACGGCTAGGTTTCAAGCCAGCAGGGTCTGGCCTCTGTCCACCCGCCCAGATCCAGGTCTTCCGGCTGGCTCTGTCTGACTTGCTTTCTCCCTCCCTGACATCCTGGTCCCCCCCCCGCCCCCCACTTCTGGCTTGGGCTCTAATCTGAACCCTCATCTGCACAGTGTGAAAGCACTCCCTTTCCCTGCCCACTTCACAGATCTGTGCCGATGGCCAAAGGTCTGTGAGAGCTCCTAAACCCAAAAGTGCCATCAGTGTGTTGAAAGGCAGGGTAGGGTAGTGCACAAGAGGGTAGTTTGTGGCATTGCCACTAACCTCCTAGGTAACCTGGGTAAGTGCAATCTCTCGGGGTTTCAGTCTCCTTATCATTAAAATGGGGTTCAGGATAGCACCTGTTCCGTAATTATTGTGAGAGGATCTAGTGAGTTAACATTCAGAACTAGCGATCACCATCACTGTTGTGACCATTATTGGCATTAGGACTTGTGTTTAGCACCCACCCTGGCTGTCCCCAGCCTGGAGGCCGGCTTAGCCATGACAGTTCTTCCCTCCCCTCTGGAAACTGTCTGTCTGCCTCTGACCTCTACCCCTTGGCCTGTGGGCACAGCCTGCATCCTGGTTCTCTTCCTTGGCAGTCCTGTCTCTCTGGGGTCCTGCTTCCATCAAAGTGAGGCTGAGAGCTGTGAGGCGCAGGACCAGCCCGAGAGCTCTCTCTCCTGCAGCCTCGCTGGCAGAGAGCACCATTCTCTGCCATGGCTCCAGCTTTGTGACTTCTTACTATACCCAGTAAACCCTCTGTGTGTTCCCCTACAAATGACGCTGGGCATCTTGTTTGCTAGAACACCTTCTTGTCCACAAGGGTAAAAACCTGTCCCCACCACATAAAATGACCACTTTCACATTAGGTTAACAATCCGCACTACAGTCCACAAAAAGATTTCTCTAATGATGCAGACGCCCGTTCTCTCAACAGAACCTGCTGCTACGTTGTGCGGAGATCGCTGTGCACGGCACACCCGCATGCAAGCCGCTCAAGCCCAGCTCTCTCCCACAAAGGCGAGGTCAACTGCTCTAAGAACAAGACAACAAAACCACCACTTCCAAAGGGTCTTGAACTTCCCTGATCTGGAGCACCCTGGGAAGACGGTGCGAGTAGAGGGCAAGGCCGAACGTAAGACTATTACAATACGTACTTAACGGTGCTTTTATGTAAGGTTCTTTATTTTAACACCACTTACCACTTGGAAATCATATGGTAACTAGAAGGAGCTACCAGGATGTTTGCTCCCTACTGGCACTCCTAAGGGAACCTCCTATAAAGGGGTGGAGGGAGGGTGGAGTGCAATCTTGTTCTGGACAAATGGGGGCTTCTGCAATGTGCAGAGGATATACTCATTTAAATGCCCCGACATTTCTTATTTCTGCATGTATTTATATCATTAGACACTTCGTTCACTGTTCCTCTCCCCCTCTGCCCCCGCCCCTCCCAGGACTGAAGACTTGTATTTGGCCTTTCGCAAATAGGTCTCAGATGGAAGGAAACAGAGCTAAATGAGGAGTTTCTGAAAGGGAATGAGGGCCCCTGTGGAGCTGTGAAGATATCCCGGTAACCCCCTTGAGTTCTTGTTCAGCAGTGCACTTTGGGCAGCCAGGCAGCCGTGTGTGTGTGTGTGTGTGTGTGTGTGTGTGTGTGTGTGTGTGAGGCCTGTCCCTTCCAGCCCCCTTCCAGCTGGGGCCGGCACTTACCTCCATGCTGTACCTCTCCACCGTCCTCCTCAAGGGGTCGACAGCCTGCCAGCAAATCAGGATGCACAGGTCGATCAGGAGCATGCCCCCGACAATCACTAGCAGTTTCTGGTCCTTGATGATCTGCAGAGAGGGCAGGGGCAGGAGGCAGCAGAGGTGAGGTTCCCGAACAGCAGCTGAGGCGCTGGCTCAGGGGAGTGAGGCACTGTGTCACCCTGTTTCAGAATCTCTCAGGAGTCTCTACCACCTGCAGGATACATCTAGCCAAACCTCTTTGCTTGGCATTCAAGGTCTTTCTCTCCCCAAAACACACACGTGCTCTTAGTTAGGTTTGAGGACTCCTAGTTTCTGGACCTGCTGTGATTTTCACTGTACCCCCACCCACCAACTCCCACCTCTAGGCCTTTGTAGGTGCCAGTTCTGTTATCTGAAACATCCCATTCCTTCTGTCTGGCAAACTCCTGATAATCCCGAAAGACCCAGGTCCATTGTCACCTCCTCTGTGAAGTCCCCTGTATCTCCTCCAGCAGAATTAATTATTCCCAGAGCACTTTGTTCACACACTTATCAGAAGTTAACAGTAGTAACAACAAGGAGAAGAATAGCTAATATTTAATGAATATTTACTCTGTGCCTGCCACTAGGTTGATGAATGGGTTACATACATCATCTCTTATAAAGGTAGATATTGTCATTATTCCCATTTTATGGATGAAGAAACTGAGGTTTGTGTAATACAGTTAGTAAGAGGCGAAGTCCAGATTTGAACCAAGCTCCTCCTTTCTCCAGAGTCCACACCCTCAAACACTTACAGCACAAACCAGATGCTACATTGTTTTATATGTCTGTCCTCCTCAGTAAACTGGGGAGACCCTAATGGAAGGGAAGCTGATTTTATTTTTTTGTGTCTCCTCAGTACCGAGCAGGGCCTGGCAAGCGGGAGACACTTAAAAGTTTGATAGATCGAATTGTGATGAAGGCATATAAAAAGAAGAAATATAATTTCCATCCCTCTTTGCAGCGTGGTATATCTTTATTACACTCTGAAATTCCCACCCCACTTTATGTCTGTCTGACAGGGACTGGCCCTGGGGACCAATGCAGCCAACACCAAAGACAACCTGTATTCCACTCATTGCACCTCTATGTGCTCCCTCCCCCCAAAGCTAATGTGATGAAGTCATTCTGGAAGAGACTATAGAAAAACAAACATAACTGAGGCAGAAGCTTGAGAAATATCACCAGGTCTGGCTTTTAATGATTAAAGCCATTTTAAAAGAGAAATAGAAACTCAAGAGGTCTCTGTGTTGCCAAATTGTAAAAGAATAGGAAAGTATTGCTGAGTTCCTGCCCAAGAGATCAAATCTACCCGAACTGCTTTCCCTGGGGGCTGGGAACTGGTAAAGCCCCCCTCCTTGAGATTTTCTAGAAACATCCAGTGAACCCCTGATGCTTTATAGAAATCCAGATTAATCCTTGCTCCCTGGGGAACTGGGCGACTCCCTGCTATCCCCCGAGAAACTGGGGCACAAGGAGGACATGCGTAGGGCTCTTAGGACAGGGAGGACAGGCTGGAAGGCGCCTCCCTACTTAACGCTCACCCAGGGCTGCTGGAGCCTTCAGGCAGGTGCCCACGCTGTGCTGGACCCTGGAGGGTCCTTCTCCCCACCTTCCTGCCACACCCTCCTCTCCTGACTTCAGCACTGAGCCAGAGGCACTTCTCAGTGAGCCCAGGCGTGCTCTGCACAGGGCACAAGCTGCAGCTCTGTTCCCGCCTGAGTGGAAGCAGGGACCAGCCAGTCTCCCCTCTGTGCCCCGGTGTCTGATGCAGGCACCGACTCTCAGACCTTCTTGGGGAATGTTTGGAGAAAGAATGAATGAGCTCTCAGAAAGAAGCCAGGAGAATGCGGCACTGTAAGTTCAAGGTCACTGTCTCTGGCCCAGGGCTCAGATTCTACTTCCCCCGGGGCACCTCCTGCTGCAGGTTCCTACCCTCCTCACCTGACAGCCTCCAAACCCCTCAGGGAATGCACCTTCTTCTCCCTGTCCTTGCTACAAGGCTGGGGGCCATTTCACTGGGGTTTACGGCCACATTCCTCCCCTTTGGAGCCCCTACGACAGTTGCAACTTCACATTTATATACGGGATCATTTGATTTGTGTCTCTACTCCCTTCTAGACTGTGAACTCTGTGTGACTTGGTTTTGCTCATCACTGTATTCTTAGTGCCTGTTTGAGGCCTGGCGTAGAAAAAGAGCTCAGTAAGCACTGGTTGATGGATGACAGCCCGGGAAAACAAGCCCTGAGCACCCACTCAGTGCCAGGCCCCGTGCTGGGCATTGGAGATGCAGAGATGGACAGACCCCGGTGCTGCCCTCCAGGGTTGGGAGGACAGACAGACTTGCCATGGATGATTACAAGAGGGTACCAGGAGGAGAGGAGGCAGCCTCACAGAGGAGTTGCTGGAGGCCACTGGGGAGAAGGGAATGTCAGACAGAAGAAGCAGCTGGAAGAGCTCAGTGGTGGGAGTGATTGCATCATGTCACCCCTGCTTCAGGATTCTCCTATGACTCCCCATCACCGGGGGGGATAAATCCAGCCAAATTCCTTTGCTTGGCATTCAAGGCTTTCCCCAAGTTTGGCCTGACTACTCGCCAAACACACACATGGCCTTGGTAATGCTTAACCACTCCCTAGTCTCTGGCCAAGTCATGATTTTTGCCCTCCAGATCTTTGTGGGTGCTGGTTCTTTTGTTTGAAACACGCTGTGAGTGGGGTGGGCGGGAGTGGCTAGAGAGGGGGCTAGTGAGGTGGAAAGCCTGTGCGACATGGGGCTGCTGGAGGTTTAAGCACCATTAAGCAATGGAGTGCTGGGGAGCTCTCTGCAGCATGGAGGGGTATGCCTGAGGCAGGGAGCCTGCAGTGGGAGGCCAGTTAGGAGCTGGGGCAGTTGTCCCGGGAGGCAGGGAGGAGGCTTGATTCAGAGACACCATGACGTTCAGGAAGATGCTGGTGCATCAGTCTCTGAGTCCTCTTTCCCTCCCCAAACTCTCCCATGAGCAAGTGCCAGCACATCCAGGTCCTGTGAGACAAAAGGTCTATGGCTCTTCCCACAGTCTATCTTCCAGGAGGCAGTGACCTTGAACGTGCTCCACACTGATTATGTCAGCGCACACGGATGCCGTCACACTGAGTTCTCTCTCAGCTAGGAGGTTACTAGTGCTCCATTGTCACTGAGTGCAAAGGCATACAGTAATAATGATTGAACAGAGGTTGTGGAATCAGATCTGAATGTGACTCTTACTAATGAAATGAACTGTGTGGCCTTGGGTAAATTTCTTAACCCCTCTGAGCCAGTGTCCTCATCTACCAAAGGGAGGCAGTAACCACATAAACTGCATTAGATTACCAAAGTCTGTCTTACTATAACTGTTCAACAGCTGTCGGCTGTTTTTAGTAAATGTCACTTTCCGTCGTTGTCTAGAGCAGGTATTGGCAAACTGTGGATCTGGCCCGCTGCTTGTCTTTGTAAATAAAGTTTTATTGGGACACAGCCATAAGTATTCATTTATGTATTTCTCCATGGCTGCTTTCATTCTCCAACAGCAGAGTTTAGGGGCTGCTACAGCAGCTCTGTGGCCTGCAGAGTCTAATGTATTTACTATCTGGCTTTTTACAGAAAAGTGGTCTGACTTCTGATTTACAGAAAAGAGCACTCCTTTATTTCTTCAAGAGACTTCAGATGTTTTGACTGATTCAGATTGGCCTTCTGCTAGGATCAACTCATTGCCTGGTTCCGGGGACGCCATTCCAGGGGGAATACAAAATGAAAGGTGGCCCTGGAGTTGTGCAAAGCATATCACTCAGATTACTGGTACTCTCTGGTGACGCTGCCAAAAGCCATCTCTTGGCATTTTGCTGAAGCTAAAGATCTGAGGTGATGTGCCCATGTTATTATTGTCTGCAGTAGGACCAACTTGTATTGGTAGTGAACATTTTTTTTAATTAAAAAAAGTTTTTTTTAAAGTACTCTCTATACCCAATGTGGGGCTCGAACTTACAATCCCGAGATTAAGAGTCTCATGCTCCACTGACTGAGCCAGCCAGGTGCCTCTGTAGTAAACTTTCTTTGTCTTAAAAAAAAATCATCTGCTCCCAGAACAAAAGATCTCACCTCTGAGTTACTGCTCTTGTCTCAATGTTTCAATTTGGTCCTAGTAAGGGGCAGAATAAAAAGTGCAGTAAGTCTCCCAATTCAAGATTTTATGATTGAGTTTTGGAAAAAAACAGAACATGCTATAAAAATATCAGATTTGGAAGCATTAAGTCACCTCATGTTGGTATATCCTTTAATAAGCTCCTTCTCCTTTAACATCTTTTAAAAATATGGCCATATGGGGTGACGTTTGTGCATGTGTGTCTAGGAGGGCGTGGCACTGTGGATGGAGGGGGAGGAAGTGGGAGCCAGGGAGGGAAGAAAAGAACAAAAAGACTATGAAGAACAGTGTATATTGAATTTACAAACTAATGTAACTCTAGTAAACATGCCGGCAAAAAAGTTAAAAATAAGTCTAAACTTAAAAAAAAAACCTAATAAAACAAAACAACAACAATAAAAACCAACCTGGGCTATATAAAGGTTGGAATCATGGAGAATTCAATCCCAGTTTTGACCTGTGATTGCCGCAACCCTTTTAAGACCATCTGGTTGCCGGACTTGAGCTTATGATCCACATAAGGTATACATTTCTCTCCTACACCTTTAACCTCCTCTTATCTGTGGGTAAGGGATGCTTGGCGGCAGCACTGCAAACCTGTTCTAGAAAATAACTAGAAAGCAAACCTAGAGGAAAAGTTTCTCACCCCGAAACGGTGTGTTCATCTGGCGTTAGTCATTTTAGTGCCAGACAAAACTGGTGACCAAACCTTGCACACAAAGCCTTTGACAGGGTGTCAGATCAGCCCCTTCCTGGGGTGCCTGGCCCCCCAGCGCGAGTCTCCTGGCTCAGGCAGTGCGGAGGGGTGTGGCCACATCACAGCACCGCCCCCCTTGTCGCTTTCAGACAACTAATCCCTGAAGTCTTTCCCGAGTGTTTTGTCAATTGTTGCCAGACAATTGGAGTGTTCTTGCTCAGCCATCACATGAGTAATGGAAAATAAAGGCTGGTTCTTGATTACAGATGACAATATGGATGAATCATATATTGACACAAAGGAATCAACATTGTGATTCTTCAAAACCAGGAGGGGGTTGTAAATGGCGGAGCCTCTTTAACCACAGTCACGGTATAGGAGAGGCCCCAGAAGTCACTTGGTCCCTTGGAGCCTTCTCAAACTTCGCCTTGCACTGGCAAGGCTGGGAGGACTCGGCTTCACCCCAGGATCCTGATTCTTAGGCCTGGAGTGGGGCTTGAAAATCTGCATTTCCAACAAGCTCCCAGGAGATGCCTCTGCTGCTGGTCCAGCCCATACTCCGAGTAGCCCTGAGGCAGATCAGAGATCTTCCACCCCGGCTGCATATTATTAGTATCACTTGAGAGTCCAAAAACTCCTGATGCTCCAATCCAGCCACTGAGAGGTGGTTTCAATTGGCCTGGGCTGGGTTACTTCTTGAGAGTTTTTAAAAGCTCCTATTTGATTGAAACGTATAGTCAGGGCTGAGAAGGACTGGGTGGCCAGGCTTCTCATTTTATACATGGAAAGGACTTGTCACAAATGCTGCTGAGGCCCACGAGGGAGGGTCCTTTAGCACTGGCAGTAGAGGCAGAGACAGACTCTTTCCTCCCTCTAAACATAGCCTGCAGTTTCCCTAGGTGGTCTGGGTACGGGGCAGGGGGCAGGGGAGAGAGGACAGTCCTCTCTCATCTGTACAGCTGCTCCTCAAGCAGCCCTGGCAGGTGGAGGGGCTGAGGGATGAGTGGGGCCACTGGGTACCAGGCAGAATCACGGCTCAGGAGATGGCACCATTTCATTATGGCCCCATTTTACAGGTAAGGAAACAGAGGCCCTGAAAGATGAAGACATTTGCTGAGAGACCCGTAGCAGATGGGTGGTGGGAACAGAAGCCGCTCCCTTGCTCTGCCTGTTGGCCCCACTGCCTTGGTGCCAGGGCTCATAACCCAGGCAACCAGATGACAAATGGAAGTTTGGGGTGAAGACTCAGCCCCATGCCAAATGGGATACAGGCACGATGCAGGATCTGCAGAGGAGAGGTCTATAAACAGGATATACCCATGTCAAGGGTTTAAAAAGTGTGTGTGTGTGTGTGTGTGTGTGTGTGTGTGTGTGTGTACGAGTGCTGGGGTGGGGTTGAATCAAGAAGAGGCGTTTTGGAAAGTGGGTCATGGTGCTTAGATCTCTCCCCAAAGTGGGAGGATGGGGGTTGTATTCCTCCTTGACCGCAATGAAGAGGGGGGCTTTAAGGAGAACACTCAGATGGCTTGGTTGATGGGCTCCCTGCAGCACGGGGGAGCCTGAGGCACCTGAGGAACCTGCAGTGACCAGTTGGCCAGCTGTCCTGGGGGCAGGACAAGGGGGCCGCTGTGCAGTGGGATCAGCCTGCACTCCTCGAGTTTGTACGAGCGAAGGTCATGTGCATGCCTGCCTGGCCACCAGATGTGGGCCAGGGAGGCGGGAGAGCTGGCCCTGTCCAAGACATGCTAGGGGGTGAGGTGAGCCCACAAGAGTGGAAGCCGCCACATGCCTAAGGGAGAAGCCACAAATGGCCACCTGGGGGAGTATTTTGCCCATGTGATGGGTGCCACAGGGTGCCCCATGTCCTGGGGAGTTTTGAAAAGCCCACAAACACACCCAACATCAGTCTAAAGTATCTGATTAACCTTGTCCATGCCCAGGTAGCCCAATGGCAGCTCCTGGCAAGGAGTCTTCCACCCTTCTGCCACTCTGAGCTCCAACTCTGGAGGGTTCGGAGCGCTTGGGGATGGGATGTCAGGGAAAAAGCTCAGGCTGGCAAAGAAGAGAAGCAGCGGCCACATGTCCTGTCCCAGGGCAGGAGGTTGGCCCGCTGCAAGCCTGAGCCGAGGGAGGCAGAGGCGGCGCCTTCGAATGCAGTTTGAGGTGCTGAGTATTAGCTGCTGACCAGAGGACCTGCAAAGTCATGAGACTCGCCCGAGTTTTTATCTCGGAGTGAGGGAAAGACAGTGCCACCGGTGAAGTTAAAACCACAGCGGTGGAGAAAGTTTGTCTCTGAGTTCCTTCTAGGAGTCAAAACACCCAGCGGCAGGGACGGCAAATGCTTCCACTCACATGAAGGCAGGGCTCCTGCCCTCTAAGGGCCTCTTTGAAAATAGAAACATTAAATTAGGTCTGTGTCCTGTTTCACTCCCCTCTTGTGAGGGCTCCTCATTGCCCGAAAGTTCAAGTTCAGATCCCTTACTGTGACTTCTCTTGCACCCTGTCCCTGCAAACCCCATGCCCTGGCCACAATGAGCCTTTGCCAGCTCCGTGAACACACGCATCCCCAACACAGGTCTCCATGCATGCGCTTCCCTCGATGGGCTTCTGCCCAGCTAACCCCCACTCCCCCTCCGGGCCTCCGCATCGGTGTCCCTTCCTGCATGAAGCCTTGTCTGAGTGCTTACACCCTGCTTGCCCCTTTGCATCCCCAGCCGGTCCTTATCATCATGTGTGGTAAATGCTTTGTTAGTTGTTTCCCTTGGAGGCTGAAGGTGGCAGGGGTGGGCATTGTGTTTAGCTTGAATCCCCAGCAAATAGCCCAGGGCTAGGTACACTGTAGGTGCTTAATAATATTTGCTAAATAAATGCTAAGTGAACACTGCAAACATCCTGAAACAGGAGTGATTACCTTCTTCTTCATTTTCACATTTTTGAAGATGGCGTGGACCCTCCATGTCTTGGCAAACATTGCCCCAAAGGCGGTGGTGTAGCCCACGGTGAGAATCCAGGTCCTGACCTAGAGGCCATGAGAAAACAGAGCCATTAACATCTCCTAGGTGGACTGACCTCACCATCTGTGAGAGCGTCCCAACAGAGGGATTCTAGGTGACAGACACTCAGACACTCTACATAATGTATTTTTGTTTTTGATTTTTAAGTGTTTTATTTATTTTTGAGAGAGAGAAAGAGACAGCGTGAGCAGGGGAGGGTCAGAGAGAGAGGGAGACACAGAATCTGATGACAGGCTCCGGGCTCTGAGCTGTTAGCAAAGAGCCCGAAGCAGGGCTTGAACCCATGAACTGTGAGATCATGTCCTGAGCCGAAGCCGGACGCTCAACCGACTGAGCCACCCAGGCGCCCCACTCTACTCTGCATAATGTAGACTTATACTTACTATCAAGACTCCTTCAATCATATCACAATTTGATAGACATTTAGTTCTATCAGCCATATGTCAGACCCAGGGCCCTGGGCACAGATTCAAATTCTGCCTTCCGTGGGTCCATAGACCAGAGTGGTAGACAGAGACACAGAGGCCACCGAGGGATCACTACGGGGTGACAGACCAGCCTTCTGGTCTTCCCTCACTCCCTTCCTCCCTTAGAGCCTTCCATGTGAAGAGATAGACCTGCAGAAGTGAATAAAATGGCAGACTTCTTGACTCCTCACCTAAGTCTATAGGAGACCAGAATGGCTCTGGGAACTTCTTCTATGGGGCTCCCAGCTCCCAGATTGCAGGCAGAGGGGAGGGGAGGGCACTGAGTCGCAGAAGCTGAGGCTGGGCAGGACTCAGCCAGAGCTGACCTCGGGGTAGCTGTACCCAGGCCAGCTCCAGGTCAGAGCAGGGGCTGTTCAGTTAGGGAGGAAAGTGAGAGAAGGGCCTGCTATGGCCTGTCTTGTTGGGCCTTTGGAGAAAGAGAGGAGTGAATGCCACCTGGGTCCTACCATCCAACCCCGTCTGCCATGGTCAGGTCACGTGGCTCCTATTTCACTGTATGACCCCAGGATCTGGACACTCAGCATCAGGCCAGCCCGGCTCCAGAGCCCATACTTGGGCCTTGGGGTCCTGCTCAGGATTGAGGCCCTATCTGGTTCTCATCTGTTCCCCAGGACTAAATGTCTCCTGATCCCCAGCCGTGGGCTGGTGAGTGACAGGAACTGCCAGCCCTGACTAGAGCCTGGAGCCCTGCAGGCTGGGATGGCCGGCGACCATCTGTTAGGTTGTGGGGGCCTCCGGGGGGCCTCTTCCCTGCCCACACTGCCATCACGGCCAAACCCTAGCATTTCCAGACTCCATGCTCACCGGCTGATCTGGACAGCCTCCAAAATCTAGGACACTGGCCCAGCTCCAGGCCACGTGCCACCGAGTTCTAGGGTTTCCTGCTTACTGGGGTGAGAAAGCTACGTGCTCTGTGAGCTCCAGATCTAAGTTTTGGTCTTCCGTTCTCCCTCAGCTCTGCTGAGCTAAGTTCCCTCTGAAAGATTCCCACTGGCCTCAGCTGAACACAGCAGGAAGGTGAGTGTTAGTAGGACAGAGAGGGAGATAGCCAGGCTGGAGTGGACAGGCCAGACCCTTGGTTCCAGAGGAATGGGACACAGCAGGTGTGCCCGGCCGCCATAGGCCCTTCCAGCCCATGGGTGCCATCAGCATGGGTAAGAAGTTCCCAGAAATGCCCCCAGCTGAGTTCTTTAATGGAGTACCTTCACTCTGCCTTTCTAGCAGCTTGGCTCTCTAGACTCTAGTTTTACAGAGACAGAACATTTACACTTTCCATTTTATTATTTTTTTTAAGTTTATTAATTTATTTTCAGAGAGAGAGAGAGAGAGAGAGAGAGAACATGAGCAGGGGATGGGGGGGGGGAGAGAATCCCCAAGTAGGCTCCAAACTGTCAGCACAGAGCCCGACATGGAGCTCGATCCCATGAACCATGCGATCATGACCTGAGCTGAAATCAAGAGTTGGATGCCTAACCAACTGAGTCACTCAGGCACTCTTCCATTTTATTTGTATAAGTAGATGGTGACTGGGTGGATGGCAGGGGTGGCCCCTAAGGAAGGACAAGAATATCACAGTGACTGTTGAGAAACACGGTTGTGTGAGGTGTGGGTGCTGACAATAGGACAGGTGGGGACTTCACTTTTTTTTTAAATTTCAAAAGCAAGGGTAAGTCAGATAGGCGAGAATATATCACAGTACTTTCGAGAAGGCATAGCAGGGCCACATTATTGTCCATATTATAGTACAATGATGCAAGAAAAGTAAACAGAATGGGTATGGGGGGAATAATCCTCAATTATTGGGAATTTCAACCTGAGCTTAATCAATAACCAGATCACAAATCCCTGGTCTGTCAAGAGTCACATAGGACTTTACAGATCACTCATTCACTCACTCATTCATTCATCTGTTTATTCAATAAGGATTATTAGGCCAGAGGTTAAGTATATGCTGATAAAAACAACAAATAAAACAACAACAACAAAACAGAGTGGTTTTTTTGAGCCACCAGTTGAGTTGGGAAAACCCCTTTGCAGATGAAGAAAGTCAGAGACTCAGGGCATTTAAGATATTTCTCTCAACTGGGGTACCTGGGTGGCTCAGTCAGTTGAGTGTCGGACTTTAGCTCAGGTCACGATCTCACTGCTCATGGATGGGTTTGAGCCCCATGTCAGGCTCTGTGCTCCCTTCGGATTCTGTGTCTTCCTCTCTCTCTGGCCCTCCCCACTCATGCTCTGTATCTCTCTCTTTCTCTCTCTCAAAAATAAATAAACATTAAAAAAAATATTTCTCTCCACCATGCCATTCAGCTGCAGAGCAAAGCCTGGGCCCTGGTGCCTTGTCCCTGCCCAGCCCTCTTTCCCCCACGTCATGCTGCCTCCTGACTCAAAGCTGGTTCATCCAAACCCAGAAGTCAGTTGTCAAAGGGACCGGACACATCCAGGAATGGCTGCCAGCCTGAGAACACTCTACTGGGCGATCTCCACACACTTTTCATGCTAGCGGGTTGGCAGGACCGTTAAAACCAATGGCCTCCAAGTGTTTCGGCCATGTTCTATCAGAAAAACAATCTGAAATGTGAACGTGCACACAATGTGGAAATTTACAAAAGGATGGCAGGAGATGAAATCGTATCATTTGACTTTTATGTGGCTGACAAAGATTTCTTATTTTGGGTAGAAGTGTCCCTTCGATGTGCTTAGCATTATTATGGTCGCTTTGACTTATGGGATCTCTGAAGTAATCATCTGGAAGGCTCAGTTCATTAAGACTCAATAATATAAATTAGTGAAGTTAAAACTTGATACTATAAATCTAACCTGGCGACTGAAAATGGCAACATGTTGCCATCAATGGAAAGCGAAGAATGACTGAGGGGGCCTGGGCAGGAAAGGGCTAACAGAGCAGGCCTGAGACTGAGCAGGCCCGAGACTGTCCTTAGAAAGTCCTGCTGGCAAGGTTGGCTCTCTGCTGGCCTGTCTGGGAACCTGGATTTGGGGATGGTTCCTGCCATTCCCTCAATGTTAAGAGGTGACCCTTTGCCTGAGCTGTTTGTGCACTCACCGTGGTTTATGCTGCTCACCTGCTTTCCTTCTGGGAGCCTGTAATTTTGGTATGTGCGAAGCAGGTAACTGGTCCCCAGTAAAAATTCTAGGAACAATTTCTAGTTAGCCTCTCTGGGAGACAGCATTTCACATGTGTCGCCACCATTCATTGCTGGGGAATTAAGCATGTCCTGTGTGACCCACTGGGAGAGGCTCTCGGAAGCTTATGCCTGGTTTCCCTTGGACTTGGCCCCGTGGGCCTTTACTGTTTGCTGATTCTGCTCCATATTCTTTCTCCGTAATAAATCACTACTGTGAGTACAACCTATGCTGACTCCTTCTCATGAATCCCCGAACTGGGGGTTGTCTTGGGGACCCTTGGACCCTTGGCACAACAGCCCATCGCTGTCTGGGAAATGGATTTGTCAACCACGCTGTTCTCTGCAGAGTTCCTGCGTAAGACTCCTGCACACATGTGCTCCACTGGGGCTCCTGGGCCAGTCCAAGCATTAAACCTTAGGAAGGCTCAATTTCTTTCATATTTTTCTACATAAAAAAAACGAGAGATAAATAAAAAAGCTGTACTCTTTTGCAAGACGATCCTGGTGGGTCATCCTGCACACAGTGGTGTTCATATCCGATTTAAAGACAGCTCTTCTGACCATGGTGAAATAACACAGGAAGAAAGAGTCTGAAAGCAAGACAGTGGGACTCCCACCAGCAGAGCTGCCTCTCTGAGGCTGGAGGAGGCCTCCCCATCCCTCCACCATCTCTTTAAGATGCAAATGGATCCTTGGGCTCAGACCTGGACCCTCCTTGCCTCTAAGGGTTCTCCCTGGGTTGCTATCTCCACTCTCAGGCTTCAACCACTTTCTCTGTGCTGACGCATCTCTTCTATCTTCCCCAGCTTCGGAGCTCCAGACCTGCATATGCCATTGTCACCAGAGACATAGGTGACACCTCGCTGTGCCATAAAACTTCGCACTGCACAGCCAAAGCTGAGCCCATGGGCTGCATTTCCTCCCAACTCCGGGAGTGGTGCCACTATCCACACTGTCCACTGTCACCCTAGTTAGGGAGCCCAAGGTCCCCCTGGGGAATCTCCTCCATCTTCACTCTTCTATTCAAACCCTAAGCCCAACTCTGTCTCATGTTCCACCCAGACTTTCTACCCTTACCTCTCATCCATCCAACCCGCACCCTCCCTACCTCTGGCCCCCAAGACTGTTCTCCGATGTAAATCTAAGCAAGCCTCCTGGGTTTAAACCCCTTACTGCCCCACTGAAAGTCAAGTTAAGCTCCAGATTCTTAGCAGGGTGTAGCCCCCACCACCCCACACCTTTCCTGCCACCCCCACTGGACTCTTTGCATGCAAGCAATGCCACACTGCGTGAACATCACCCCCGCCCCCTCCGGCTCCTGCATCAGCTACTTCCTCTATTTAGAATGCCATTCCTCTCTCTGATCTCCTTCACAAATTCTTATTCTTATTTGTCCTCTGAAATCCAAAGTCATGAGCCACTCTGAGAAGTCCTTCCAAACCTTATAGGGAGATCACAGCGGCCTCCTCTTTGAGACTTGTGCCCTCATGCACATTTCTGCCATGCCGGTCACACTGAGATACCCGTCTGCCTCTCCCACAGGACAGTGCTACTGGGGGAGACGGCCTGCAGTGCTCACCTTTAAATCTCTGGAGCCAGTGCTGGGTGGGGATCAGGTGGTCAGGTTGGATGTGCCAGCTTAGGAGGTAATGAGCTCTTTGTCACCAGAGATGTGCCTGAGCCAAGCACACAAAAGGAAGGCCACAGAGGGAACTAGAGCATTTGAAGGCAAAAATGGCTGAGTTCATGGCATCAGTGGGGACCACTTCTACCCCAAATATGCTGTTAGGTAGTGAGATCCCCATCACTTCACATATTCAGGCAGAGCTTGGTATACCCCTACCAGAACACTACAGGGTCACGTCCTGCACTGAGCCATTTCCTGCACTTAACTTGATGATGCTCCCATATCTCCCTTCTGTGATGCCAAATATACCAGAGGTTCTGAGGGGCTCTAAGGATTCTTTTTCCAACATGTCACCTGTAATACAAATCTCTACTGATTCATCAACACAAGACAAACAGCTACTTCTCCCAAAGCCTTAAACATATTTACTCTTCTAACGTTAAGGTCTCTCTTTTCTCCCCTCAGCCATAAAGTGCCCCCTGTCCCCCCTCCCCTGAACACTGCCTTGAGCACAGACATCCATGAAGCTGGGGAAACTTGAGGCTCGTATCAGTCCCAACTATGAAAAAGGGAAAGAACAATTAGACACATCTCCAGATGGGAAGAAGAATCTATGCCCAGAACAATTCTGCTCAGCTGCCTGCTCAATTGGTCTTGGGAATGCCTGCCTGGCAGAGGGAAGGGCTCTCACCGCTCCTCAGGGAACAGAGGGCAAATGGACACACAGCCTCTCTTGCTGGTCTGTTCTGACACAGGACTGGGGCTGCCATGTTCCGGGCTTCCTGTCACTACAGAGGCACGTGGGCCCTAGGCCGGGAAGTCACTCAGCAGAGAAGATGTTGAGGGGCAAGTCGCTTTCCCATTGTCCAAAAAGGGCCTTCTGTTTCATTCTGATCGTTAACCCAGGCAATCAATAGTGAGAAGGCAGTGAAGGAAGACCCAGGCTGTCCACAAGCAAGACCCAAGACTCCGTTATGAACATCTTCCTGGGGCAAGATGTGTGTCCTGAGACAATCAGCCTCTGAAGAGCATGCTCTGTAAATCACTGCAGAAATATCTGTCGTGCCCTGGGTCCCGTAAGTAAGATCTGAACAGGAATTACCCTCTGGGGCTTGGAATACAACAAAGCCTTTTGAAGGGGGTCAAGGGAGATGCTGGGCACAGACAGGGTGCTCTGGGACCACCAGGAGCATCTCAGAAACCCCGGGGCAAATCAGAGAAAGGCCTCCCTATTGGGAGGAGGAATTTCTGAGAGGCATCCCCTGGGGACCCTATTTGAAAGAACCCCCTCCCGAAGGCCATCCCAACTGAAGAACTGAGCAGATCACAGGATGAAATTCAGCTCCCACTGCCCCTGATGCCAACGCCCTTGTAGTAGAGTGCATGACATGTACAACTGCATTTTGGAGGCCCTGGCTCTCGGGCAACAGAACACAGAGTGAGGAAGAGGCCTTCCTTCCCCTTCCCTCCAGGGCCCCAGCAGGTGCCTCGGCTGCCAGAAGTTGGTATATTTTCTGGATATGCGGTGTTTTCGAGGTGGGTGGCGGCGGCATGGGGTGTGGGTGTGTGCTGGGTGGGGGCCCTCCCTGCAGCTCTGGGGGCTGAGGATGCAGATGAGTAGATGCTGGGCCAGGAGAGGAAGGGAGAGAGGATGCACCAGAGTGATTGCAGCTGCTATGAAATTTGTAGGCAAATAAGAGGCATCATTTAGGACTCCCAGAAACTCTGATGGGGTCCTCTATTTAAAGACTCTTGTGATTTATCCCTTTACTTTTGGACCTCACTCCCTCCCGTAGGTCTGTCTCTAGCAGGGCATACAGCATCCTGAGCGGTAGATGTTTGTTTACCTACATCTTTCCGTCTATGCTGTCAGCTCCCTATGGGCAGTGGTCTATGCAGCACAGCCCTGTGCCCGTAGGCCCTGGCACAAGTAGGTGCCAGGGAAATGTTATCATGTAAATGAATGACTTATCGGACAAGGGTGTGTGGGCTGGGAGCACAGCATCTGCCCATCACCTGCCAGAGAGTCTGGGAGCCTCCGGTGCCCTTCTCAGCCCGCTCCTCGAAGCCAGAGGGAGGGCCCTTCACAGCTGAAGGCCTCGGATGGCCCAGGACAGAGCAGCTGGGTGGAGAGGCCACTGCTCTAAGAGGGTAGCTGCAGCCTCCCCAAGACTCCAGGTGGCCCCAAAAGGCAGTGTGAGCTCAGCTCCAGTCTCTGTGGCTGCCTCCCTCTGCTGGTCTGAACCCTCCAGGCAAGGCCACCACCAGATAGTCTAGGCATCGCCTGGCCCAGCCTTCCAGCCACCTTCTGAAATCACAAAGCAGGCTACCATGGCCAGCCACAGAAGCAGGAAACAGCCCCCAACCACATTATGACATCAGGTTATTTCTCAAATGCTTCAAAAAGAAATCCTCAGGGCTCCTGGGTGGCTAAGTTGGTTAAGTGACCGACTCTTGATTTCAGCTCAGGTCATAACTTCATGGGTTCATGAGATTGAGCCCTGCATTGGGCTCCATGCTGACAGTACAGAGCCTGCTTCAGAGTCTCTCCCTCTCTCTGCTTCCCCACCCTGCTCACGCATGCACAGGTGCACACACACACACACACACACACACACACACACACTCTCTCTCTCTCTCTCTCTCTCAAAATAAATAAATAAACTAAAAAAAAAAATCCTCAAGCAAAAACGATTGCTGGCATTTATGGCATCTTAACTGAAAAGATCACTCATTCTTCCTAGACTTGAACTTACTGGGAGGCCAGGTGGGTGTTCCTAGGTAGCCTTCGTCTTTTAGTCAGAGTCAGAAAATCCTAGCATTCCAGGAGCCTAGAAGATGACCCCTGAATCCAGTGCCTGGGCCCCAACCACCCCAACCCTTTCCCAGCTTCTGGCCATCCTGACATCATTTCATATGCCTCTTATGAGCAGAGGTGTGGGTGGCTGACGGCATGCTGCAGGACCCACAATCCAGTCTTGCCTTCCATGATGGGCTGCTCCACTTTCAGAGATTGTAGGGGGGAGGCCCAGGAGCCCCCTTTCTCCCCTAGCTGATGCTCAAGGGCTTAGCTCTCTGATGCTTCAATTTCTCTTCCACAACCAGAAACAACCACAAAAAGTAAAGCAGGGTTCTAAACTTGACCTTTGTACTCTAGGTGTGGTTTGGGAGTTTGTTAGAGATGCAGCGTTTCAGGCGCACCTCAGACCTACTGAGCCAGAATCTGCATTCACCGAGACCCCCAGGTGATTCATGGGCATTATCTGTGCAGGGAGAGGACAAGGTGGTGGTTACCCTTCAGGGTGTGCGGACTGGATGGGGACACTAGCGATGCTGTTTCTTGATCAGGATTCTGGATTCACAGCTGAGTTTGGTTTGTGAAAATTCATTGAGCTACACACGTGTGTGTGTGTGTGTGTGTATGTGTGTGTATACTTTAATAAAAAGTTAGAAAAAAAAGGAATCAGGATTGTCAGCAAGTGGAGGGAGACCTAGAGCTAAGCCATGCTCCTCTGACCTCCCACAAGGGTGGCCCTGAGCTGAACCAGCTTCCCCTCGCTCTCATGTCATATTCCAGTGTCTAGGGACTCAGGGACTCAGGTCGGAGAGCCCTGAGTCCCCACCTGCCTCATTCTTACCTCCCTTACCTGTTCTTCATTCCTCCTAGCCTGCTCCACCTGAGGCCCCTTTCAGCACTCAGGGTGGCTGAGGTACAGCGGCTTGGTTTCCACTTAGGTCCCAAGTCTGTCCCTGCGCCAGTTCTAGCAGAGCAAGGCCACATAAGGCCAGAAGTCATCATGGACGTACCTACATCCGAGCGACCAGCACCAACGCCAGTTTTCTAGTCTCTTCTTCAACCCAAGTTCAGCCGGCTTTATCAGTGTCTCTCTTAGCCGTGTCCACGAGGGAACACAATGATCTGAACCTACTCCCATCATTCACTCACTGACTCATTCTTTAAAAAAATTTATTTTAATGTTTATTTATTTGAGAGAGAGAGAGCTTGAGCAAGGGAGGGAGGACAGAGGGAGAGAGGGAGACACAGAATCTGAAACAGGCTCCAGGATCTGTGCTGTGAGCACAGAGCCCAATGCGGGGCTCAGACTCACAAACCATGAGATCATGACATGGGCCGGAGTTGGATGTTTAACCGACTGAGCCACCCAGGCGCCCCTCACTCACCCACTCATTCTTAAGGGGACCGGCCAACATTTATTGACGCCCATTATGAGACAGGCACTAACTGCTTTGCAGACACTACGTCATCTAATCCTCACAACCTATTATTGTGCCCATTTCACGGAGGAGTAAACTAAAGTTCAGAGATGTCAGGTAACTTAAAGTCACACAGCTGGGAAACAGTGTTGTTGGGATTTGAACACGAGCAGTCTGTAATTCTCCTATACACTAGGTACTCTGAAATACTTGGGGATGTGTCAAAAATGAATGAATAGATCCACAAAAACCACTGAATTGTACACCTTCAAAGGTAAATCTTATGGGCTGCCAATGATATCTCAAGGTTTAAAAATCTGAATGGACAAAATTTGGGGGGGAGATAAATGATGACCACGTCCCTAAGAATTGGGTGGAGTGCTTCTCTGGTATGAACCAGTTAAAAACAAATATATACATATTTTTATATATTCTTAAAAAACCAAAAAGAACAAAATGTCTCAGACATCTCTGTGGTCCAGCAACACTAGTTGCAAACTTCAGTCCTGCCACCTGGCCATCCATGGCAGAGTTTTGGTTTCCTGTCCTGTCAAGCAGGGACAGTGACCCTCACCTCGGCAGGGGGCCGTGGGTCTGTGGGTGACGGCAAGCTGGGCCTGGTGAATCCTAGATAGCACTGAGTTTCGTGAGGGCTCAGGCCTGGGGGGTTAACATGGCATTGCTGGCCGCCTCCACCCCCAGGCATGCACTCTGAGAGCCCCAGAAGCCGTTGAGACTTTTGCTGGATCTGAGGCCCAGGTGTCCCCACTGAAGAGCCCCTTCTCACCCATCTACACTCGTGGGGTTTCTGCCTCGGATTCCACAAGGGAGAAAAATGCCTTTTCCCTTCCCCACCCACCTTGCTCCTGCCAGGGGCTGGGATTTAGCTAGTTAAGTTTGAGTTAAGTTAGAAGCTGGTCCATTCACCCTCCCTGGCCCCGGGGCTCTGGCCCAGGCCCAGCACTGTCCTTCTAGGCAGATCCCAGCCCACAGGGGCCACGTTGCTATGGTGATTCCACTACCCACACAGTGTCCAGGGAGACAGCACCGTGTAGCTGGAGCTGTTTGCAAGACTTGCTGAAACCAGGCTGCGAAGATTCCCTAAAGGGTCAGAGGGAGCGGGGGATGGGAATGAAGTGTAACTTTCCCTAGCAGTAGTTGTGTGTGTGTGTGTGTGTGTGTGTGTGTGTGTGCGCGCGCGCGCACATGCGCGTGCGTGCACGCACGCATGCAGCCACCTCTACCTCCATCCCCACTGAGCAGAGGCACAACCCCCAGAGAGGCAGAATCTCATGACTGTCAGAGGTTTCTTCCTGAGTGGTGTTCATGGTTTATCATTGTGTTCAGTTTCCACCTTGAAAATGGGAAGAAAAAAGGGGGGCATTCATACAGCAGTAGGACAGACCGAACTGTGACTTCCACTGCCACCCACTTGCAGTGGCTTCACGTTCTACCTTGTCCCTTGTCCTATGAAAACTTCCTGCAGAACACAGAGCAGGACACTAGGAAACGGCAACTGTGACGGGGAGAAGCTGCCTATTTCCTGTCCCCAGCACTCCAGGCGCCTCACCAGAACCATTTCCTTTAGCCCACACTGCTATCCTGCATGGGGATTTGTTATGCTCATTTTACAGATGAGGAAACTGAGGCTTGGAGAGGCTAAGTCACTGGCCCCAGCCAGGGGCCAGTAAGAGTAGGTGGTGGGAGTCACACCCAGGCTGTTAAGATCTGTGCTCACTGCACTAAATGGCCCTGATTCTACCTCCTTCTCCCCGCTCGCTGTGTGTTTACTGGTGGGCAGGCCATCAGGCCCAGAGAGAAAAAAGAATCCAAGGCACCAAGTGAAAGAAAGAGCCACCACCCCTCCGGAAGAGCAGGTGGGGCCCAACCCGAACTGCGCCCACCAGGGACTGGTATTTAGGCTCTAAATTCAAGAGCTTTCAGTTCTCCTTCCTGAGCGATATTGGGAATTATTAAATAGATGACCCCAGTCCTAACCCATGTACACATTTGTGCTGACCCAATTCAGTCCGGAGTAGTTAATCTATGCCTCTTCCCCACAGTCATAAATGTGGGCTCCCCTCTGTAGAGTCTCTGAAACAGCCCTGGCTGCAAATAAATGAATCCTCAGGGATGGTGAGAACGGGGGCCTAACATCTCCCGAGCCCTCGTGTTCGGAGCTAATGCTGATTTGTAAAGCGCTTTATGATTTATTCATACCGCCTCACCAGGCTTCCCAGGACAGCCTTCCCCTTGCACAAATGAGTGCGACTCCCAGAACTGAATGTCAGGCTTCATTAAAAGGAAAAAAAAAAACCCGGTGTGGGGGATGTCCCTCTTTTTTGCTCCTGAGTTGCGTCACCGGGTGTTTGTAGGATTCAGGTCAAATTCCAGAGAGCACCTGCGCAGAAACAGCCTCTGACCCCTGACCAGGGAGGGTATAAGATGTGAGGAGCTTCCTTCTGGAGGAAGGGGCTCTCTCTGCACAGGATGGGGTCTGGACAGTCCAGGGTGTGGGTGCTGACCTGCAGCACATGGCGGGGGTCCCTCACCCGCTGCCAGTCTGCAATCCAGAACTGGGCAGGGGTGGGCAACGCCAGGCCTTAGAGCCTCAAGTATCATCCAAAAGAGACCGCTGTGCAAAAAAGGGCCCACACTGCTCTTAACACCTTAAAAGAAAACCGAAGAGATGCTTTTCAAGCAATCTGGCCCAAACCGATCCTTTGGCCATCTCTTTTAGCTCTGGTCCTCCAGGCCGCGAATTGGATAAATTACTGCATTTGGGACAATACAGAGACCCAAATGGCTAACCCAGTTTTGAGAGATCACAGTAGTCAAAGTCCAGAAATAAATCCCAACTGCTCATTCTGATTTTACAAAATGAGCCAATGATGCTTCCAACGGAGAGTTAGTTCTACACAATTGTTAACTGTTAAAGCGTAGACTCCTTTAGGAAAAAAAACAACCAACAACAACAAAGAGGCAGCAAATATTTTAAAACATGATAATTAATTTTCAAAGTAACATTTCCAAAATGGAGTAAATAAACTACCCTGTCTTGGGCTTCCTTAAGTATATGCATTCTCACTGGGGATGATATAGTTCCCAAGGGGCAAACATCGGTTCTTAAATGTGAAAATACTACTCTTTCATGCATGAATTATAGACATACATATAGTACATAAACAAACATACAGTATATCTTTGGTATTAAATTTTCATGAGGAGATAATTAGAAATAAACGTCTAAAAAGGCTTCTTAGGGGAGCAATAAAGGGAAAAAAGGGTTGAGAAACATGGCTTAGATAGAAAATAATGGCTCTGGGGCACCTAGGTGACTCAGTCGGTTAAGCATCTGACTTTGGTTCAGGTCATGATCTCACAGTCCATGAGTTCGAGCCCCGCGTCAGGCTCTGTGCTGACAGCTCAGAGCCTGGAACCTGCTTCAGATTCTGTCTCCCCTTCTCTTTGCCCCTTCCCAACTTGTACTCTGTCTCCCTTTCCCTCAAAAATAAATAAAATATTTAAAAATTAAAAAAAGAAAATAATGGCTCTGATTTTTTATATGACTTAAAGTCATGCACACAGACAGACAGACATCTTTTATTATATTCTAAAACAGTTATTCAGATAGATGGCAGATCTGTTCCTTCTTAAGTGGCCCTAACCCTGACCCCAGGTATTGATCCTTTACTGGCAGGTAGTTTACTCCCGCCCCTTTTACAGCCTACCCAGCCATCTCTCAGGGGGCTGTTTCCTAGCAGCGGCCATGATCTAAATGATTCAGGCAATACTGACATCCCTTCCAGTCTGAAAGCAGCAACATATTGTCCTGTTGACTTATAGAAATGGCTGAAGGGGTTGTCTTTTGCCTGTTCACGTATTTCCATTTGATTTCTGGGTTTGTATCTGTGTCTTTGAGGATGGAAAACCAAGAAAACCTTATATCCTGTGCCACTGGAACATGCAGAACGACTTACGGTGCAAAGCGTTTCAAAGGTCTTTTCAGACACAAAGGATCCATCAAGGCCAAAGAGAAATATCGATGCATAGGAGAGCATCCCTCCGAGGATAATGAGGTTGTTCATATATGGACTCGACATCTTTATCAGCCTGCCAAGAGAGACGATGCACTTAACAGAACTGTTAATGCAGTGATTCCTCCAGCAAACGTTTCCGGGATGCCTACTATGTGTATATGGCTGTCAAGGCTAAAGGAGAGAGAAATGTAAGCCCCAGATTCCTCCACACCCCCCCACCCCCACCCCAAGCCTGTACTAGCTACTAAGGGCCGCTTTCCCCTCACTAAAGGACCTCGGAGGCTATCCAATTCTAGTCATGGATTTTTCCCTCAGTGAAGTTCACCCATCACTTCTCTAGGGGCAGCTTGTAGATTTTTTTAGACTGGGGCTGGGAAGATATGCTGCATCTAGAGAATTCTACATTTTAGTTCAGTGGCCTTCAGGGAGGAGGGAGAGGAGGGAGAGGCCACATTGCCCTCCCCCTTGCCGAGGGGGCCAGGCCTGGGAGGTCTACAGGTGAACATTCAGGGCTGCTCAGGAAGTGTGGTCACCAGGTGGTGTGTGAGCATTCACATGGGCTGCCCGGAGCTCACACGGTCTTCTGCACAAAGAGGGTCACACACATGGGTAGGAACACCTCCCCTAATCATTAGGTGATAAAAATGGATGGGGTACTGGGTGGCTCAGTTGGCTGAGTGTCCGACTTCTGCTCAGGTCATGGTCTCCCGGTTCATGCGTTTGAGCTTGGAGCCTAGAGCCTGGAACCTGCTTCAGATTTTGTGTCTCCTTCTCTCTGTGCCCCTCCCCTGCTCACACTCTGTCAATCTTTCTCTCTCAAAAACCAATAAACATTTAAAAACTTTTTTTTAAATGGACAGTGGAGTCACCATTCTTACCCCTACCCTTCTCTTCACCAGGCTGCTGTTGGGGGCGTTCTTTATACCCCTAACTCTACGTGCTTGTCTCTCACCTCTTTCAGGAATCCTGCTTTGGCTCCCAGCTGTCCGGCAAGCAGGCCTGGGTTAGACCATCGGCCGGCAGGAACGCACCCTCAGTCGTGCCTGGCTACCCCAGCATAGTCTACTGTGTACGCTCTGTCTGCAGGCACCCCCTGGTCCAGGCACTCTTTTGCAGATTGGAATTAGTCAGTTCCCTCAACATTTTCTTTTGGACTCTGCCATTCCATTAATGCTTTCACATTTAAAAAATGCGATGTGTCAAAGTGGGAGAGAGATAAAAAGCCTGGTGTGAATTATGGATCACACTCGGCTTCTGAGCAGGGATCACTGTGGTGGTGGCGGGGGGGTGGGGGTCACCCTACAGATGGGCACCCTTGGCAGGCCACTCAGCGTGACAGTCTTCTTTTGAGTGAGACGGGACCACAGACCATACTGCCCAGGGCACATATGTATGAAGCTGACCCAAGACTGGGTTCCTGGAGGTCCTTTTGTAAATCACAAATGGCTAAGGCCCAGGCATCCTTATTACGCCAGGAAGTGGGGGCAGGGAGAGGCCAGGAGCTGAGCAGGCTACCTGGAAGAAAAGGACCTTAACAAAGAGGCAGCATTTAGGAAGATAAAAGTGAGGGGAGCTTGGAACTACTGTGACATATACTCTTATCTCTTTCAGACTTTTTAATCTGCAAAGCCATCATATAGATGCTAGCCTCCTGGAAGGAGTAACAGTCCTTTTCCACAGGAGGCCCAAAGACTTGGTAAAGAATGAAAGGAGTTTAGTCTTCTGAGAGGGGCAGCTTGCTGTTAAGATGGGTATTTTGGAAGCTTGTGGAAAGCGAATCTAATATTAACTGAGACCTGATTATGTGTCCAGGCCTTGTGCCAGATGCTAATTGGGATGGTCATCAGTTAGGCAGAACTTTCTTCAATTTTTTGTGGTGGTCTATGTGTTATTGATGATATAGAAAATAAAACAACAGGTGAATAAAAATCTTTTTGTTCTTAAGGAAATAGGTTTGACCAAAAACAACAAGATCTAGAACTTCCAATCTCCTCCTTTGCAAGCAGGGAGAGAGAAAAAAAATCCCTGTTCTCTGCAGAATCAGGCTTGTTCCTGGCAGCCGGGAAGTCTACACAGTGTGGCTGCTGAGGCTCGATGGTGCAGAGGCTGTGTCCCAGGCGCCCCAGCTCTGAGCCCCTGCTCGGTGACTTCCCAGCAACACGAAGCGCTGGGAACAGGGATTTGCTATGGAAACCACAGAAGCTGGCTGTGCTTGGTAAACACCGCCGCTTGGGTGGTGGCCTGTTCTACCCACGACTGACCAGAATAACTCCGACAGCGAGCCGCTCTCCTTCAGAGAGTGAAGAGCATGCGCGGTGGAAAAGAAATCACGGCAGTGCCTGCGTGGCTCAGTTGGTTAAGTGTCTGACTTCGGCTCAGGTCATGATCTCATAGTTCGTGGGTTCCAGCCCCTTGGCGGGCTCTGTGCTGACCGCTCAGGGCCTTGAGCCTGCTTCGGATTCTGTGTCCCCCTCTCTCTCTGCCCCTCCCCTGCCCACGTTCTGTCTCTGTCTCCCCAAATGAATAACCATTGAAAAAAAATAAGTAAAAGAAATCAAAGCCAGAAACCCAGGGGGCAGGTTCTGCCACACGCAGTAGTGTGGCCTGGACAGCAACTCTCCCTCTGCCACTGGGCTTCTGTCCTCTCCTCTGTAATCTGGGGAGTTAGCTCAGGCTCAGGTGAGGCTGATGGGAGGGAGGAGCCTCTCAGACGGTAAAGTGCTGTACTAAGGGCGGTACCCCTTACTGAACTCAGTGATTCCCGGGGGCGCAATGCTTCCCCAAGATGCAAGGGGGAGGAGCTAAGACTTCGGGGTATTCCCTCTTCTGTAGTTTTCCTTCTGGACAGGAGCATAGCCAGTCTTTGGTTTTATGTAACCCAGCCTTCCTGTGCAACCAGCAGCCCTGACTCTGTGTATATGTGTGCACGCTCGTGCATGCATACACGCACATGATGCACAGGGAACGTCTAGTAACACCCCAGTGACTGAATGACCATTTTAGAAAACTGCCCCAGAAACTTCTTTGCCCTTGATGAATCTGTCGCATGATGCCCCTACACGTTATCCATGAGGGTTGTCAATCCAGAAAGCATCATCCAAGAGGAGGGTGTGAGTGGCTTACTTCTGATTCCGATTCTTGATGTTGAAGAAGAGAAAAGCGCTGGCCATGATCATCCCCAGGATGGTGAGGGCAGAGAGGATGCTGTAGAGAGGTAGGGAGATCTTTCGGAGCTGCTCCAGGATGATGGTCTTGTCTTTTGGTGGTTCGGATCCTAGAAGACCAAGAACAGACACTGGCTGAACCCAGTGTATGGTCAGTCCTCAAGAACCTCTCTGTCTGCACACTCTCGCCATCTGGCACCTGTGTGCCCCCTCTGTGCAGGACCCGTCTACCAGAGGCAGTGGTGGTGGGGGGCGCTCCAGGGCTTGGCCAGTCTATTCGGCAGGGAGCCCTCGCTAGGACTCCTTTCTTTCTCTAAATAGAATCCATAAGGAATTTGTGATGCATATAATCGCGATTAAAAGAGTAGAATTTGATTTGGTCTAATTACTCTGTTGAAAAAACACCCTCATTTGTTCCCAAAGGTAACAGCAGCTCAGAAGGCACAGGGCTGGATGCTGTGAGTGGGTACCACTGGGTGCCACTGGGGATGAGGAACCCAGCTGGGACTCTCACGGACTCCGCTCTGACACATGACAATGACCACCCTCAGCAGGGCACACACCTTGCCTATCAGTTCCATGGACCCATCTAGGTCTCTGGCCGTGGGTTTCCTGCATTAAGGTCATTATGTTACAAAAGCTTTTCCTGGTTTTCCCTTTTCATAAGACTCACTCACTGTGGGAAGCAGAAGCTACTGGCATGCCTCCCCCTCCCTGCTGCGCCAGGACTGGGCCCAAACTGTGGGATTCCATTTCTCTGCAGAGCCGTCTTCGCTCATTCTCTGGGGGCACCAGGAACCTAGGAGAGACCTGAGTTCCTCAGAGAAAACTCATCTTTGTGGTCACTGGCAAACATGTCCAGAGGCAGGCTGGCATGGGGGAGGGGCCTGTAGGGATCCTCCCCACTCCACCCCACTTCTTACAAATCCCTTTTTTCTCAGCTGCTATTTCAAGCTGGGTTACTGCTGTGGAACTGTGAGACGCTGGGAGTTTTCTCTCCAGTGGGGACACGGGGGAGCCCAGGGAGACCCACCAGGTGTCATGATGACCCCACCATGGCTGTGCCATGGGTGCCTGCCTTGGTTATACCCCTGCTCCCAGGAGAAAGCAGAGGATATGGGCAGGTGTGGCAGAAGGGTTTGAGATCTCCCCTGAACATCTGTGTTTAAAAAACTCTGCTAGCAAGTTCAAATGTGTTTGGAAACATTTAGGGGATAAAAAGAATTCGAACCATCTAAGCAGTCTAGGGAAGTTGCCAGGTTCGAAAACAACTAGGAACCTGCTGGCATGGTTCACGTAGAGCTTTAAGCAATTCCACGTAGAGGAACATTTTTAAGGAATAGCTTCAAGGCCTGAAAGTCAGGGAAAGAGCAGACACGAGGTGAATAAAGTACGACCATTTCTTGCATCCTGAAGTGAAAGTTTATGTCTGAAAGCGTCCTCCCCCTTTCTTCATTTTCCTCCTTCCTGCCTCCATGTGACCCTCTGGCTGCATTAGTCGGGCTCCGGTGTCTTAAGAGTCATCTTGGGGGTGCCCACGAGCTCTTGGCTGGGAACAAATCCTTCTCTGGGCACCAAGAAAGGATCTGAGGTCTGGACCAGCGGTTATGGGATGAGTATCACCACTAGTTGTTCATGTGGAAACAATGTCAATTCTCCTCTCCCATACTCCACTGTCCTTCCACCCAAAATGGCACCTCCCCACAGCGCACCGTAACTAAGATGTTATGGAAGCCACATGGTAAGGAACTTACCAGAAGCGTTAGTAGCAGCAGCCCTGAGTTTTCTTTCTTGCTCCTCACACAATCCATTCACTCGTTACTCATCTATTCTTCACTGTTCCTCCATCCCTCATTATACCTTCATTCACCATCATCAATCATGATCAGTCATCATGAATAATCACTTTCTACCTGTCAGACCCGGGGCTGGGTGCCAGCGATTCAGAGATAACCAAGAAACAGTCCCTGTCTCCAAGGGACATCTATACTAGCCACATGAAAAAAAAAAGGCAATAATATGCAATCGTATTTACTGAATGTTTACCAGGGCTAAGCATCTTTACAGAGATTTCCTCCTTTGATCCACCCTATAGCCTCACAGCTAGAGAAGATTATTCCCATTTTATAAAGAGGTGACAGTTTTCTAGATGTGAAAGGACTTTTATAGCTCGTAAGTGGCAAAACCAGCAGGATTTGAACCCAGATCTGCCTAACTGAGTACTGTGCTCTAACCATTATGAAAAACTGCCTCTAAAGACAGGATCCAGGTGGTTGTAACAAAAGACACAGAGAAGCCCGAGCATGAAAGTGTAGAAGAGAAGGGTGAGGTTCCCCCCAGATGGATTTTGGAAAGGCTACAGAAGGGGGAGCCAATCCTCAGAAGATGAATGGCTGGCTGCCCAAAAGGAAGACAATCAGGGAAAGGCATTCTGGGCAGAGGGCTGAGCAGGGGCAAAGGCATGGTGGTGTCTTGGCATATTTGAGGAGCTGTAAGCAGTTTGGCAGGGGAGCTCTGAAAGAAGAGGAGGAGAAGTGGGGAGGGATAAGCAGGGAGGCTTTGACGTGACGCCATGGAGTGAGGTCCCTTGCTGAGCGGTAGGGATGGTGCGGGGCTCCGAGCAGAGGTGGAGAATCCCCAGCACAGGACGACTGATGGCAAGGGCGCTTGGGCTGTTGAGGCCAGAATGGACTTGAGGGAATTAAGAATGGTTAAGCCCATCCACAGCCCACTCATCCATCCACCTATTCATCCATCCACTCATTCATTCCCTTGTCTATCCATTCATCCACTCACCCACTACTGGATGGACTCATCTTCTCTCCTGTTCATTCATTTATTCACCCACTCAGTCACCCACTCACTTGATCAATCAAGTATTTATTTTTTTAATCAAATGTGAAGTTTTAACATGTGTCAGACCCTAGCTGGCATTAGGGGTTTAAAGTCAAATGGAATCCAGTCAGGGAGCTCATGGTATAACCTAGAAATTTCCATGCAAAAGACAGTGACTATGGGAAAGGCAGAGACAAACACTTATGAAAGCCAAAAGAAGGGAGCCATTAGTGCAGCTAATGGAATTAAGGAGCAGTCAGGAAAGGCTGTACAGAAGAGGGGTCATTTGATCTGGTTCTGGAAGCTGAGGAAGAGTTCTCCCGCACAAGAGGGGATCATCTTCCAGGAAGACCAGCAGATGGACAGGCTTTATTATCAACCCAACCAAGTTCTCTCTCAAAGAAGGAGCTAAATTTAGCTGGGCCGCATTTAAATAGAATTACTCCTGACCATGGACTGGTTTAAACATAGATGCGCCAGTGAGAGCCGGGACTCCATGCAAATTCCAGTGACCTCACTCCCACGTGAGTGATGGGGACACCGTGCTCAGTGAATGAGTATGTGTGGTAAGAGGAAAGGAGGTTCCTTCTTCCCTAGGAAGCCAAGGACTCTGAGGTTGTCCCCACCCCTCAGAAAACATCTGGGCTTGCAAGGGGCAACCAAGTAGGCCTCCTCCTACGAGAAGCCCACCGGCCTTACCTTGGAACCTGATAGTGTCGTTGATGATCTCCAGTGTGTCGGCCACAGCGTTGTACTCTCCCACCTTCACCTCCCTGCTGTCTGCGGGAGCAAGAGACAGTGGCTAGTTAGATCGGAGTCCTGTGCCGATGGCAGCTGCTCCTGTCCTCGCCCTTGCTCCCCTGTAGGCCCTGGCTATATTCTCGCAGGCTTTCCTTTCCCACAGGGCCTCTTACAGGCAGAATCACAAAATCTCCAACCTGATCTGGGGTGAAACAGGCGCCCTCTTACACCATCTCGCCCACTGGTCACCTGGCCTTTGCTGTATGTGTCATGGATGGGGGCTCATTCCCCTCATAACTGGACTTAGTTACCAAGTCCTTCCTGGTCATTGAGCTGAGGGGTCTCTCTGTAACTTTCCTCTGGTATCTGGCTCTGTCATCTAAGGCTACACAAACCACTTCTGCTCCCTCCACTCCAGGACAGTCCTAGAGACAAAGATAGATCATCCCCCTTGTGCAAGAATCCAACCTCACCTTACAGAATATCATTTCCAGTTCTGCCCTCTCCGGGCCCCTCCTTAGGCTGCACCATACAATGTCACTGTGTCTGACCGAGTATAGACTCAAGGACATATGTCTTTAGGCATTATCTGGTCGGCAGCAAGTACAGGGGATCGTCCCCTCCATTGTTGTGTACATTATATTCCTATTAATGCATCCTCAGGTGGAATTCGCATCTTTCAGAGGCCACATTGCTCTGCTGTGTCATATCGAGCACAATCTCCTGCATATACACTTATTCAGGTGTGTTTTCAGACTCAAGTGATTCATTTAAATTTATCCTTGATACTATTCTGCTGGTGGGTTTAGGTCATTGTTTTGGTCATCTTCAGGAATAAAGATGATGATACTGGCCCAGGACAGTGATAAGAAGAATGAAGAATGGGGGTACCAGATTTGACAAAGGTTTTTTTTCCAAGTAAAATCTGGACAACTGGGTGATCAAATGTGGGGGGGGGTGTGGGGAACAGGGGAGTGAGGCAAGTGTCTGAAGGGCTCAGGTACCAGTCCTTGAGAGAGAACTCAGCAGGAGAGGGTCAGAGAAGTGGGAAAGTTGTCACATTCCGGTCTGGGCATGCTGAGCCTGACGTGCTTATGGGTCATGAGATTGGAGATGTCGTTGGGTCTGGATACGGGGAGAGTTCTGGGCTGGGGACAGAGTCAGCACCATCAGCATGTAGGCTGGGAGATGGAGCCTGGGGGCAGCTAGGCGATCCCTAGGGACAGTGCAAGGGGAGGAGAGGGCCAAGGGGAGGAAAGGACTGAGGGGAGGAGGGGACCACGGGCAGAACCCTGGGGAGCACCTCCTAGGGTGGGTAGAGCAAGGATGCTGCAAGGAACTGGGAACTACTGGCCAGGATGCTGGGAGCAGGATGGCAGAGAGAGTGGGCAGCATGGGCGCCAAGGACAGGGACAATGTCACATGTCACTGAGACTAGAAAAACAACCCCCTTGAGCAGGGGGTCAGTGGATTTGGTGTGTGTGGCTCTGGTGACCAGAGATGAAGCAGTTTCAGGTGAAGAAGGGCCAAAAGCAAGGAGTATGGAAGTAGAGTGAAGCCCCCAGGGCAGAACAGGCTTAGGGGGTTGGGGAGTAGGCAGGGAGGCCCACTGAAGAGTCACTGATCCCTAACAACGTGCCTGGATCTGTGCCAGGAACTTTATGTGCCTTTTTTGTTCAGTTCTCATGGCTGGCGTTGGTGGTTTCAGTCCCACCAAACAGACGAGGAAACTAAGGCTCAGCAGGTTGTAGGTTTGCTGCCCCTCCCTCATTTTAAGAGTAGAGCCCAGTCTCAAACCCAGGACATTTCCCATGGCCCATGTTCTTGTAGGGCTGCCTTCATGGGGTCCCTGAGCAGTGACCATTCTGTGCCAAGCTGCCCTCTCTATGGGCCATGTGTGCCTCCTGAGTGTAATAACTGGAGAGCCATGCCCATGTGCCCACCACAGGGCAAGCGGGTCCCCTGAGCTGCAGATGCTGGGCATCAGAATGCCCAGAGGTGGTAAAGTGGCACGGCTGTAGGAATTCCAAACTTGCACTGGGGGCACGACCGGCTGGCTGGGGCTCTGGCTCCACGTGAATTTCTTTGCAGAGATGCAAATGTGCTGCTGGTCCCTTATGAACATTCAGGAAGCGGAACAGGGAATCCCACAGGCCACCCTTCTCCTGTGTTCCTTTGACTGTGGGGTGGACAACAGGGCTGTAAAAGTCACTCGCTACTCCTCACAATGGTCTCCCTGCCATTTGGGGGTGGTGTCACATTGTGCAGGTGGTTGTCGCTTGCCTGGGTCCTAGCTCCTAAATGTCACATTAGCAGACTCTGCTGGGAGCTCCAGCATCCCTGCTCAGGCCTTTTAAAGTCCTCCGCCCCAATCAGCTCCCACCGCTCAGAGGAGGCCCTGATTTATTTATCTGGCGTGGGGAGGCAGCTCATGAAATATGCAGGCTGATGGGAACAAATCACCAGGGGCCGGGAAGTGGTGTGGCTGGCACCCTACGGTGTCCCCAGCACACGGCCAGCTCTCTGGTTCACACACCCTGCGGCGCTGTCCCTTGGCGCCAAAATAATGCTCTGCTTCCGAAGAAAGCCATCATCACCGTAATCCCTCCCTGGGGTGCCACTTGGGGGATCACACGTGCTTCTCACGTTCTTGCATTTAAGGCTCATGGCAAACCATGAGCTGGGCTTGACTCGACCCAGTCTGTAGATGGGGGCGGAGCCTCAGAGAAGGTCAGTGAACACTCAGAGCCATGTGCTGGCAGTGAGCAAGTGGCCTGAACTTGGCTCCCCTACTCCTGGATTCAGACCACTTTCACCACCAGTACTGAGCAGAGCTCACACTGGTCACTTAGCCCACATTTTCAGAGTCCTTGCTGCATGCCGGCCCCAGGTATTTCATGATTTAGACTCCTCAAAAGCTGCAGTGTGAGTGGGGGAAGATTAGGTTCTGTCCTTTCCCATGATCAAGGTGGCCTTGGACATCTGGGTGCGCTGCGGGATGCTTATGCTGAATCTCTTAATCACGTGTTCATTCATTCAACACACATTGACTGGGGGGCTATTATGTGTCAGGCTCTAGGCTGGAGTCTGGAGACACAAAGATTAAAAAAAATTCACAATCTCTGACATTGTGGTTTAGAGACGAGAGCCTCACCCAGTCCTACCAGGGAGGTAAGGTTGTTCTCATCTGCAGAGACTGTCCCCCTCCAGCCTGCACTTTGTTAGCAGGTGGTTGTGGCTATAAAATGGGAACTCTCAGTGTGGCCATGAGGACTAGAGAGAATACTGGCCATTTCTGGCTTGCAGCCTAAATCGCAGTAAGTGTCTGAGACGTTGTTTGCCTCATGATAAAAGTGACTGAGCTATTTACTAGATCCGCAAACACTCCCTATGTTTTCTTACTGCCATAGCTCCCCACCACGGAGCTTGGACGGAGGCTTTCCCCTCCTGCTACTAAACCAACATGGCCCAACCCTGCACCCACCTCTTCCATGAAGCCTTCCCTAAGTCCTCCCCCTCCCCTCTGCACACCTCAGTTTCTGTGTGCTGAGGGCATCAGTGACAGCCTCGGGTGTGGGAGCTGTGCCCGAGGTGTGCCCAGGTGTTATGGTTCCTGCCAGCTGGGTAGTTCCTGAGTGGAACCTGAAGTCTCGCTTCTGGCGTCCCCAGGTAACACAGTATGCCCCCGCCCCCCTCCGTCCCATACTCAGGGCCCCTCTCGGGTCTCCAGGTGGAATGATGGTGCACCCTGTGCTCTTCCATTCACGCATGGCCCTGCTGGTGGAGACCATGAGAGAGAGGCACACACCACATTATTAACTCTTGGATTCCCTGTCAACTCCATTGTGCAAACAGTAGCCACTCACTTGGTTACAGGCTGGGCCTTACAGACTGTGGACCAGGGCATCTGCGGACAGACTAGAAGGGTCCACTAGGGGGTGGGGGGTGTGGATGAAGGAGCTGAGCAGAGGGCTGCAGTGTTGAATGTGTCCCAGGCTGGCCTCCCGGCCCCCACAACTCCGCTGTGCTTGCCACTGACTCACTGCGTGACCCTGGACACACTGTTCCTTTCTCTGGGCCTCAGTTTCCCCATCTGCTAACTGCACTGCAGGGCTTCTTTCCAATGGTTCTCAGCCCTGGCCGGGCATTAGTATCACCCAGGAAACTGCTAGAAAATATATATGCCTGAGTCCTAATATGGGCCCATTATATTAGAACTTCTGGGGGGTGAGGAGTGGGTCTGGGTAGCAGTATTGTTGTTTATTAGAGAGAGAGAGAGGGTGCAAGTGAGTGAAGGGCAGAGAGACAGAAACAGAGACAGAGAGAAGCAGGGCTCACCCTAAGAGGTGCTTATATTCACCTGAATCAGGGCTGGAGCTTACCCAATGCGGGGCTCGAACTCATGAACTTTGAGATTATGACCTCAGCCGAAGTCAGACGCTTAACCTACAGAGCCATCCAGGTGCCCCAGGCAGCAGTATTTTTAAAAAGTCCCCTAAGCAGATCCTAACGCACAGCCAAAGTTGAGAACCACTACATTCGACTGAAGGCCTTTCAGTGCCGACACTTTCCGTTCTGAGAGGCTAAAAATAATGTGGAACAGAGAGCCCCTCTCCTGCAGAACAATGCCTCTTCCTTGTTGTGGGGCAAAAAAGAAGGGTTTTCTTTAAAAAGCTCATTCTTCATTTCAGATTTTATATTTGGATGATACGTAAAAGAAAATAGGTCCCATTGGTGGAAACTGGGCTGCCAAAAAAAGTCCAGTCTGAAAATATTTGCTGGCTGTGGGCCTGGGAACACGCACGAGACGGCTGGGAGACAGCCGCCATCAGAGCGGTTCTGCCTCCTCCGGGGACCCGGGTCCCAGGTGGGAGGGCAGTGGTGGGCTCTCCTCCCCTCACCCTTCACCATCCCTTTGTCCTCAACTGGCTCTAGATCTGAATGGAAGGAGGTGTACGTGTTCTTTAAAGTTGACTTGTCGCAAACACACAGGCTCCATGTCCGACTGTGAGGTATAAAACAGAATGGCTTTGACTCCAGGAAAATAAAACATGAGAGCCTTATACCCTCACTCCGTTCCTTGCAGGACCCCCGACCAAAACCCTAAACTTGGGGGTAGGAAACAGCTCTGGCTGGCAGACAGGACCCTTGGAGCTAGTCTCGCTCCGCCGTCAATCGGTGAGGAGCCCCCCGGAAGTCTCGGCCCCTTCATGGGTTTTGCTAAAGCCAAATGGGCTGTACGGAGAGATGTCCATGGCCTCCAACTCTTGTAGGATGATTCTGTGATTGCTTGGAAGGGTTTTCCTCACTTCCTCATTCCAAGCTGAAACCAGCCTCCTGAGGTTTCCCTTCAGGGGACCTGGCTCTGCCTGCGGAGGGGGGCACACATCACATGGACCCCTGGCATGGACCCCTGTTCCTGATGGATCTCCAGAGGTCAGAGCATGGTGATCGTGGGCTTTGATTTTCTCTTCTCCAGATGACCAGCCATTCCTTAGGAAGTAATCCTTGATCTGGTCACTGCCTGTGGGCAGGCCCTAGAGCGTCACTCTCCTGTCCCCCAGTGAGGAGAAGAGCTGAGCTGCACCCCTCGGCAGCACTGAGCAATCGGACTTTGTGCTTTCTTGGCCCAAATCTGCAAACACTCTTCTCCATCTTCACAAACAATATGCCACTGCCACGTTTTTAACAACTTAGTGTCAGGGAACTTTGGTTGGAAATTTTTAACAGGCTGGGTGGACTCTGGCCAAATGGCTTGGGAATATAATAACCCTACTAAGGGCAGATTTGTCTATCAACTTAGGCAAACTGGGCCAGGGGCAAAAGCTAAATATCAGGGGGTGCACAGGACGCACACAAACACAACAGGTTATCTGCCCCAAGAACACATTTTTTCTTCTCTTCTTGGCTAACTCCTACTGGCCCTTCAGAATTCATCTTGCATGCCACCTCTCCCAGGTAGCCTTTCTGGAATCTGCCAGGTGGAGCCAACTGCCCCTCATCTGAATGCCCTCACCACATGTCATGTGCACTTAAGGTTCTGTGTCTGTGCCCCCTGGTGCCCTGCTCTCTGAGGGCAGGTGGCTGCGTCTTACCCAGCTTGGCACCCTCTGTGTGCTGTCAGGGCCTGGCATGAAAGTGCCAGGAAATGATTTAGTTTTAAGGAACTTCAAAAGCCCAAACCATAGGGGAGAAACAGGAATTCATCCACAGCAAAATTAAGAACTTCTGGTCAACAAGTACTTTATAGACAAGTGGCTGAGTGGGAGAAGATCTCTCCAAAGCCTAAATGTAAAGGGGACTAAGATTCAGAAGATATAATGATCTCTATCAAATCAGCAAGGCAACAGTACCCTCAGAATGAAAGTGGTCATAATCAACAAATGGTTCATAAGCACAAGAAGAAATGCCCAAACCTCATTAGTAAACAGGGAAGTGATATTTAAAACCACAGAATGACATTACTTTTTCCTCTGGATTGGCAGAAAACGAGAGAGTTGGAGATTGGCAAGTACTGGTGGGAGGAGGGGCAGGAATCCCCATGCTGGTGGCAGTGGAGACAGGTGCGGGTGTCGAAAGAGCCATTTGGCACATCTTAGGCATGTTTAGTGTTCACCCACCTGTCTGGCCAACATTCTCCTCCTGGACATTTGTCCTAGGTTCATGCCCATTTGGGTTCATAAAGGGACACTCGTTATTTGTACAGGTAGGGAGCTGAAGGCGGCCTGGGTATCTGTCACTGGGAGAGTGGGTGGGGAAAGAGGAATGCACCCCATAGAATGATCACTGAAAGTCAAGGCTCAGATGTTCACACGGGAATATGGAAGGATCTCCAAAAACCAAAGCGCTGACTGGGGAGCAAAAAAAAAAAAAAAAAAAAAAAAGAAAGAAACAGAAGAAGATATATAACCCAGTTGCACAGATGTAAATCAAAATATATACATTCAAGACATCAATCCACATTTTGTGAGGACATATCAAAACAACGTATGCATGAAAACACTGAGTATTTGCCCTCCCCTGGGGCAGGTGGGAGAGGGGAGGAGATCAGATGCTAGAGATAAGGGCACAGACAAAGAAACAGAGAGGGGCTTTCCTGGGCCAATGATAACAGTGCCCCATGAAATGAGGAACATGAAATGTGTCCTAAGGGAAGAAGATCTTACTTTTCTTGAAAAATTCTGGTAGGGGGCAAATCTGGGCGTACAGCCGCCACCGCCCTGCTCTGTGCCAGTCTCCAAAATGTTCATAGCTTCATGTCCTCGAATTCTCACCATCGCTCAAAGCAAAGGAAGTGATCTCCTTTGATTTTGCTATTTTAAACCGAATGTTGAAATGATGGCTTAGAGAGACTAAGCCACAGCACCTAGCTAGTGATGAAGAAGCAAAGACTTTGAATACTCATAGACTTTTTCCATGACAGGAGGTGAGTTCCCCATCACTGGAGGCATTTAAGTAGAAGTAATGCTGCAGAAGAGACTCTCAACATGGAGAGTCTATGGCTCAATGAAACACCAGGTCTGCTAAATAATTCTATCTTCCAGGCTACCTTCCTTAGGCTCTCTGAAAGGTAAGTTCTGGATCATGAAGGCTGGGCAGTGTCAGAGTCAGGCTCCCAGCCTCAAGAAGCCCACATACACGTGTGTCCTTGCATTCCTGCTGACCCACAGCTCTGCACAGTATCTTGCAGGTTAGTGGACTGTCTCCCTCTTAATTACACCAAGTCGAGTGGCAGTCCAACCAACTGGCCTTTCCAGACCCACAGCCATGGGGACGGAGCTCCAACACACTCCTTGATATTAAAAACCAGCCTCGAGCATCTCACACTAGGGTCAGACTAGCTCTGAAAGTTTTCTAGTAGGTTCTGGGAAGTTATCTTCCCACTTTTATCGGCCCTGGCACTCTGCCCATGAAATTATGAAGCGCCTGGGAGGCAAGGACTGTATCTTATTCAACTTGGGTTCCCTCAGAGGACTTGGTAAAGCACCTGGCAGGTGCTCAGGAAATGTGCACTGCATACAACCAAATCTGTTACCCCAAAGACGGAACGGTAATTAATGGCTGTCCCCGGGGAGGACAAGCCCACATGTCACTAGGTACCTTCTGAATGACATTTATACTGCTGGCATGGTGGAAGACCCCAGCCCTTCAAGTCAGGTGCCCAAACATAAAAGTCCGAAGTCTGAGCCCTTTATGTTGCACAGAAGGCGTGTGAAATCCAAGCACATCACCGTTTGCTGCAACTCTGACAAACAGGCCTAATGAAGGCAGGGCCGGTGAGGGAGCGAGCACACAGATGCTCAGAGCCGCCGAAGAGCACAAACAAGGCTCTAATCATGGCTTCACTCGACTTCCTCCCCTGCTGCAAATTCTGAACTGTGTTTAGACTTGGGCAGGAACATGGATTCTTTCTTCTCTTGAGAGAAAAAAGAAGCCAATTCCCTGGCATTCATCCTCCTCTCCACGTGGTTGCATGGAAGTCAGCAGCAGCATGGGGGAGGGTGAGAGAATGTGGGATCGAAAGGGGTCCAAGTCTTGGCCCCACTACACCCAAGGGGTGCGGCCAACAGGATGCTAGTGCCTGCTTTGACCTCTGGTGGGTCACTCAGAACCGTGCCTGAGACAAGAGTAAGAGGGTATGGAATTTACTGGAGAGGTGATCCTAGGGCACCCGGAAGGGGTATGGGGAGGTGAGACAGGGAAGGGAAGAGAGCAAGTAAGGAGCCATTAATGAGCAGGTTTCTGGGTGGGCAACTGAGGCAAAATTCCACTGGGGACCCCTGGAGACAGAGCAGAGCATCCCCACCCAAGAGGGAAGGATGCTGAGAGGTTTATCCTCTGCTTCTGTCTCCTCCTTGGTGCAGGCTGTCCCTGGAAGGGCTAACTCCCCGGACATCTGGCCTTCTCCTTGCACAGAGTGGGGGTGCAGGTGCCTTTAACAAGATGTTTCTTTGGAAGTATGGATGCTCAGGGAGTGTGGATGTGTCATTGATGGCATCCACCACCCTCCCTCTACGACTGTCCTGTTGAGAGTTAAGAGCTCTGGGAACCCTTGGAAATGAAGTAATGGAGAGAAGCTGGGAGTGAGGAAGATCATTCATAGGGATCTGAAGCCTTTCCTGGATTAAAAATGCCTCAGTCTGAAGAGAGGCCACGAGTCTAACCCTGGCACATTATTCTAGAACAGTTCTGTTTATCCAGCATTCCTAACTTTACAAAAGAGGTAATTTCTCCAGCCTGATGCAACAATGGCCACCATCTTGAATTAGCTTTGGTTCACACTCTGTTGTCAAGGCCAACTGTTGTTTGCCAGACAAGTCACTGGAAAGCACAAGTAAATGAAGATGTTCTTAAATGTCCCCAAGTCCTACCACCAACCAATCCAGTGAGCGTTACCAAGAGCGGGCCAGAAGCCAGGTGCTGCGTCAGGAATGTGACTCGCTTCCCGGCTCTTGAGAATTTGTAGAGCAAGATCTCATGTGGCCCTTTCCCCAGCCCAGTTGGGCAAGGGCTGGCATTAGTGCCATCCCATTTTCCTAAGGATTAGCTAAGGCTTAGGGAGATGAAGCGACTTGCCCAGGGTTACACTGCTGCTAGGTTTCAGTGCAAGGACTTGAATCCAGGTGTTTTGCCCCCAGATTAATTCAATAAACTTGTACTGGAGGCCTGTCGAGTTCCAGACATTTGTCCTACCAACTCTGCAGCCTGGGAATCAAAAAGTACAGGACCACAGTTTCTTGGCTCCCCTTTTAGTCTTCTCCCCAAAGCTGCCTCCCATTTCTAGCTCACTTGTGTTTTAGTTTTGTAAAGGCATTAGCAGAGTCTCCCACAAAATGCTTCCATTATGGTATATGCAAGGGTCCAGAAGGTACCAGGAACTCTGCACAAATAAGGAGCTAAAAGAGCATCTCGTGAGGTCTTCAGAGGGAGGGTGGGATGGGCCATCTTACAAGATGAGGTTAGTGAGCTTTGAGACAGCCTGGGTGTGAGTCTTGAAGCAGTCCCTGCAAAGAGAGGCCCCACTGCTGGGGCTGGCTGTCTGTGAGCCAGCTCTGCGGTGAGCCCTGCTGTTCACTGTCCCCTCTAAATGGAGGGCAGGAGGTGAGGGAGAGAGAAGCAGACAGGAAGAGAGACAGTGTGAAGGACACGGCAGGAAAAAACATGGTGGTCCCATTTAGAAGCCTTTTTGTAAGGCCAGTGGCATGAAGCGATGGAAGAGTGGGTAACCCCAGGATGGGGGACAGGCCTGTTCTATGAGTAAATCCTGGAAAGTTCCAGAAAACAGCCTGGGCCAGCTTAGGGAAGCATGGGCCCAGAGACCGGAAGGAATGAAATACTCCAGGCAAGTCCCTTCCCCTGTCTGGGCCTCAGTTTCCCTTCTGTGAAATAAGATGATAACCAAGCACCCTTCCAAGGTTGGTGAGTCTATTCGATAATGCAACGCCTCTCCATCCGGCACACAATGCACCTCTGAGAGTGGATTCATTTGGAAAATGAACTCTTGTGCTGACACAAACATGCCCACAGCATTCTGATGTCTCATTTCAGCCCCCAAATAACAGAATCCCTCTATCAACAGGGTCTATGTTTTAAAAATATATAACAGGGGGTGCTTGGGTGGCTCAGTCGGTTGAGCACCTGACTTCAGCTCAGGTCATGATCTCATTGTTCACGAGTTCGAGCCCTGCATCAGGCTTGCTGCTGTCAGCCTGTCAGCACAGAGCCCACTTCGGATCCTCTGTCACCCCTCTCTCTGCTCCCCCCCTGCTTGTGCTCTCCCCAAAATAAATAAATATTTTAAAAGCCCATATAAACAGGAGTATCTGCAGGCCTAGCTCTGATGTTCAATAAAAACTGGACACAGGGGCGCCTGGGTGGCTCAGTCGGTTAAGCGTCCAACTTCGGCTCCGGTCATGATCTCACGGTTTGTGGGTTTGAGTCCCGTGTCGGGCTCTGTGCTGATACTCTAACTAACACTAACCGGCTTGTGTCTCAGGGCAGAACACCTTCCTCCTCTGGGCCCCAGTTTCCCATTTACACCAGGAAGTAGTAGAGCAGGATCATCTCTAAGCCCCTTTCCTGTCTGACATCCTACATACAGCTAAGTGTGGGGAGAAGCCACAAAGGGTAGGCAGACGGAAAGGCACCTGGGGGGTTTCAACACACCAGGAAACTCTGGATTTGCCCCAGAAAAGTGTCACAAGTTTTGACACCATGCTAATCATAATTGCTACTACATGCTGAGCAGGAAATATATGCACATATTTCTATGTGTTAGCTTATCAAGTTCTTCCCGTATTCCAAGAAGATGGGTAGGATTAAATTCCTATTTTACAGACGAGAACTCCACACAGGTGAAGTCACTTGCGTGATGTGCTTGCTATATGGACTTGAGCTGAGGTGGGTCAGACCCCGCTCTGGACTTCTGTTCGCCTTCCTTACAAATGTCTAAAACTAGTCACTGGGGTTGGGTTCTTATCCTAACATATGAAAAAAAGGGCAATAAAATTGGCATGGACTTGTAGCTGTGATCGGCCAATCAATATTTTATAAAATATTCTCCCAGAATGATATAATTTGAGAACTGGAAATGTGACAAGAGAATTTAGTTACAATCACTCAAAAAAAAAAAAGAAAAAAAAAGGAAGTATCTTTGCCAAGATGCTTACTTGGTTCAACCAATGAAGAAGCAAGACTTACCAAATGGGAAAATAATTACATTTGCCGAAAATTACATCTTTTGTGCATGCCAGAGAGCTGACATGCGTTTCAATTACCCGCCATCAGCCGACGGATGGGTGAATCTACAAAACTGCATTACGGAGCCACAGTACCCAACACCTCTCCTCACTGCTCTCAGTCCAGTGGGATTTGTTTGAATGAATCCGCATAACTCAATTCCATTTCTTGCTTTCCCTTGGATGACTTTGGGATCTGACGCAGAAGGCACTGCTCTTGTTTCTGGGTTTTCCAGAAACATCCGGAGGCTAAAAAAAAAACTGCAGTAAAGAACAGTGCATCTAGCAGTTTTGGCTAACAACCCTGCTGATGACTGACGGAGGTGCCTACCTGGAGGAAGGCCCAGTCCCGCTCCTCACAGATGCCCTGTGCTCTCTGACAAGCCCCTGCCTTTCTCGGGGCCTCCACTTCCACCTCGTCACACGAGGAACATGCTCTGTAAGGTTTCCGAGGCCCTTCAAACACGGATAACAGAAAAATCCAACAAATGACCCAGTTTCTTAAAAAAAAAAATGAGTGGGGCACCTGGGTGGCTCAGTCAGTTGAGCATCCGGCTTCGGCTCAGGTCATGACCTCACAGTTAGTGGGTTCGAGCCCCACGTCAGGTTCTGTGCTGACAGCTAGCTCAGAGCTTGGAGCCTGTCTTCAGATTCTGTGGCTCCCTTTCTCTCTGACCCTCCCCTGCTCATGGTGTCTCTCTCTCTCTCTCTCAAAAATAAATAAAAGATTAAAAAAAAAAAAAGAATGACCTACAACAAGCATGTGGGGGATGATTATGGGTTAACAGATGAAAGAGAAATCTCAACCAGATGCAATGAATGCACCTTGTGTGGATTCTCCCACACACTATAAAGGCATTTTGGAGAAAACTAGAGGATCCAAGACTCAACTAAGTCTAAGCTGAGTCTAAAACTGTACTAAGAACCATTGTTAGGGTGCCTGGGTGGCTCAGTTGATAGTGTCTGATTTTTGATCTCAGCTCAGGTCATGAACTCAAGGTTAGTGAGATTGAGTCCCTAGTCTGGCTCTGGGCTGACAGCCTGGAACCTGTTTGGGATTCTCTCTCTCCCCTTCTCTCTCTGCCCCTTTCCATGCTCCTGTGCTCCTTTTCTTTCTCTCTAAAAATGGATAAACTTAAAAAAAAAAAGAATCTTTTTTGAATGTTTTAGGTGGGGTAATAGTATCATGGTTATGTTCTGGAAGGTCCTTATCTACTGAGAATGCATACTGTAGTATTTATAGATTGAAATGAGATAATGTCTGGGAGCTGTTTTAAACATTACAAAAAAAAAAGGGTGAGGTGGGTGAGTAAAGATAAAGCAAGATTAGCAAAATGTTGATGATAGTTGAAGTCAGGTGATGGGTACACAGGGTTTATTATGCAGTTCTCTCGACTTTAGGATCTGTTTGAAAATTTCTATAATCAAAACCAGAAACAACGCAAGCTTTCTCAGAATACTGGAGTGGGTTTAACCCCCACCCCCAATACTTTCGTGAACCTCTCAAAGTCAAAGTGGGAAGACTGCCAGCCTGAGAAGTCATGCAGTTGAGAAAAATATTCTAAATAAGTTGAAACTAATGTCTTCACAGAGAAGTGTTTTCTATTGACTCTATTGACTCTACTTCCTCTTGTCTGGAACATCAGACTTCCATTTCTTTTGATGTATTTTACTGCAGAAACACAACATCCCCGAATATAAGAATTCATCAACTAGAAAGAATAAGCCTCAAAAAGCCTACCTTGAAATTGAGTAAATTTAATGGTCCCCATCCTTTCCCCATTCCGGAACACAACTTGACCCTAAAAACAAGACAAACAAGAATAAAAGAGAAATGCCATATTAGCTCAAACGCTGTGGATCTCAGCTGAAATTCATAAATTGTACAATGTGATGATTAATATTCAAAAAAATAGATTCCTGACAGGATGCAGATGCAAAATTAAACTAATCATTTTAAAACTGGTGTGACTTTATCTGGTAAATCTGAGAAGCACAAAATCAATAATAGAAGCAACACATGTGAATTAAACCTGAGATATGCATCGTTGTTATGATCATGATTATCCATTAAACACCCTGCTATCCTGGGGCAAGATCTTCTGGGGTGCGGAAAGATGGAGGCAGAGATGAAACCTGTGGAGCCTGGCCCTCTGCTCCTGTGCCCCACCCTTTAAGGTGACTTTGCCGAGACTGTTTGGCATGAGGACCAGAAGGGGGCTGGAGGTCAGTTCGTATTACTGAGGATAGAGAATGTTTTTGTAAGTTCTTCCTGAGTGGTGACATCAGCCCCGAATATAAATGGGCTATGGGACCGCACAAAATTCAGCTTCATGAGCCAGTGAGTCCTGCCTTGTGTCACAGGCAGCTGAGCATACCCTCACTAGGGACCCCGGGGGCTACACACAGCATCATCTGCTGTATTTGCCTTGCTTGCTGATATCGGGCTTCCATATGAGGGGCTAAATAAATCGGGAGCATGAAGAGGGGGCGGGGTCTCTCCTTGCCCATGATCCATGACCCATCAAACTTCGGTAACCGTGCAAGGAAATCGACACATTCTATCAATGAACCTCTTTGACAAGCTTGAGTGGAAAGGGGGACGATCCTCATTTTATAGATCAAGAAACTGAGACCAAGGGAGGTTATGCACTCTATATTAGGTTCATTGTAAGTGCGGCTGCTGGGAGTCAGATCTGGGTTGATTTTAATGCCCGTGCCATTTCACCACAGCATATTGCTCCTAATCCAGAAATTCGTTCCCATCTTTCCATTAACATGCAGTTAGAAAAGGAAATTGTCTTAAAGAGACACTGCTTGACTGTCACTCTGCTCCTGCATCATCAGGTACCACACTGTGGATTCCACTCAATTCTCAGGAGAAAGAACCAAAAAGGACCTTCCTCTGGTGGAAACCCAAAGTCTGAGGCCCTGCGGCTTTTGCAACAAAGAGAATCACTCAACCTGTTCTCAGAACGAGAAACACCTTCTAGGCCACTTTGACACCTTTCTGGAATCCTGTAGACAGCTGCAAGCAGTATCATTTTGAAACTAATGCCGAATGAATTCCATATTCAGGTGGTGTCAGGTAATTCCCCGAAGTGTGAAAACATTTCAGCATAAGGTGAGACAGGACCTGTGATTTTATTTCTAGGGATGACTGAAAAGCACCGAACATCTTCTGAAAGGATCACTTTTATGTAAATAGACCACTTTGCACAGCTGGGAAAGACGTAGACATTGTGGACAAGAGGCCATTTCATGTTTTGATAAAGGTGGAGATCTAATTTACCCATCTCCTGCCAAGGTTTGAAGAACTCCAAAGACTTGTAGATATAAAATATGGACTAATTCTGCAGAATCTTTAAAAAAATTTTATTTAAATTATAGTTAGTTAACATATAATATTGGTTTCAGGAGTAGAATTCAGTGATTTCATCACTTACATACAACACCCAGTACTCATCCCAACAAACGCCCTCCTTAATGCCCATCATACATCTAGCCCATCCTCCACCCACCTCCCTCCCTCAGTTTGTACTCTATCATTAAGAGTCTCTTATGGTTTCTCTCTCTCTCTCTCTCTCTCTCCCTCCCTCCCTTTCTCTTCTTCCCTCTCCCTCTTTCTCTCTTTCCTTCCTTCCTTCCTTCCTTCCTTCCTTCCTTCCTTCCTTCCTTCCTTCCCTCCCTCCCTCCCTCCTTCCTTCCTTCCTTCTCTCTCTCTCTCTCTCTCTCTCTCTCTCTCTCTCTCTTTCCTCTTTCTTTCTTCCCCCTTCCCATATATTCATTTGTTTTCTTTCTTAAATTCCAGGGCTCCTGGGTGGCTTAGTCAGCTGACTGTCCAATTTTGGCTTAGGTCATGATCTCACAGTTTGTGAGTTTGAGCCCTTCATCAGGCTCTCTGCTGTCAGTGCAGAGCTCACTTTGAATCCTCTGTCTCCCTCTCTCTGCCCCTCTCCCACTGATGTGGTTGATCTCTCTGCCTCTCAAAAACTAAATAAACATGGGGTGCCTAAGTGGCTCGTTAGTTAAGCACCCGACTTCAGATCAGGTCATGATCTCACAGCTCGTGGATTAGAGCCCCATATCAGGCTCTGAACTATCAGCACAGAGCCTGGAGCCTGCCTGGGATTCTGTGTCTCCTTCTTTGTCCCTCTTTTGTTCTGTCTCTCTCTCTCTCTTTCAAAAATAAACATTA